>NW_027493444.1:0-391748 GCF_021521415.1 Bidens hawaiensis | reverse complement strand
GTGGGTGTTGAGTGTGATGAGTAATTAGCCATGTTACCAGACATGACAATTCCTTCAAACGATTAGCGTGTTCTAAGTGATCAGCACACAACATTTCTATCTTCCATAGCTCAGTTTCCAATCTCTGAACTTAATTACTCAAATAAAGTGCTCTATGCCCAAGAATTTTAAATTGCCGACCATATCATCTGAGTAATAATTTTCTATCTGTAATTTTGTACCATCGTGTTCCATCACGATACAACATAATCTACCAACATATCTGTAGCATATTTCACTACACAATGTTCATAGACTCTTACCAATAACCTTAACCATTTCGATCTTTTCATACCACTCGCTAATCTATTCCTCCCTTAACCATCAGTAAACTAGTAATAATTTCCTTAACACAACCAACAAACATAGCCTTCATACCGGATCTAATTCATTACGACTACTATTCATGTTTAGTTTATAACTAATACTTGTAGTCATAATAGTATTCGGTGGGACATTATCACTCTTAGTAATACCACTAAGAATTGAAATATTCATATTCATGTGATTGCTCAATCTATAATTCTGCGATCACATTTGCATCAACACTAGCAGTGATCTGTGATACGACATTCGGTATCATCATCTACTATCTTTGAGCAACCAACTGAATCATATCAATCTCCATCATTGGAGTTACTCTTTTTATGTCATTCTGCCGTACCCATTCCCGTAAGCAGTAATCAATACTAATCTCACCGTATAACTCGTTACCAGCTCAATCATAACAGCAGGTACACATACACACCAAATATTATCATGCATATTACACATACCAGTATCTAGTATATATGTCCCACAAATATAATAACATATGGACTTAACCTGACGTCGGTTAACGTTTAAATATGTTTCATAACCTTGTCACCAACTGACATATAGATTTTTCTCAACCAAGATTAATGGTTAATATGCTTGATTTCAATATCCTTCTGCATGTCAGCCATAACCGATACATGCTCACGTGAGCAACCAAACGATTACGTACCACGGAGTTATAATATCCGTGTCTATTTGTATATCCGGCATAACACGGTATACCACCTACGACGAACAACCAACTATGCTATATGATTCCAACACCTCTTTGTGTATGGGTAATCATTCTATTCGAGTATACATGGGCATAGGCATCTAACGGATGTAAGGATAGCATAGGGAGTTGCAAGGATCAAGGTAATCGCGCAACCCATGTTGCCTTCAAATATTATCAATACTATTATGGGAAACTCTATCACTTGCTAAGTCAATGTCCTCAGGCGTTCTAGGTTCGCTAAAATCGGTAATTATCGATCTGGAGGTGGTATGTCTCATATGTTTGAGAGTGAGAATACACATGTATATTACTAGATATTATTTTTATCTGCTCATTTATTATCAGATTTATTATTATTTTTATTATTTTTATTTTATTTTATTTTATTTATTTATTTATATATATATATATATTAATTTATACCTTAATGGAATAAAAATGGGTTCAGGTACAGGTCCGTCCGGACGTGAGGGTCGGCGGTTCAGGTGAACATAAGGGGTTATTAAGATAACCGGTACCGGTATTGGTAGGGTAAGGGATTTATTAATTTTGGTTGGGAGTAACGGTTACTAGATATTTCTGGTTAATGTCAAACGGGAGATCTAATTTGGTACTATCATAACTATGACCCGATAAGTCAGACTATCATCAACCGATGCTCTAGAAATTTCAGCATCCTCGGTACTTTTATTATTTCATCCCCCGGTTCCTTATCCGGGTCCAATTTCTCAATACATTACCCACAAGATATGTACATATATATATATATACACATTAGCACGCATAAATAATATTATATACTTTACACATATATTGCCATTTTTACCTATTAATGTTCCCTGTGACTTCCCCCTGAATTCCCTCGTGCGGACAAGTCTGTTATTATGTTCCTGACCATAATAACCCACTTGTCCATCCAAGTTCATCCAGATCTCGTCACCATAAATTATTAGTTGATATTCAGATCCTATAATACTTGAGCTACTGGTTATATTTTAGGTATCTTTTAAAGACATCCTAATTCTTTATAACCATAGGCTCTGATACCAAGTTCTGTAACACCCCGTAACCGCAGCGGAAACGTAACCGGGGCGCCACAGACACCTCTGATATCAACCACATTGTTTATAAAGAAAACTGAATACATTAATATACTTCAAATTACATTATCTTCATATTTAATTACCGTCTAGGTGTTACACACATCCATACAATACGATACATAATTCTATTTACTATAATGTATTGTAACATCCCCGCACGCAAATCTTACACACATCAAGCACTTAGCACGTAAGCAATCACTTCATCTTAATCGTTCCTGAAAAGCATGTGAGAAACCGGGTCAACTACGAATAGTTGGTGAGTTTCACTATTCGAGTAAACCATGATAAATCAATATCAAAATATAATATTATCGATGTAATTATGCTGAGCCCACAAGTGAAACCTCTGACTATCCACAAACAACCCCGTGGCATACTCCTGCCCACGAACCTGCCCCAAACCGCTATGTCTAACATTACATAGCAAAATAAATAACAACAAAATAGACATGTGCAACTGGCTGGGAAACATCAGCAAATCCATGCCGGACCAGTTGGGTTTGTCAGACCAATAGTACTATTCACACTCTACCGGCTTTCAGTTAATCACTCGCGTTGCGGGGCCTTACAATGTTAGCATCTCAGACAATTACCATCTTAGTACATTTCCGTACGATTCCCGTACAATAAAATATATATAAATACACGCAAATCCATGCGTTCAGTATGTACTTAAACATTTCAGTAGTAACATGCTTCCGCCCCGAGAAAATATTTAAAAACAATTCAGAAAAAGGGGCTCGTGAAACTCACCTTAGCACATGCAAGCAGGTAACAACAATCATTATCAGATAACACGTCCAATCTGTATTATGATCCCTACGATCGTTATTATACAATTATTGTTTATATAATCTTTAACCGTATCAACCGGTACATCTGGGGACACTGTTAACCCAGTACTGTACCCGTTCCGGGGGCAATGTTAACCCAGAACTGTACCCGTTCCGGGGGGCAATGTTAACCCAGAACACTTCTCCGGACTCAGATTGTGATTTCGTTTAGAGTTTAATAGTCAAAATTAATATTAGTTCGTTTCCCCGTTTTGCGTGCCTAGCACGGTTATCCGTTTTTACGTTTCAAAAATGAGTTTGATCACACACGACCTGAAAATAGTGGTTGACTGATAATTTAATTAAAGTTGTGAAATTAGAGCTCGGTTTAGACGCCCCGATTGGCCGCGGGACCCGTTTCCGTCTTTAGTGCACCGGAAACTGTTAAATCGGATAAAATTATCCAAACCATCCGAATTATTTTCGGATGATTTATTTTTACCGGTTTAACTCAGTTATATGAAATTAGTTCATTTTTAGGGTTTTATACACCAGTAAGCTCGTTTAGGCGAACTTTACCGGTTTACGCGTTTTAAACTTTAAAAGTTTGTTTTTATTTTCTTTTTAGCACAAATAATTATCCGTTTAATCGCGGATCTTGAAATTTTGCACAAATCACTTTTTGACAGTGGGGAATTTTATAAAAATATTTCCAGAATTAATTTTTATATTTAAAATTTATTTATCTATTTTTAAACACGATTTAAACACTAAATATGTCGTAAATACCAAACAACCTGAGAAAAATCCCAAACTTTTCCTGAATGACCCCTGCCATCCACATAGTCCCCTGTAATTTTTTCAGAACCAAAATCTCTTTTTACATGCCCTTTTCACTAAAACCGAGCTACTAGAACTCGTTTAACCGAAAAGCCTACTTAGACTTCTCCAACGGACCTAAAATTTTGTGTGTGACTTTTACATGTTATAAAAAGCTTATCTGGAATTTTCCAGAATTTATCATGATATTTAAGTATTTTTCACCATTTTTAGCCAAAACCGAGCATTAAATTCACCAAATATTCATCCTTTATCCAAAAATTACCAAATTTTCACAGAACTCATATTTTCATGTATTTAACACCTCTGTAAAATTTCATGACCTAACTCCAAACCATCAACAATCTGTCCAAAAACTCATAACCGAACATAATTCGAATATACCTTTTGTTTTCCGCCACTACAAGCTACAAACTCGTCTTTCCGCCTTATCTACCACTAAATACAGAACCTACAACTAACATACCACAATACCAAGCAAGTTACACTCACCATCAAGCCTCTTACACTATAGTTTCGGTTATTGTTTCAAAACTAAAGTTTAAACCGTAAAAATTCGATTTTGGTTCGTTTAACTCCTTTCTTGGACCAAGATCCCTTGTATAATCCGTATACATCACTTGATCATGCAAGAATCGGTTTTCATCATTGAAACCTCATTTTCTTGCAAATAAACTCAAGAAACGAAGATGGAAACATAAATAACTCGATTTTTACCTCGGTTTTCTTGCTAAAAACTCGGGTTTTTAGATGATATTGTGGAGAGGAATTGATGAATCTTGAAATGTTGTTATAAAAAATGAGAGGTAAGGGGTTATCCCCCCCCCCCTATACCGATCGGAATTCATACCTTTTCATTCTTAGCCACTCATTCGGATTTCGGCAATCTGGATAATGTTTTGGATAATCTGGTTCATTTCGTTTTTCGGTTAAATGTTTAATTCGGCTTAAAACGAGGCTAAAACGGTCGTTTTCGTCTTAAAAATGAAATTTATATAAAACCGATTTAAAAACCTTAAAAACTTAAACCATGACATTTATTAACTTAAAACATCATATTATTAATAATTGCGCATCTTTTTCCGCTTGATCGATCGTCTCTTGCTCGGTTTGGTATTGAAGGTTTCGTTTAACGTACCGACGTACCATTAAATCGAAATTCTTTTTCTGTGCCGTACTTTACTTATCCCGAAGCATTAATGCTTCGTAAAGTCACTAAATATTATAGATATCGTCTATAATTGAACCCTCGATTCGTTCGGGTTTCAATAACTATCGATCGATTAATCGCGTATTCAATACGATGAATTATATATTCACGTACAATCAATACAGTGAACCATGTATCATCGTATAATTACTATGGTAATTCATGTACCCGACATTAAATATAACGTAACTACTGTCTACCGGTTAGGGTATACCTGGTTTCGTCGGAATCGTTACATCCTACTCAGCAATTTGAGCCACATCACGAAGATGGTATTCAAAATGACGAACAACATGGTGCCGATAATGTTGATAATCAAAAGCAGTTAGAGTTGGATGAGGATATTCATTCCGAGTTACCAGTAGATATGCCTGCATTTGTCCCACTCAGACGGTCTATGAGAGACCGTCAACCTTCTACTCGTTATTCAACTGGTGAGTACGTCTTACTCACTGATGGGGGAGAGCCCGAGTATTATAAAGAGGCTATGGAACATAAGCATAAAAGAGAGTGGTTTGAAGCCATGCAAGATGAGATGAATTCCTTGTATGAGAACAATACCTTTGAGTTAGTGAAGTTGCCTAAGGGCAAAAGAGCTTTGAAGAACAAGTAGGTCTACAAATTGAAGACTGAAGAGCATACCTCACGGCCTAGGTACAAGGAAAGGTTGGTGGTCAAAGGGTTCAGTCAAAGAGAGGGTATTGATTTTGATGAGATTTTTTCTCCAGTTGTGAAGATGAGTTCCATTAGGGTGATCCTTGGTTTAGCGGCTAGTCTTGATCTTGAGGTTGAGCAAATGGATGTCAAGACAGCATTCCTTCATGGTGATCTGGATAAAGAAATCTATATGGAGCAACCTGAAGGTTTTCAGGTTTAAGGTAAAGAAGATTATGTTTGTAAACTTCATTAAAGTCTTTATGGGTTGAAGCAAACACCGAGACATGGTACACGAAATTTGAGTCAGTTATGGGGAAGCAAGGCTACCGAAAGACTGCGTCTGATCACTGTGTTTTCTTTAAAAGGTTTGGTGATGATGATTTCATCATTTTATTGCTTTATGTTGATGATATGTTGATTGTTGGCAAGAATACAGAAAGAATTGTCCAGCTGAAGAAAGAGATAAGCAAGTCGTTTTCTATGAAAGACTCGGGGCCAGCTAAGAATATTCTTGGCATATGGATTACTAGAGATAGAGATTCAAAGAAGTTACACATGTCACAAGAGCAATACATTGAAAAGGTGCTTAGCAGATTTAAGATGTCTAAAGTTAATGTGGTTAGTACACCTCTTACTCATAACTTTAAGTTAACTGAAAAAGATTGCCCTTATTCTGAGAAAGAGATTGAAGAGATGGATGGTGTTCCATATGCATCAGCGGTTGGAAGCTTGATGTATGCAATGGTATGTACACAGCCTGATATTTCCCATGCAGTAAGTGTTGTTAGTCGGTTCTTGTCAAACCCGGGTAAGAAGCATTAGGAAGCAGTTAAGTGGATTCTTAGATATCTACGGGGTACTTCCAAATTGGGTATAACATTTGGAAATAGGGAGTCGATGCTTGTTGGTTACACGGATTCTTATATGGAAGGAAATAAGGACAGGGGGGAGCTGTGTCATGGCAGTCAAGACTGCAAAAGTGTGTAGCTTTGTCTACTACCGAGGCAGAGTATATGACAGCAATAGAAGCATGCAAAGAATTATTGTGGTTGAAAAGATTTATGCAAGAGCTTGGCTTTATGCAACAACGCTACGTGGTTCTTTGTGATAATCAAAGTGCTATTCACCTTGCTAAGAACTCTATGTATCATAAGAGGACAAAACATATTGATGTGAGGCATCATTGAATTAGAGATGGTATTGAAGACAAGTTGTTTGAACTTGATAAAGTTCACACCGATGATAATTGTTCCGATATGTTGACCAAAGCTTTGGCAAGGGAGAAACTACAGATATGTTGCTCACTCACCGGGGTGGTGAGTTCTTTCTCATAAACAAAAAAGGAGAGATTATTTGAGGTATTTTTTGCATGAGAAAGCCCAACAAATATTTATCCTACATGGGTATTATTATTTAATAATTAATAAGAAAAGAAAAAAAAAGAAATAGTTGACGTTGGTTTTGGTGAGCCGTGACCCATATGATCTCACAAATTGATGTGGTGATTTTTTAGTGGG
Organism: Bidens hawaiensis; assembly: GCF_021521415.1. Classification (NCBI taxonomy): domain Eukaryota; kingdom Viridiplantae; phylum Streptophyta; class Magnoliopsida; order Asterales; family Asteraceae; genus Bidens; species Bidens hawaiensis. The sequence continues at coordinate 384,570 of NW_027493444.1, read as the reverse complement.
CTTGTCAAAAATCTTGGTGTGGGCTTTGACTCATACGTATGGAACAAGAAAAAAATACATATAAAGGAATATTTTGTTTGTGGTGATTGGTATTCTGCGGCAAAAAAATCATACGCAAAAGAATTGTGAGTGCCACAATTTTTTATCCTCTTCTACCTCTATCGAAACAAGAAGTTTACGAAGAGAAGTTTTGTGCTCCAAGCTTTTGGTGTTTTTATTTGAAGATAAGAGAGGTTCAAGAGACATGTATCTTCTCGTTGGTGTTACCTCTTACTTTATTTTATTCCATATACTTGAAGATTGTTTGTACCAAGTATATGATGATTTGTGTATGCCTCTAGTTTTATCTAGAGAAGACATTGTATTGCTCATTATTGGTGATAGTGGATTTGAAGCGGCTCTAGTAGTCCCATGGTTTTTACTCTCCTCTTGAGAGGTTTTCCACGCTAAAATTATTGTGTCATATTTACTTTTAAATTACCCTGCTGTTTTCATCCTCATTGGTTCATTCAGATCGGGAAAATGTTTAGCCGAGTGAAGATTAATTCCGCAATTTTGTTTACCGTTCGTGGCTAGGTGGTCGTTTTTCCCAACAGTTCTGTGTGATGTTCTTAAACGGGCAGGGATTTCTGCTAAAAAGGAGGCCCCTGTTAACTTTCTTACGGATCCTCTTGAATGGAGGTCTACTTTACGACCAGCTGATATTCTTGTGTTCGGGTGGGCAGGGGGAAACACGCATGTGTGGATCTTACAGGAGTGTCTCCTCTTGTTGGGCTCAGCAACCGTGGGTTTGTTGTGGGTCAGGCTGCGTTGAAGGCTGAATCCGGCAAAGTTGTTAAATACGAGAAAGCTTGTTTAGAGAATCAACATGTCTTTCTCCCATTTGCTTTTGATACTTTTGGTTTTCTGGCCCCAGAGGCTGTGAATTTTTTGAGTAGGGTTCAGCGCGTCGTACACGGGACCCCTTCAACTCCTAGGTCCCAAAACTTCATTTTTAGTAGGACTGGCTTTTCTATTCAAAAGGGGGTTGCGGCGTAGCTTGTTGCCCGTTTGCCTGCCACTTTATTGTACACGTTTTATGATAATTTAATTATTAATATATATTCATTTAAAAAAATTGTTAAAACTAAACCCTAAATAAAATAAAATAAGTTATAAAACAACTATCAAAGTAAGTTTAAACTATAAACTAAATAAGTTATTTATGTAAAAACTAAAGTAGTGAAAAACAATTACATATCTTTAAGAAATATAATATAATAAAAAAGTATTATTATTTGTTGCTAGCTCTTTTGGTCGTTGGTAAACAAATTTACCACAACTTACTAAGAGTTATTTAAAAGGCATAACAATCAAAAAAACAATAAATGATTCAAAACATAAAACGACAAATTAATAAAATAGAAGCAGTAGACATCATCTTCACTTTTCCCATGCTTTTTCACAACTTTTGAACTCGTTCTCTCTACACTACAAGTATTCATTCCTGCCGTAATTGACGGCAACTAATGGTGGGCACTGAATGATTATTGACTTGCCATATACAAACGCGTACCTGTAAAAACGGCACTCCGGGCGGCAGACGATGGGCACCGGCTGCCCATGGTTGTAGGTCCCAAACCGACCACAAACAGATTTTGCACTTAATAATGTTTTGAGACAGGTGCAGTAAATCAAACGACCAAACATAAATAATATAAAGATAAGATATAAATGAACGATCTCGTTGTCGGTTAAAAGATTTGATATATTGAAAAAGAACCGACCCACCGATGGTGAGCTCCACTTGGGTGGATGATTTACGCTATGGGAAACACACACATAAAATAATACATAAAATCCCTATTTATGGCATAACATTATCTTCTAGAATCCTTATCCCCATTGAAGGTAAACAGGCATCCCGAAGCTCTTGTTTCGTGTCCGGTTTCCTCGTCGGCTATAATTATTAACTTGACAATAAAATATATAACGAGTTTCGTAATTTGATATCGTAAGTTACAAATATTGGTCTTACAATCACCCCTTAACTTATGAAATCATGACATCGTCTAATCGTGTCTCTCATCTTCACGAATCAACCCGATAAATGTCGAAGCCTCTTCAATCACCCCCTAAAGGTATGATCCGCCTAATTAATTCATGAAGGGGTTATCGCTTCTTTTTCCATCTCGGATCTTTAAGCAGTATAAAATCAGAAGAACTACCGAGGACAAAGATCAAATGACAAAGCTTATTATTTCCTTCTTTTAAGCGCCTTGAAAATAATATGCTTTGAACACGGTTCAACAATGACGAAAACCACATCAATTTTGACTTTCTTCAGTTTGGTCAACACGAAAAATAAACGACATACTTGGCTTAAATTGGCTTCATAAAGCTTAGACAAATTGGATAAATTTAGTGGGCTCACCAACCATTGTAAGCCCAAACCTTGTAGCCCAAAATAAAATCCATTTGATTTTAATTCAAACACACATATCAAAGCAGCCCCATTTGAGAAGGCCCAACCCATACTTATTATTATTATTTGTTTACAATTTTAGGGCACAAGAAAGCATAATGTATCTTGTATGAGCAGCAACCACCGTCATCTCTCATTGCCGCCGGAAGGTCGGTCGTCAGAAAATGGCCCCGGTCACTGGCAGCCTGAAAGACGAATTTGGCCACCACCACCATCCTCCATCCTTCAACACCCATCACCGAAACCATATTCAGCCAACTCTAGCTGCAAACAGCCAACAACCGCCATCCATTGTGGCCCCGCCGAAAAAGTGTTTCTGGTCACTGGCCGGTGACCAGAAAGACGCGGCCACCACTACCACTGCTAGTTCCGGTCGGCCACCCATCCAGCTCCAGCCGTTATCTTCGTTCACCGCTGCCACCATACCATTCGCCGGAAAAACGAATCTGGCCAATCCTCCATCTTTTTTATTTATTTCTTTCTTCCTCTCTTCCTTTCTTTCTCTCTTTCTTCCTTTGTTTGTCGTTCACCGCTGCCAAAAAAATTTATCGTCGGAAAACAAATCGAACCAAATCTATTTGATTCGAATCGAGTGCCATTCGATTTGTTTCTTTTCGTTTCGAATGACTTTTTCGACAAATTTAATACCCGGACAACCACCATCCACCACATCCAATAGTTTCCGGCAAACCTGTCGGTTACATCTTTATCCAATAGTTGCTACGATTCGAAATAGCCGATACTAGTGCATCGGAGTTTGATATTTTACGTCTTTAACTTCAAACTCATCGCTGGGAAGAACCGTAGGGTCGCCGGATTTTCGGCGTATGGTGGAACAGTTCCTGAAACGCCCGGATCTGCACTTGTAGATCCCGAACATCCAGATCTACAAGGAGAAGCTTCAAACACCCTCCAACTTTATTTCAAGATCTAGAAACTTTATTTTTAAACTTCAACGGGTCTTTAACGTCTCGGTTCGAGTAATCACGGAAATAGAACCTGAATATCAACAGGAAAGTTGAATCATAAGATTCGGCCCGCTCTGATACCAATTGTAGGTCCCAAACCGACCACAATGGATTTTGCACTTGATAATGTTTCGAGACAGGTGAGGTAAATCAAACGACCGAACATAAATAATATAAAGATAAGATATACATGCACGACCTGGTTTTCAGTTAAAAGATTTGACACCCTATTTCTGAGTATTGAAAAAAACCCTATTTTAGGGATTTTACCAGGGTGGGGGGTTTGTATTTTTCGGATATAGATTTGAGTTTTAAGGGCTACACTTTTTCTAAATAATTTTTAGGTACTTTTCGGATAATTTCGATCATAGATTGGGTATATGATAAACTCGGTTTCGGGTATTAAAAAAACATGGTTCCGGTTTTTGGGTATTACTGGGTACAAATCATGTCAGACTATGAATTTTGATACTGAAATACATATCCAATCCATACCCTACGGCCTACGGGTAGGATCGGGTATATGTTTAAAATCAATAATCAAACCCAATAAGCAATTATCATACAACATTCTAACTCCATAATCTAGTAATCGGCTTTAAGTTTATGTATTCAATTTCTAGTTCCATTGAGTTCGTTACTTCGTCTAATGGCTGTTATTTGATTTTGATTTCTTGATTCAATTCAGTTGAAGTTCAATAATCGAATTCAAATCCAACTTTTTTGAATCAGATTGAATTCGGTAATCAAATTTGAATTCAGCTTCAAAATTTCCAAATTCAAATAATTCGAGTATTCTAAATTCAATTCGTTGAAAATCCCTACTGACTTTGAGTGTTTCGGTTTTACCTTTATTATAAATAATGAAGTAACACGTTGACTTGCTTTTTATATGATTTTGCTATAAGGTTGATTGCATTTATAATTACGCTCGTCATGTTATCTGATATGACACATCATTCAGGTCATATTTCCCATTTTATAATGGATTTATCATAGGATTGGACCATCGAGCGATTTGGTAACGGCTTGACTTAAAATATCAATTAAAACTGGATAATGAACACTCATACGATTGGCTACCTTATGTATTCTACCTTTATTTTTCTTAATCTTTCATATATGTTTATGTTTTACATGTACTTAATCTTGTCTCGTGTATCATACAAAGTTAATTAAAAACATTATGCAAAGCTAATTCTTTCATGTATCATACAAAGTTAACTAAAAACATTATAGCAGAAAAACGCTATTTTATAAAATATATTATAATCCTCATTCCTTAAACTATTATATAACAGAATCAAACACTATTAAGGTGCTGTTTGTTTTTTAAGACAAAAATTGTCTGTAATCTGATTTTATCTGATTTAATGTCTGCAACTGAATATGTGGTCTGAAAGTCTACAATCTGAAAATATAATACTGTTTGTTTTATAAAGTGAAAATCGTGCATAAGCTGAAAATTAATTACCTATCATATATATTACAGGAGATAAAACTCATTTAACGTTTGTAGACTGCTAAAATAATTGGTAGTTGTGTACGAACTATGGAAGTGGGTGGTGGTAGACGATTGTGGTAGGCGGTGAACGGTGGGTGGTGGTAATGGACGGTTGTGGTGGTGGGTGGTGGACGGTGATAGTGGCCGACAATGGGTGGTGGTGGTGTGATGAACGGTGGTGGTGGGTGGTGGACTATGGTGGTGGTGGATGGCTGTGGCGGGTGGTGGCAGCGAACGGGGTGGTGGCGGTGGCAGCGAACGGGGGGTGGTGGCGTTGGCGGGTGGTGGTGGCGACGAACGGTGGGTGGTGGTGGTAGTGGACGGTAGTTGTGGCCGACGGTGGTGGTGGTGGTGGTGGGTAGTTAACGGTGGTGGTGGTGAGTGGTGGTGGTGGTGGTGAGTGGTTGACGGTGGGTGGTGGACGGTGGTGGTGGGTGGTGGTGGCGGCAAACGGTGGGTGGTGGTGGTGAAGGACGGTGGTGATGGGTGGTGGTGGCGGCGGAAGGTGGTGGTGGGTGGTGGCGGCGGCGGACGATGGATAGTGGTGGTGGTGGTGGCAGACGGTGGGTGGTGGTGGTGGTGGTGGTGGACATTGGTTGTTAGTATTTGGTATGATGTTAAGAAGTGTGAAGATGGTGAAAAAAACTTATTTTTTAAGACAACAAAAGCAGTTTTCAGATTTAAAATAAAAAAAAAAACAAACAGTCTTCAAGAGCTTATGTTTGCGCGCCCGCAGACATATGCTCCTTACAGACCTTATAAGCAAAAACAAACACAACCTAAGTTTCAAACATATTAAATAAAAAGATAGACGGATATCATTTAAAACCAAACCGAATACATATTCGATCAGTTTTCGGTTAAACCCGAACGAAACTGCATTTCCTATTATCCTCTCTATAATTCAAATATTCAATCAAATTAAATCAAAACTATTTACATTCAGAATAAAAAATCAACACAACATATTACTCTGATCACCAAAATAATCACAACTTTCATAATTACCACAACCATCATATTCACATGCAAATTCAAGAACAAGTCCTAATTGATCATCTAGATACCTATCCAACAAATTCACTTCCACCACCTCTCCTCCTCCTTCCACGTCCACCTTCACCTGACGCTGCTTACGCCATCGCCGGGATAAACAAAAACAAACTTCAACCGCACAAACGACTGGAACACTCACCAACACAATCGGAATCAGTAACGGCAAACATAGAGCTAGATTCAAGTACCGTAACCGACAGCCATGCAGCCACGGCACTACCACCGAAGCCATCGCCGTGGTTGGACCATCATAATCGAGGCCCTTGATGATCAGTGGCCATGGGCGGATCTAGAGTCTAAACGGGTGGTTCCCGGGAACCACCCGAGTTTCGAAATAATAGTGTATTGATATGTAGAAAATATTAGAGGAAACACCTTTTAAATTAGAAAGCAACCACTCTGTGTACAATACAAGGGTTGGACTAGATGACAAGTTGTTGGTTTTGTAAGCGTAAGGTCATAGGTTCAATTCCCTGCAGCAAGCAATTTTTTAAATCTTTTTTTAAGTCAGCCTTATATTAATTTAGGATTTTATAAAACACACACCTATACAGTGACTGTCTCTGTCCCTTCCTCATACTCACCCTTGTTACTCTTCCTAGAATCCTCCCACTGTAAAGTTAAATTTAGATTCATTTGTTAAATATTTAATTGTTCTTGATGTTGTTAATTGTTAGGTTATTTGTTAAGTTTTAGTTTTTAATTTGTTAGTTTGGTAGTTTTTGTTAGTTTTAATTTGTTTGGCTGTTAGTTTTTAATTTGTTAGTTTGTAATGAACTCTGTCTAAACCATCGGACCGACCCGAACCTTGAACCAACTTGGAATTTTTTATATCCGATTCTATGAAATTGAAGCATATAAAGTAGTGCACCACCTGAAAAAAATTCCTGGATCCGCCACTGTCAGTGGCGTTTTGTGAGGATCGGTTTCGCATTTGAGTTTTGATTTTGGCGAGAAACAGAAGAAGAAACAATCAAACATGATTCGGTTATAGGGTTTGTTGTTTATTTACCTGCCACTTTAATTTAAATTTACTGAAATTTATTGAAAATTGTTGATTTAAGCATTTTTGGAGTGTTGGATTTTTGGAGGGGTAGGTTGTTGTATAATGGAATTCATTTTCAAAAGCTTTTTCTTTTCATATGGGTTGTTGTACACATGCTCACATGGGATTGCACATGCCTTTCCATGCTTCAACGTAGATAATAGTATTATATTTTATAATCATTTAACTTATGTCATGATTTTAACACTTTCTTTTAATAAAACTGTTTTAAATGATCATTTTATAACCGGATATTATGTTTTCTTAAATTATGTTATTACATTGTCGTGTCATACTATATTACATGATCTTGTTATAAGACATTTGTTATAAGACACGTTAAGTTTTATCAACATATCACCAATCTTGATCGCCTTTCAACACAGTTGTATAACCATCCACGTATTTTTGTTTTCATATGTCTTGTTATGGCGTTTTAACTTTAAGACAACTTTAAATTTTCATTTGAACATTTTTTCCTAAAACCGAAGGGCCTTTAGAGTTGGTTAAGGCATTATCTTTTAAAGGGGTTGGGGTTTTAAATCCGTCATTGTAAAAGAACATGTAATTTGGAACCGGAATTCAAGAATATGTGAGTTGCTATTAAACAAAGAATTAGAAGAACAAGTTTTTTACAATTTCAATTTTTTTTAATATAATAATTTGTACTTCTTTAAAAGGAAAAAAGGGGTTAGATTGTTGATCATGATTCATGCACATTAAATCATGTGTAGTGGATGGAGTCCCTATGGTGACGTTATACGTCATGTGGCGTCGCGTCACCATAGGGGCTTTATGGCTAAAATATGTGTAGTGGATGGAGCTCCTTACAATTATTACATCATTATAATTTTTTTATTTAAAATAATGAAAAAACATTTCATTAAATAAAATAATAAAATAAAATTACATTAAATACAATTATAAAAAGTAAAACTTTACAATTATAAAAGATAAAGAGCATGTTTGGGATTGAGTTTAAAAAGTGCTTATGACTTTTCAAAAAACCATTTTAAAAAGCCATGATTTGGGGTTTTTGAAAAATTGGTTTCGAACCCTTTCAAAAAGCTAAAATAAAAAGGATTTTTTTGTGATTGCCAAACACCATTTAACTTATTGGCTTTTTGAAAAAGCCAATAAGGTGTTTTCAAACTCAATCTCAAACATGCCCAAAGTTTTTAGTAAAGTTTTTAAAAATTATTAATTTAAGGATAAAAATGTAACAAATTTGGTATAAATAAAAAAGTTGGCTAATGTTTAACCCTAATTCTCTTCTCCAGCCGCCTCCCTCCTTCTCCATCCTCTTCTCCATGGATACCTGGTAATTCTCTTCTCATTTCTTGATTAAAAGACATAATTAAACACAATTAACCAACCCACCAATCACCTTCCATTTCTTTCTCCTCCTTTCGACGCTATGTGGAAGCACCCCCTCCCCCCCCCCCCGGAAGGGGGGTTTCCTGTAACACTTTGGCTTTAAGTGGAATACGAGTCGGGTGCAACGTACATATCACTCATAAGCTCGTAACACCATTAATAATGGCAATATATTTATTTTATTCCATAATTTTGCAAGTACATAAATAGTTTGATAATGAGACAAATAACATTTCATCGAAATTAAACAGATATTGTTCATTGAAATAATTCTAAGGTATAACTAGTTTTCTTGTTGTAACATTTGTTAATTTTCAAACCCGAAAACCGGCCTGTTTTAAATTTTCGGTTTTCTTTATTTACATATATATATATATATTTACATATATATATATATATATATATTTCATAATAATATTATTAATTAATCTCAATTTTCGTTTTATGTATTTTATGTGATCATTTCTATGCAATTATACTTTTCACCACCCTTGTAGTATTTGCATGCACATTTAAAACATTCATAATTTATTCATGAATTTTTCTCGTGCAAAACACTAAAATAAATCTTGGATTATTACTATTACCATCTATTTCATATGTTTTTTTAACTAATAAAAATAAACCAATGAATGTTTTAATTAAATAAAATTTATTGAAAGAGTTAAACACTTTGAAACCTTTTAAACCATTTTAATTTTTGTTTTTATATATATTAAATATGATTAATTTTTATAAATTTTATAAGACATAACAACTTTATATTTTCACTATAAAATGAGAACTAATCCTCCAATATTTTCACACCTCAATACACTATTTTCTTAAGATTACAAGCACTAACAAGTAAGTTTTATGATTTCATGCATTTTATAGTTTCTTTATAGATTTTATGTTGAATGTTCATAATTTGTTTATTATGGCCATGATACTTTTATAATAAATATATTGTATTTGGGTTTTAAGAATCATAATTATCATGGATATCCAAGATAAACACTTTGAATTTCTAAATATTATATCAAACCTAGTTATTTTGCAAGGACAAATATAAATATAATCTAAATGTTGTAATCCGTTGATCATCATAAACTTATAAAGCTTTTCTTTTTAAATGTGATGATATATACAAAATGTTTTTATTTAAACATTTCTTATAATAGAAACTAATATACTTGATTTCTCTAAATAATTAATAAAGCAAATCAATTATTTTTTATTTTATTTTATTTCAACTTAAACTAATATCTATAATTTTTTTTAAATAATTCATACAAAACATTTAAGTTAATTAATTAGTAAATATTATGTTACTAGAATAAAAAAATGTTTAATTATAAATTGTTATTAATCTTGTTATATAAGCCAATATTAATAAGTTATAATTATTCATATACAAAGCATTCTTCAAGTTATAAACATCAAATGATTTATATAAACTTTAATTCATATTTGTTAATCTATTTTTATATAAAAAATCTCCAAGTCCCCATTTGCCATAAGTTAATGGAATATATATTAAAATGATGCCTAATTCCTAAAACTAATATTATTTAACTTTTATAATCCCGATAGTTAGTTTTTAAATTTTGTATTTCCTTTTTAATTATAGTTCGTGAGGTTCGATCGTTTCACGATTTCGGTTGTTATTTCAAGTTTAACTTCAATTTTAAGGTGAGTTTCTCACACCCCCTTTTTACTCTTTTATTACTTTTGGGGGTAGCATATGTGTCTTATAAACTCAAGTATTTTCGATTTCGTTTACAAACTACAATTCATTACATGGACTTGTATGTTTACTTGATTACTTGCTCGAACTTACTTGCACGTGGTAGTCTCAATAAGTATGATCATATGCCCCCCTGCACTCATGACCATTTTGTTATGAGTGAAAAAGGGTCTCATTATCCGAGTACATTGGTTGTTACCAACTGAAAAGGACCTTACTTGCGCGATCATTTCACAAGTTTCATGGAATTGTATGGTTTTTGCGTATGTATATCAAACTTGTGTGAACTCACCAACTATTCCTTTAGTTAACTTTATTTAATATATATATATATATATATATATATGCTACAAGTACAATTCATTAGAGGATAAGGCTTGGAGAAGACACTAGAACTTAGGTTATATTAATAAATGGGTATGTTGTTTTGGTGTATTTCTTTACTTTCAAACTTGTGTATTTAATGCTTAAATTAATTAATGATAATATTGGCATTTAATAGTGTCACATGTGTGTTGAGAAATCTATACATCACACTCACGCTTAAGCTAGGGTTTTACCTTGTCCAGTCACTTCATTGTATCAACCTGCAGAACATTTAAAATAATATATTTATCAACAACACATGTTGTTGAATTTTCATAAGTTTTTGCGTGTGTATATATATATATGTGTGTGTGTGTGTATAACAAAATGCACGATTCAACGATCGCCATGGAATAAATATTTGAAATAACCGGATAATTTTTTATAAATAATAAACATTTATGAATATATATATATATATATATTTCCATGAAAATAATAATAATATCACTGATCTACTATTATAATAAAATAAGCTTTTTTCTATACAGGTGTCATTCACACACAACCCAGCCTATTATTTTTCACTGCCTGTTTTGGTGACACCTGGCTTCACCACATTGCAGAACATGACGGTTTATTATTATGGTTTCACGTCTTCGCAAGTGCGTCCCTGACCAATCATCATCTCCCTCTCGTGACTTCCTTAAGGTTTCAATTTTTGCTTTCTACGATCAAAATCTAGGGCCACCCGACTCCAGCCAAATCTGTGTATGGTTAAGTTTTGTATATGGAACAATTTAGGGTTTTTGTTTACACAGATATGAAATTGATTAGGTTATGGTCGATTTGGGTATACACAATTACTATTTTATTGATTCATATTAGGTCTTAATTTTAGGCATTATCTGTGTATGCAAAAATTAAGGTTCATAGTGTTCTTCATCAGTGCGGGTGGAAGCAGTTGAGTTGATGCAGGGGCGGTGGTTTTTTTGATGGCATTGTTAAGACCAGGAGGTTTGCTGCAAGGTGTGGAGTATAATATGGCGGATTATAGCTACAAAAATAGTTTCTCCTAAGTCCTAATTGACTCAAGTCTTAAAGGTAATTCATTTTACCCTAATTCTTCCTTAATAAATTTTGTTACTATGTTTGAAATGCATTCATGGATGTTTATTTAAAGGCTAATTATTTATAGTTATTGAAAGACTAAACAAATATTTGTAGTTTTTTTGTCCCGATTCAATGGTTTGTTTATATATGTCTTCTGATTCAACGAATTGCTTATTATATTGCAATTAAGTATATCAAAATATATCTAAAATTTACTCAGTAGCAACTTGTAATTGTTTTTGTATCTACGTTGATAATTTATAAATGGATTACATTTTGACTTACAAACACATTATATTTCATAATACAAATGCCTCTCTATATGTGTGTAGAAGAAGTGCATCAAAACTGCACAATTTGGTGCCTGCAAATATGATTGACCTCAATCAGTTGAGATTGAAGTTAAAGCTTTACTTGGATCTAAACCAACAAGTAAGACATTTTATGTTAACTTATTTTTATTCTTTCGGTTAAATATTTAATTGTGACATCTTTGGTTAAGATGAACTACCTTAATGAATGAGCTAAAATTAAAAATAGATCATAATCTTACTTTATCTGGTGCTAATGAAGATCTAAGGCCGATCACACTAACTCAGACAAAATATTAAGAAAGATCCAGACAAAGGACACCAGGTCAAAATTCCTTAACATTAAACAACATCAAATCACAATTTCTATTACTAATGCCTCCTTTAATTTCCAGCAACACCTCAGTTCACATTACACTATGGCTAAAAAAATCACATCTCATCGGAGACGACGTGTAACATAATCGCCATAACATCAACTTTAGTCTTCAAGCAGGGAGGTTAGTACCCTCCATCATACTTTACCCACAATGAATCTTCACTAATTGTAAAAACTTAATGTAAGAGGTAATAATTAATCTTTATTTTAGTTCTAAAATACAAGAACCAAAATAATGGATCTTTATTTACTTTTTTCTTACAGCTTGAAACTATTTAGCCATTCATTGAGCATTAAAGGTTTTGGTTGCAAAAAACTGGTATGACTCTTTAATTATAAAATACTTCAACAGTCAATTGTAATCTTTACACAATAGTGAAGCAACTAAACAGTTTGCAATTTAATTTTTAATGTGCAAACAGGTCAGATTTGTTGCAATTATAGTTTTTAACTGGAAGAGTGATTTTGGTATATGTATAATTCCATATTGAAACGGACCGAATGTTATTACGGGGTACAGATCAAAAAGAAGCTTTTAGTGTGTAAATATTTTGATACGGGTCAATTTTTTGCAAAGGGGCATTTTAGGAATTTGGTCAATCTGAATCAAGTTACAATTCTACCCCTTCATCACTTCCTCTCTGTGGCTTTAGCAACAACATATTGCTTAGAATTCAGGTATACTCCACGAACTTAATTATAATTCCATGTTTCGGTTTCTTCTACGGTTTCTAGAAATCCAGAGCTTTAAAGGAGCAAAAGGATGGTCGTCAAGACCCATGTTTCTCAGCAACCAGCTCTGCCATCCGATGCTGGTGTAGTTAGTTTAAACTTTAAAGTGTTAGGACAAGAATAAACTCAAAACCCGAAGAATGGGTAGTTTTATCTTTATTTTCATTGAAAATTTGTAGGGTTGCAAACGAACCAATTGTTAATTAGTTGTTTCAGCTAAAAGTTCATTAATTTAATAAGACAACATAAAAGATGTTTTTTCAATTGATTAAATAAATGAACATGAAGTGGTGAATAGTTCTTTGCTGAACTTTAAAAATGGCCATCCTGAGATTTTTTGTTCGACGATTATTAACTATTTCAATATATAAAACATGTAAATAGTTCGCATAGAGTTCACTTAGGGGTGGTATAATCGTGTCGACTTGAGTTAATGGGCCCATAACACGGTTTATATATGATTGTGTATATCAAGTAATCAACCTTAACCCTAACACATAACATCGCATAATCCGTGAAGCCCATTTAACTAAACAGGCTGTAACCAGGTTGTAGTTTGTAAACGTGCTAAACGGATCTTAAATGGTTAAACAGGTTGGTGCCCCAAACGTTTTTATTTTGTGATTGGCATTCTTGATTTGTGATTTTTGAAGTCGTTTTTACAGCATATGGATTCTAAGAAAAACTATGAGGTAAAGCAAGGGTATGGTGGCGGCGGATATGGATACGGGCCCGGGTATTGAATGAGACAGAATCAAGAATCAGACATGTACGATGGTGGAGCTGAGTCGGGTAACGAGTATGGAAATCATGATCAGCCCGTCAATTGATAATGTTATGGTTTTGTTAGCGGAGAGCATGATAAGATATCATATACTTTTGGCTTATAAATTCTAACTGCAAGTTTTTTTCAATGTCTTAAAAGAGATTAAAGTTTTGGTGATCTTATTGTATATTAACATTCTTAGTAGTGTTATGGGATAAATTAAATGTTGATCATTATATGTAGTTTACATGTTCAAAGGCATGACCCCGAAGCACCTAGCTGTTAAATTAAGACGAGGTTGTTACACCCCCCTCTGTTTGAGAAGATTCAAAAAGAGGTGTATCTATGCTGACCAACCTTCTTCCTCATATGTTAGACTAGAAACCGACATCGGTTATCACCACCAACGTATTTCATCTCTGATGATCAACCACCGACGCACCACACCTTCGCTGAAACAAGTTATACCCACCATTGTCGGAACATAACCGTCAACTTCGTCATAAAACCACATGGCGCACACTCGCCTCCGTCCATGTTCGCCCTAACCCGACAACGGAATCACCAAAAACAGACCGCCACATTTTGCTGGCGATACATAAATTTTCGGCGACCTGCAACTTGTCATCGATGGCATTCATATACCCCGAATAGAGTTGGACGCATGCGTACATCAGAAACCGTCGCCACCACCACTACTCATTTTACCGGCGACCTTGAAATCGCGTATACTTACTTTTTCCGCCTCGGATAAATCGACCCTGCTCGTACCAACAGTAGACATCTGTACTCTTTACCGTCTTTCTGCAACGATCAGATCATCGGAATTTTAGACACTGAGTCCCTCGCATTTTCCGACGACCACCGTTCTAAGACATGTTCTTAACACTACGAATTCTGGCGATTAAGGTATAAGCGAACCGAAAGCTTTAATCACCACTAGAAAATTGAGCAATTGCTACCAAAATTTGCCACCGAAAAAAAATGGTAGCAAATTTAGCGTAGCAAATTTGCTACCGAAAATGCCAATTACTTGAAACGGTGGCTAGGCGGTCGGAGTTTTTTTGCAACCGGTGGCTAGGCGGTCGGAGTTTTTTGCAACCGTCGGTCGGAGTTTTTGCAACCGATTACTAGACGGTCGGAGTTTTTGCAACCGGTGGCTAGGTGGTCGGAGTTTTTTGAGAGTGTTTGCAACCGATTACTAGGCGGTCGGAGTTTTAACCTTTTATTATAAAGAAAATGATTTGTGACCGTCTTAACGGTAGCAATAAGAAGTTTGAGTTGAGACCATTCTAGCGGTTGCAAAATAGTGTATCTCTAAACTGCTACCGCGTTTAAAATCTAAGTGATTAGATTAAAATAAAATTAGTGGTAGCATCTGATTAAAATCTAAGTGATTAGATTAAAATAAAACTAGTGGCCAAAGAAGCCATGACATGACGATTTGATCCATACATCGCTCCGATTTCCGATTAGATTAGGGTTCGCTTCACTCTGATATAAGTTCCCCGCGTCTGCTATAAGACTACTCCACAGCTCCGATTCACTCTAATTTCATTCCGCAGCTCCAATTTCTCTCCACAAATTGAAAGGTTTGTCTATTCGTTCCACAAATGTGTGCTTTGTGTTAGTTCATCTTTTCAGTTTGTGTACGATTTAGGCTTATATATACATATGAGAAGCTAATTGCATCGTTAGTTCATTGAGGTTAGTGCTTAAAGCCGATTGCATCTGTTAGTTCATCAATTTGTGCCTCAGTTAGGTTAAAGTTAATTTGTGCCTCAGTTAATTAAAGCATATGGAAGAGGATATTATTGCCTCAGTTTATCTTTTTGACCTAACTGATTTTAGCAATGGTTTATCTATATTTTTCCATGTTGATTATAATTAACAATCTAACCTAATATTTTTCATGAATTGAAATGACTAACTTGTCTTTACCTAGCGTCATTGTGAGTTTAATTTCATCATTTAGTTTACTTTAGTGCTCGTTCTTTGATTTTGTGTGAGTTGGCTTTTAACGGTGGATAATTTTAAAATTGCAGTGGCCGAAGCAATTGAATGCTTCACTTGAGGTCCTGATCCTGAAGTTGTAGATGTTATTGTACATAAATTAGAATTAAATCAAAGTGATTATTCATTGATTTGGTTTCGATTGGAGATGCACACCAAGTGCTCGATGAAATGTTTCAACCAAGTTTTCGAGATGTAGATTATTGGCCTCTTCCAAAAGATGCAGATAAGGAAGGAAGTATACTAGGTAAACTAAAATATTTAGCTTAAATCGAAACTGGTGATAATTGCATACAATGATATTTGGTATCTTTTTGTTTTCTAATTTGTAACTAGTCTATTGTGTAGGTGGAGGTGTGGCTCTTTTGTATGCTTACCAGGAACTTAAAATGCTTCAGATTGCCAATTTTGACCAGTAGATTGCATATGGATACACAATTGAGAAGACATGATATCCAATTCCAAGGTACGTATAACATGTTATATAGTATGTTTTGGCATGACGAACGTACGCTTACAGTTTCGCCTACTCATATAATCGTTTAGGTTATAGTCACAAACCATTAAATCACATCAACATTATCAACTCATCAAAATATACAATTACTTACTTTTATCTAACATTTTTTTTACAATTCTGCATTGCACAGGTGATAGAAGTCTTTTCTAGCCATCCCATTCCATTTATAGGTTTAGATATCTTTTCTTCTTAGATCTGCACATGATGGACTATCTTTTGTATTTGACAAATCTTACTTGTATATGAAATTCAGATTGTTTTTCTAATTCTAAAACCGGTCATCTTGTTCAGGTTTCTTTCTATCAAGTATAAATTCAATCCACGCATCTTGGATTCAACCACCCACGTGTCCCTCATTTCTAGCAGCAGCACTCTTCACCAAGCTCTTTCCTCTTCCTCCTCCTCCTCCTCCTGTTCGCTCCAACGTCTCTTCCATCCGGCGTGGCCTAAATGCTCATTGCTGTCACGTGTCTGCTTATCACGAGGACTTACATCGTCACTCCGTTCCATCTGCACCTTCCTTTTGACAGATATTTTTTCACTAAGAAATTTACAAAGTCGATGGCGGCAACGCAACTCTGTTCACAAAGCAATTCTGGAGACACAATGATTACAGGTATGTTTTCAATTTAACTTAATTATGTGTGAAATTCAAGTATGAAATCGCAGTCATATAGTCGACTTGCTTTTCGATTTGTGGTTTTTGGAATTGCAAACTAATAGTAATCACCACAGAACGTACTAACATCCTTTATCTTACAATCCTTCGTTGATCTCTCAGCTTACTCCAGTGTAAGGCAGACGCCGTTTTTAGGTCAGTAAATAACCGACCCATTTCCGGAATGCCCGCTAGGTATTTGCTAAAATGTTTCATGAATTTTGCCATTATACTTCTCTCTCTGTTATTTGGATGCGGGTAATTAAATAGAGCATGCTTTTAAGAATTTTATTATTACACATGAGTTAAGTATAAACATGAGCTATAATGCTAAAGATAGATATGCATACTGTAGATATGCTACATGTGTCAAGTATAACCCACTGACCCGTTATGAAAACTAAGAAGCAGTAGTTTTTCTTATTTATATATATATTTTTTCATTTTATATTGTATGTATTTTGGTTGGTTTACTAGCAGAAGAACCACGCTCAAGTAGTTTTTTTGGGAAAATACAACCACAACTGAAAATATTCAAGGTAAACAATCCCATAATTCATATTCAGTTGCCACTTATCTCACTTTTATCTCAAGTACAAAAATATTGCAGGTATGCTAATACAAAGTAATGGCATGCTTATGGTAGATTATGCAAAAGATCCTTGTAGACGATCTAGAATTTGGTCAACTGCATGGATACAGAGATTAAAAGTGTTATTATCCGAGATGAAAAGTGAGATTGAAGAGTTGATTGAAGCAAAGGCTAGCACGCTAAGCTAAGATAAGCAAGATCTCTACAACTGTTTCAAATTTGGATATTTTGTGTGATAAGTCGCTACAATAGTTTAGGCTCATAGATTTACTAGTTAAAGTTAATAGGTTTGGCTTAATGTGTGATGGTATGTAGTATGTGTGTTGGCAGGGAATGCTTTCCATCTTAAACCCTGATGACAAGTTGTTGCCAAGAGTTACTGATATGTACATGATTGACAAGTTCAGATACGAAGCTACTACTTGTAACCGGATACATAAGAATGCAAGTGGCTGATATTCAAAAGTATAATCTTTTTTTGTGTTATCTAGAACAACATTTTGTTATTATTGAGCATCATTTATATAACATTTGTGTGTGCATCTTAATTTATATGATTATGTAACTATTTGTGTATAACACATAAATTCAGTAGAATATTTTGCAAAACAAATTCTTGAATTGCGACAAAAATCCGTCGCAAAAGTCACAACAACAATTCGAAAATTTGCGACCGCAACAGGGGTTGTAAGATTTGCAACGGACGGTTGGTCGCAAATGTAAAAGGGTTGCAAAACGGTTGCAACAGAGCAACAGCGACCAACATTTTTCCCACGGCAATTTTGGTTGCAAAACGGTCGCAACAAGGCAATTGCGACTGTTTTGCGACTGGAAACGTGGTCACAAATGCTTAGTTTTCTAGTAGTGAATTTTATTTTGAGTTTGGTGTATATGAACAACAGTAAAATTGCCTCAAAATAAATATAGAAAGATGTATGTGTATGAAGGTTGAAGACTAACCGATTCTCAAAATCAAATGTAAATAAATAAATAAATAAAATAAAAAGAGAGAAATATAAGAAACCAGAAGTTGGTAACCTATTATTTTCATTTGAAATGTAAATGGGAACTACTTTAGAAATTTATTTAAATGAATAATTAAGTAAATTTTCAAATTCCAAGCAACTCACTGGTTATCACATTTAACCCGTACCCGGCTCAAACCTTACAATTTGTTTTATGTAACATTTTATTTTTTTCGAAACTTGAAACTAGACTTAATGTTTTGATTAGCTATTAATTTCTATAATTGTACGTGTATATACTTAAAAATGATATTATAAACATTGGTGTTCGGTATTTGAACACTTGAGTAGTTTCGTAATCTGTATAAACAAATTTATACTTAAACAAGCATGAGACTTCAAAATTTGGACACAAGCAAGATAAAATTTCAACTTGATAAAGATACGTGTGTGTACACGACCTTATGTGATTCATGACCACGATATAGGTTCATTCGAAATATGCATAAACGGTTATCAACTTTATTTTGATAAGACAACCTATCAACTAATAAGGTACGGATCCTTACCCCCTCCTTTGTTATCTGGTTTGATTGTGATAACCCCTATGACTAAGACCTGGAACTTTTAACGTCTTTGGCTTTCCGTTCGTTTCATGTTTCTTATGATTATTTTGTTTCATTGCAACAAGACATTTGAAACTTGTATGTTCCAGGGAAGTAATATGAATTTCGAACATCATGGGAAACCAAACTTTAATCACATATCTGGGTGTGGTGGATACGGTGCGGTATTCATATCTATAAACACTCGGTTATATTATCAAAGTACTGTTAACCAAGATGTGCGGGCTTCATGTTACGCTCAGTTTAACGATATGTTATACTTTGTTCAGTAGTATGTTATTTGTTCGTCACGTTATAATAAAAACAAGCATGTGGTAGATTTAAATTTATTTTACTGATTACCGCATGTTCTGATACCGAAATTTTTTTAAATGCTTCAAAAATATATATTTTTATGCTCTGTTACCCTGAGTGCTACGCTTCTCGTGGAGTGTCCCACGAGCATGTTGTTGTGACACCGACAACATGTGCTCCTTCCGTGAAGGAGAGATTAGTTCATGGCGTCCCTAGGTACATGTGTGGTACAAAGCTACTAGGAGGCGTATGGATCGATCCTAGCTCTGTTTCAGTTTCTGTTTCTGCTTCTGGTAATGGATGTAGGTGTGCCAACCTGCCCCATTCCATGTGATTGGTATACAGGAATGGCCCCCTGTATATCGTCACCTCTGTTTCTGTTACTATTCGGCTCATGGGTACATCCGTATGATATGAACTATCTGTTACTGTTTGAACTATCTGTTATTGTTATGAATTATTTGTTTCCGTTATGAATCATCTGCTACTGATCTGAATTATTTGTTACTATTTTTACTCAGAAGTTATTGTTATTGACTTATCCGAAAGTGTGTTGGTTTACTGTTTACGCGAATTGTGTTATCAGTTGTGTACTGTTTAGCAAAAGTGTTTTATTGTTACTGTTACTAAAACTGTTTTGTTATCGCCATCATAAACTATTTTTTTTAAACTTATCGTTTTTATCAAAAATGTTTTAGCGCTTGAGCCTATTATTTCGTACTGGGCATTTGGCTCATTCCGTAAACTTTTCCCCTCTCAGGTTCACAGGTTACTTTGGGCGGGATGGAGATAGTGGAATAAAAGTTAGGATGCTTATGAAGATTTCTAAGCAATGGAATTATGTCTTCTGTCTCTGTATACCTTCGTACAATGTGACACGTCAGCCCTTTCTGGGTTGGGGTGTTACGTACATAATGTAAATAAAATCAAACAGTGTCGTCCTTCCGTTCATTTAGTCGAAGTCGTAGTAAAAGGGGAAATGAGAACCACCATACGAAATAACCAAAGTCGTGACGTTAGACGGCGCAGATACGTCCCGTCGGACCCATGTATGTGTTTGTGTAACTTCCATCATAAAAACGTTAAACACGTTGCGCATAATTCACGTATAATCATAAACAATATGTGAGAATAATATTAACACTAACGATAAATGTGAATCCATTTGTAAAGATGCACATAACTAACGAGTTAAAATTCGTGACATGCTACGCCTTAAAAGTGTTGTAAAGCGTTAAAAAGGGGTTATGAAAGACTCACTTGTTAAAGTAAGCGAGTGAAAGCGAACTAAACGTTTAAGCGAGTTGAACCGGACAAGTTCAGTTCGGCAAGCGGTCCTAGAAAATAAATTCTAGATTCAAAATAATGGTCATGATATAAAATATCAAAGACGACGAAATGTTTTGTTCAAAGTTTGGAGTTTTAGAGTTTATAACGAAAAATATATGTTTTTCTCCATAATTGGTTTAGTTATGTTTTTTGACGTAATAATACACAATTTGGTAAAATTAATTAAAAATTTGGGTTGCGATATTTGTTAATCAATTTTTAAGAGTTCGGTCGCTCAAGAAACTTAAACGCACTACGTGAATATTGACCTTCAGCCACACGAAAAAAGTGTGGCCGTAGGCCTTTAGCCACACATATTTGGTTCAGGTCATATGTGGCCAAAGGTCGCGACACCGTGGGTATGATATGGCCACACACAGTTTTTAGTGGCCTAATGTGGTAATAAGTGTGGCTAAAGGGTACAGACATTAGTTGCTGGCCATCAAGAAGCCTCTCCAATAAGTGTGGCTAAATGGTAGAAAATGGCCACATGTCAATTTACTATGAGTGACCATTACATCTATATAGCCACATGAATTTATGTTTCAGCCACATGAATTTTATATTAATGTGGCCAATAGGTTTGTGTTAAGCTTACATTGTGATCTATACCGTGTGAATATAGCAAAGAAATGGCCACTTAAATTTAGTAATAGGGTGGCTAATTATATGATATAGACACTAGATATTAAATTCAAAGTGGCTAAATATGTTTACTTGCCACTCAAAATCTCCTTTGTAGATTATTGTGTGGCCATTGTCTTACCGTTTGTCACACAAAATGTTTTTTCTAATATAAAGTGTGGCTATTGTAAAACTTTTTGTCACACATATTGAAGTTCTTAGTGGCTAATCATATCTTATAACCACTGGGGATTATTGTAAATGTGGCTAAAAATGTGAACTTGCTAGTCAAAAACTCTTTTGTAGTTTGTGGTGTGGCCATTTTCTTACCGTTTGTCACACATAATGCTTTTCCTAATTTAAAGTGTGACTATTGTCAAACCATTCGTCACACATAGTGAGGTACTGTGTGGCTAAAAATATCATATAGACACTGGAGGGTGTTCTCAATGTGGCTAAAAATGTGAACTTGCTAGTCAAAAACTCTTTTGTAGTTTGTGGTGTGGCCATTGTCTTACCGTTTGTCACACATAATGCTTTTCGTAATTTAAAGTGTGGCTATTGTCAAACTTTTCCTCACACATAGTGAGGTACTGTGTGGCTAATAATATCATATAGACACTGGAGGTTGTTGTCAATGTGGATAAAAATGTGAAGTTGCCACTCAAACACTCTTTTGTAGTTTGTGTTGTGGCCATTGTCTTACCGTTTGTCACACATTAATGTTTTTCGTAATTTAAAGTGTGGCTATTGTCAAACTTTTCGTCACACATAGTTAGGTATTGTGTGGCTAATAATATCATATAGACACTGGAGATTGTTGTCAATGTGGCTAAAACTGTGAAGTTGTCACTCAAACACTCTTTTGTAGTTTGTGGTGTGGCCATTGTCTTTACCGTTTGTCACACAAAATGCTTTTGTAATATAAAGTGTGGCTATTGTCAAACTTTTCGTCACACAAAAATGTTTATGTTGTGGCTAATGGTCATTTATAGACTCTAATTTTTGTAATTTCAGATGTGGCTATTGTCTTACTTTTGGTCACACCTATTTAATGTGTTCTATGTGGCCAAATTGTGTGTAATTAGGCAATATATAATTATTTTTAGTTTTTGTGCAGTAATATAAAACAGCTATAAGCAACAAAACAAAATTATTATATTAACAATAATATTCACTTAAGCAAATGTATATTCAAAATATCTTACAAAATACAGAAATAACGACTACCTATATACTAGCTAAGGCGTCGGTTTTCTTGGCATTGCTCCTTGTCTTCTGTTTGGTCACCCGGTCTATCGTTGTGTACTTTGCCTTTGCCTTCTTGCCAGCTCCGTCCAGTTCTTTTGAGGACGGGAGTGGTGGTAGGTGGAACAACAGAATATGAAAAACAAATATGTATAATTAATGTCGTATTTTGTAATCGAATAGAACAAAATGTCAAAATAGTATGCATACATACATACTGAACGTTCGTTTAACTGTTCGTGAACCTTTCGGTGAGAAGTTCGTTTATCTTCGTTTATCTTTGTTCAATTACTTTAGTTTAGATTATAAACAAACGAACATAAACGAACACAAGTGCTCATTTTTTAAACTAAATCAAAAAGAACATAGATATTTGTTCGGTTAAGTTAAAAGGGAACAAACGTCCTGGTCACATACGATTAGGTGTTCTGGCCAAGCAACGAAAGTACCAATTGCGTTGCCAACGGTCGTAATTTCACCTGCCTCACATGGAATAATTGCTTGTTCCTTTATGGCTCCATCAATACTAACTTTATAGCAACCCTCCGGGATTGCTTTTCCATGCAACTGTTGTGGAACCGGTGACCAATAAACTTTACCATTTGCCACCTTGTTACGCTTGTCATGCACACACAAACGACACTCATACACCTATAAACCAGCATGTGAAATTAAGATGGCTTAGTTGAAGTCAATATATAAGTATATACCCATGTTGGTGGGAAATTAACAATGTTTCGCGTAGCACATACCTTTATTTCAGCAGGTTGGGAAGCTTCATCCGTAGATACATCAACTTTTCTTTTACGGCTTCTCCGTTTTACCTAAAAACCATTCAATGAATCAATCAACAATTAAAGGAAAAACTGAAATTGCCAAATACTTACTGATGGTTTTTTCGAGCCGTTACTATCCGGAGTGTGGTGTAGTTGTGTTGATGCTTGGTCAACAGTGTTCTCTACAGGCTTCATTGGTAATATAACAAAAATTGGAATTGTTTGGACTTATTAGGTTATAAAATATAAAAACTGAAACTGCCAAATACTTACTGATGTCGCGCTATGGGGATCGACTACCGTTTGGTCAACACTTTTTTCCACAGACTTGGCCTGCAATTCGGTAAATAGAAAATGAGCACTCACATTGGAAACGAATTATAAAAAGTACTGAAATTGTCAAATACTTACTGATGTCGCGATATGGGCAGCGGGTACCGTTTGGTCAACACTTTTTTCCACAGACTTGGCCTGCAATTCGGTAATAGAAAATGAGCACACTCACATTGGAAACGAATTATAAAAAGTACTGAAATTGTCAAATACTTACTGATGTCGCGATATGGGGAGCGGGTACCGTTTCGACAACTATTTTATCCACAGACTTGGGCTACAATTAACTTATGCAAAATTAGCACACTCACATGGAAAGTTAATTATTAAAACAAATCAATCAAACTGTCAAATGGTTACCTGAGAAGCAGATTCTTGTTGCACAGCCTCACCTGAGGTTAAGATGTTTCCCACAGAACTGGCTTACAAATCAATTTATTAGGTTATGGAAAATGAAAAATCACATGGAAAGTTGTAAAAACAAAGAAACTGTCAGATACTTACTGGTCCTGGCATTTTATTTTGCGCCACAGCACTAGTACTTTGGTTAGAACCAACCTGGTTGGGAACAGGATTTACCTACGAATTGTGACAAAAACAGTGCCAATTATGTATGTCGAATGCATTAATTAATATGTAGCATACGTCACTTACTTGACTTGCCGACATTTCCGGCAACAATCCTTCGAGATGTCTGAACCTGGCCTCAAATTCTAACCGTTCCTTCTCACGGCTTGCTAGCATAGCATTCGTGGATTCAAGTAGAGACATCAACCTGTTCACCACTACATCTCTCCACACCGCCTCATACTCAAGTTGGGCAATCCGTTGCTTAAACGAGCCTTTTACCCGACTCACACCCCAATATTTACCTGTTGTCAATCCGTACTCAATCCCTTTTAAAAACCCACCTTTCTCTTTGCCAAGCACTAAGGTGACGGCATCTGTGCACGGTTGAAGTGCCAGGGCTCCGGAGGCGATCTGCTTCTCATGCTCAACCTGCAAGAAAACAAATATTCTAATACACTTGTAACACGCTTATGTATCCACATAAAGTGTTGAGACAAGTTATACAGACTCAAGTTTTTTTGACACCAATATAAGGCAATGAATTGACTTTAACATGATTTAAAAAGTTTAATACTAAAACATACTAATTTGGTTGCCACGCCTTCGACAACAGCATTCTTGTATGCACCATCTTTGTCCTCCCTTCCTTTCATCCACATAAACGCACGGCCGGGGATCTCATCCGGTCCAATTTCCTTCTTTTTGACCTTGTAAAATATTCAAGAGAAAGTAGCTAACGGTCATGCGTTAGACACATAACCAACAAATCATTGAACTAGAGAGAAAGCAGATGACGGTGATTACCAGTTTCTCTCGAAGGTAGGTATAACCCCCTCGTCTCATGTGATGATTAAAAACATTCTTTGCTCGAGCTCCTTTTGATGAAGCCGATTTTTTCTTCAACCACACATTATAATCATTTCATTATATTTAAACAAAAAACATAAACCATATATAGTCGATTAATCTACGTTTGCAGAGTAGAGGATTTATACCTGAAACTGCTCTGATTGTGTGTACTCAACGAAGCGATCCCAGCTTCTTGCCTAATCATCGTCCTGTGTCCCTTGGGTATCGCCTTCAGCTTCAGAGGTTTACCGATGTTCGGCATAATGTATTTGGCATACATTTTTCTTCTGAAATCCCGAAGAAGGTGTCCGAGCCGATTCATCACAGAAGGCCTGCGACAAGCCTCAATCTCAAAATATTTCTGCATAATATAATACAGTAAAGGTAAATTACATCTCAAAATATAAATGCACAAATAGAAATAAAGAATAACCGTTATTTGTTCCCACAGTTTACCTCTAAGCTCCTTTGTGACCTCTCTCCAACTTAAATGTCTCAAGCCAACTATTTCCCTTATAACATCCCCTAAAAAACTTGCAAACTTTGATCTGTTTTGGCCAGTGAACCTACCCAGATTATCAAACTCCATTGCCAGTTTGACACCACCAGAGTTTGCATATTGGGTACGCAACTTAGGTAACCTCGTCAACCCCCTTGTAGGTTTTTTCGTAGTAGAAAAACTGTTGAGGGGTTCGATAGCCTCCAAACTGTTGAGGGGTTCGATAACCATCGTCCCTATAACATCCTCTGGTTGACCGTCGTCGTCGTTGGCTTCCTAGCTGGAGTAGCCTTCAGTGTCGTCTGATTGAGCGTCGTCGTCGTAGTTGGCTTCCTTATCGGAGTAGCGTTCTTCTTCGATTCTTTCATCTATAAGCTTCATCTTCGATTGTTTTTTTAATAATTTGGCTGATTTGTGGAGTGGAAAATTTTTAATAATTTGGAGTGTAACTTGATTGTTGGAGTGTTAAATGTAATTTGGAGTTTTTGAATATTTGGAGCCAATATTTTGGAGCTTTTTGAGTTTTGACTCCAACTATTGGCATAGTTTTTACGGCAGAGAACCTGTGGCTGAAAATAGGCACTTTGCCAGAAGATGGTTGGATAAGCGTGTATTGCGTATTAGGATACTTATATATTTTTATGTACATTAGCGTGTGACAAGCGTAATAGTGTTTTTTAACAAAGTGTTTTTTGTTTTATTTTTAGATTTAACCATAATTAGCATTCTCATACAAAAGGCACCATTACAATACATTCCATGAAATAAAAATAAGAGTGAATAACAAAATAGATGATACAAGAAACTATAAAATTAAAGCATTTAAAAGCTAATTAACCAACCAACATTCAACACAATAAACTAAAAAGTGTATCAATACAACCATACATATACAAATAACCAACCAAATCACAAATGTTCCAAACATCACCAAATCACTAATCAACTTTTGAAACTAACAAAGTAGCTTCATTGAAGTCATATTCAAATCTGCACTTATCACCAATCTGTATTTCATTTTACACCTTGAAATTTTTCCATTTTGGTAACGGATATCTGAAGTTCAGGTCCGACAGTTCACCATGAAGTCTCATTTTCTTTTTACGACCTTCGGGATTGACCAAAGTGATTGGCATTCCATCATAGGCATCAATCTTGGTGGCAATGTGACGCGGAAGATGCTGTGAAAAGCAAATTTCAAATATACTTGTAAATAAAAAAGAAATTTAAAAATTCAATTTACCAATTTGTTGGTGACGTTCATGTGGAAGACGATTTTAGAGTCATCATTTTGCTCATCAAGATGAATTGGGTTTTGGGAGGAACTACCTTGATTGCTTGATTGATAGTTAAGAAACAACTGATTTGGACCAGGAAGGATAAATTCTATGCCCATCTTCATGAAAGACATTAATATGAAATGTCTTATCTAAAATGATTTCAAACACAACAAACGAGCCACTTTTCAAGTTGGTTTGTTTAAAAACCTCATTCCATCCATCCTCTAGCCTACAACCCATTCCATCCCTAAAACATGAAACCTTAAACATATATCTATCTGGAGCAATAAGCTCGAAAAGCGAATTCATGTAATTGTCACCAAATTCTTGAATCACGTACCACTCAGGGAAATCCTATTAAACATGTTAATTAAAGGACATTTGAATTTTGAAACAATCATTAAAAACAGAAATTAAAACTTACAAAGTAATGGACGTATCGGTTTCTGACTGGAATACATATCATAGTACCGGATTGATCATTTACGTTTCTTTTGAAAGTAAACATATTCAACATAGATCTTGATTTAATCTCAAAAACAACATATGTTCCAGCTTCTATACAACATTCTCTGATTAATTCAGTCCAACCGGTTCCGAAATAAAAGTCATCAAGTACTTTGATTGTAATAATCAAAATAATAATAATAATACTAATAATAAATAAGTAAAAAGTATTTACCTGTACATGACTAACGGAAAGATATATATGATAAAATAAATAAAATAGAATTTGATTAAATGAATATATATGTGTTAAACAAAGTGATAAGCTTAAGTAAATAATGCATGCATGATGGTTAAGAAAAGAAGATTACAAGAAGTTCATGTTAGCATTTGAATCATAATAATATTTGAATATTTAAATAATAATAATATTATACCAATGAAAATCAATTTGAAGAAGCCTTAAACCTTAACAAGTTTGGTAGCTCTTGACCAAATCCATATATATATATATATATATATATATATATATATATATATATATATATATTTATCTCAAACCTTATCACTTCCTACTTTCAAACAACAAACTCACATATACATTGGATAAATCTCTCGTCAATCACGTTTCTTTTCAAATATATATATATATATATATATACTCCCACAAACCTTGAAATCTTCCCATGAAACCATAACCATTCTGCCCTCATCAATTGTTGCCGCTCGCAATTCGTTTCTAGTTCCGTAGTGCCGCCATCAAGAATCATCCTCACTGATTGTGAAACCGCGTGAGGCCATCAAGAATACCGAATCAGCCATCGATCACCCGACATTTAATTTGCTCTCAGCCCATAAGCGTTTCTGTTATCACGCTTGTTGATCATATCGGGCTATTGTACGGGTAAAACTTTTGATCCTTCCCTCATTGTATTTGTTCCGTTACGTTTTAAAATACTCGCATATTGCTGTTGTGATTGACTGGTTCCGGAGACTTAAATCTTAACGTATCTATATTATAGTTAAGCAACTACTCAGATACATGTTAATTAAATTTTGGCTCAAGTTCTGGCAATCGCTTTGTGTTGATGAAAACGAGAAGCGTGAAGTTGATCAAAAAGCCAACCATTAAAACCTTGTTGGCATTAGTTTTGTTAGACAACATGAATCTTATTCTTTAAGCATACACGTAAGTTTATTAACAACGTTAAATCGTACATAAGAGTATTTGACAAAATTTCCATATAATGATTGAATCTGGATGTAAGTCTAAAACAAATTCAGTTCGTCGTATTAATAAAGTAACTAATCATATAATCTATTTGATGAATATTAAATGTTACAGTAGTATAAATACACCTTTCTTTTTATGACACAGTTGACTAAATTTAATACTATATATAAGATCATATATTAAGTTATTCTAGCTAATAATCTTAGTTTGTTAGTTTTAATTTACAAGACTTCTAGATTTATAAAATTCTTATTGCTCATGATTTTTAAACCAGTTTGCGTTATGATATAAAACACAGCTAAGTTGTAATAAATTGGCATCCTAAGTCTCCGTGACCTGTCAACAAATCACACAGTGTAGTTTTAGAGTTGTAATCTTATTTTCAACTATAATTATAAATGTAGGTTCTAGTTGAGTACTACTCTTTTGGTTGATTAATTTTGCAGAAGGTACGGATTCCGTGCTTCTCTTCTTTTAGCTTTATATTGTTTTCACCGTTCTTGTAGTGTACGTTTCTGTTTTTGTTACTCTTAGTATTAATTATAGTTCGTTACTTTGTTGTAAGGTTTCTGATTTCTGTCACTCACAGTATAAATTATATTCCGTTACTTCGTTACGGTTTCCGTTTTCGGTTACTAATCGTATTGACTCTATTCCGTGACTTTGTAGTACGGATTTTTGTTACGTGTCAGTTATATTTTGAGTTCAGTTATTTATATAATATATTTTATTATATATGTTTTTAGCTTTTGTACTCTGTTACCCGAGCAACACTTTTCGTGACAGTGTGTTTTAAAAGTTCACGGCGTCTCTAACTAGTACTTTGGCCGTTTAGGGGCGTATGGATCGATCCTAGTTCAGTTATATGTTACACGTCATACGTTACAAGTTATATGTTACACGTCACACGTTTATATGTTACAAGTTATATGTTATATGTGTCTGGCTGTGGGTGTTTCTGTTATAGCT
This sequence comes from Bidens hawaiensis, assembly GCF_021521415.1. Lineage (NCBI taxonomy): Eukaryota > Viridiplantae > Streptophyta > Magnoliopsida > Asterales > Asteraceae > Bidens > Bidens hawaiensis. The sequence goes on along the minus strand of NW_027493444.1, from coordinate 354,994 downwards.
CTGATATGTTTTCGTATGCGTTTGATTATGTTCTGGCCAAGTGTCGGATCATACCTCCGAATTTTATTAAGTATATGTTTTCGGTAAAAAGGTTGGTTTTGAGTTTGAATTGAAGTCCGTATATTTTTTTTCTTACGTCTGTCCTTACCTATACTATTGTTCTTTCTGTTACTGGGCAATTTTTGGCTCATCCGTATCTTTTGTTTTGTTTGTGCTTGTCTAAATTGTTGACAGGTAATTCGGGAAATCGGGGAAATCAGTGATGAGAGAAAAATGAAGTTCAAGAATAAAGATTTTATTTACTTTCTTTTATTTCAGCATATAATAAATAAAACTTAGGATTCCTTTCAATTGTTTGAACTTGTTGGTTTGGATTCTATTTCTTTCTTTCTAATGGAGTTTGTTTGGTTTATGATATTTGTAATGGTGACACGTCAACATATTCCGGGTTGGGGTGTTACATTGATTATAACAATAGAAAACGTTCTACCACTTTGATCGTAAATCAAACAACAGACGGTATTCGATTTCATGTCAGCAAACATTGGTTGAACAGCTTTAGGAATGAGCCATAAGTAACACAAAAAATGCTCTTAGAATGTATTTGTTGCAAAACTGTAAAATGTTTCATAAAAAAAATTAACCAGATAACAATATTAACATACCATCCTACTCATGGAATCGCTGTCGATATCTACCAGGAACTTAACTCCATTATTGAGACGTGGCATTTTTATGTTCTTACAATAAAGCGATGTCTACGAATTACAGTAAAGCGAAGTAGAAGTCGATTTAGGGTTTTGAAGTTAAGGGTTCTGAAGTTAAAAGGGTTTTGAATTTTGGTTTTATTTATTTCTACACATTTAATGATTTATATATTTTGGTTTTTTGTTTTATAACTTTTTAAAAATAGTATAAAAACGTTTACTTTTAGGTTTTTTTTACTAACATTCCGGTATTAAATTTTGTTAAAAGAGGAGTTCGTTAAATAAATCGTATTTTTTAAATAAATTTAAAATTTTATTCATTATTGAAGTATTATCTTAACCGTTAGTAAGATTTTCTGGATAAGATTTACAACTTTGTATCATTATCATCTTCTGGGTTATCATCATCACCATATGTGTTATGATGATGATCAACATCATAAAGTTATTATCGTTATCATGTATTATAGTGGTTATCATCATCATAATCATCGATCACCATCACCATGAAACGGCATCATCATCAGACGTGCGGGTAATCAACGTGGTCATTGTATAGGCTATCGTATATCATCGTTATCATGTATTATAGTGGTTATCATCATCATAATCATCGATCACCATCACCATGAAACGGCATCATCATCAGACGTGCGGGTAATCAACGTGGTTATTGTATAGGCTATCGTAGTCGGCGTTGATCATACGGGGTCAAACATATATCTCGCTATCAGTGTCGTCATCATCGTCACACATCTCCATCATCATCATCCGATTGCCATGTACGGGATGTAGTCAGCATCGTATGGGTTATCATAAACAAAACGCCCAATATTAGCGATCACTGTCGGCACCATCTTATGAATTGTTGTCGTCATCAAACGACATCATCAGTCGTACATGCTACCATCAGTATGACCATCGTATACGTTATCATGGTCGTCGTCGATCATACGGGTTACATGTCATTAAACATTGGTGTCACCATTATCATCAACATATATGTGTGTGTGTGTGTGCGCGCATGTGTTGCGTATTGTCATAAAGGTACATATAATTGGTCCTCATCATATATATGTGTGATCATCATCATAGACGTCATGCTCGTCGTACGAGCTACAGTCGCCATCGTATGGGTTGGCGTAAGCAAACTGTATATATAGGTTAGCAGCATCAATATGATAACCACCAACCCAGGTAGTTATATTAGCATCGTCTCGTCATAATTGGGCCAATTATCATGGTCATCATACGGGATAGCACCGTCAACGTCTCATGTATTACATATCCGCAATCATACTACACACCACCGCCCACATTCGCCACAACGACCCCCAGCACCAACCACTAACCACACTCCACCACCACCCACCACACCACCACCACCCACTAATATTATATATAAATATATATACATTTATTTATACCCATCCACCACCACCACCCACTACCCACCACCACCCACCACCACCACCCACCCACCCACCACCACCACCACCACCGACCTCCGCCACCACTGCCCACCACCACCACCCACCACCACACATCCGCCACCACGAACCAGCGCACCTCCGCCACCGTCCACCACCATCATGACCACCTGAACCCACCACCACCCACTAATATTATATATATATATATATATATATATATATATATATATATTTTGCACGCGCCTTCTTTTAAAAGGGTCAAATAACTACCCTCGTAAGTCACTCATCTACTTCTGGAACCGTCAACGATTCGTTTCTACAGTGAAGCAAAAGCACAAGTACAAGCACGATAGGTTTCAGAACCCTAACTCATCTACTTCTGGAACGGAACCAAAATGAAGAACCCTAACTCATCTACTTCTGGAACGGAACCAAGGACGAAGCAAAAGCACGATAGGTCTCAGAATGAAGATGGAACAGGTGTTACTTTATGATTTTTTTTAGCGTTTTAGGTTTACTTAATCTTAAAATGTAAGCATTTGTTTGAATCTTCTTATGTAATAATACGTTTGATAAGCGTGTTGTTGTTGTTGTAATACATATCCTTGTTTTTTTTAAATCTATGTATAATATTAAAGCATGTTATATGCGTATGATTAGCGTGTTATGGCTTTGGTATGAGAATTTATCACTGTGATGTGCTATAAGAGTTTTCTGTTTCCTCGTGATTCGTGTTGTTATTCCCTACCCCCCTTGTTTTATTGTATGTATGTGATTCAGTTGTTGAAAAAACCAAGACTGATAAAAGGAAGACTAAAAAAGTTGCTCCGGTGGGGAAAACAAAACATGATGTGGAAGCAGACTCTGATTCGGACCTTGACACAAAAATCGACAGGTTGTTGTCAAAGCGGAAACAGGTGGAACACAGCACCTCTGGCCCGGACTTTTAGCGTCCGAAAAAGAGAGCCGTTAAAGAAAAAAACAAGACTGATAAAAGGAAGACTAAAAAAGTTGCTCCGGTGGGGAAAACAAAACATGTTGTGGAAGCAGATTCTGATTCAGACCTTGACACAAAAATCGACAGGTTGTTGTCAAAGCGGAAACAGGTGGAACCCAGCACCTCTGGCCCGGACTTTCAGCGTCCAAAAAAGAGAGCCGTTAAAGAAAAGAATTCAGCCGAGAGGGGACAACCCTTTGTTGAATTTGTAGACCAAAAATTGATGAATAGGTGTGAACCTATTAATATTGTTGATGCAGTGAAGGCAATGACCATTGCCCAAAAAACTTGTGTCGAAGAAATGGGTTTCGGGTCAATGTTAAGACTTCAAGTAACCCAAACTCCAACAACTTTGGGATATTGGTTGCTCATGAACTAAAATAACCGTTTAAATGAATTGAACATTGGGAGCGGTGTTATTAAGATAACACCACAAAAAGTACATGAAGTGTTGGGGATACCAATGGGTAAGATTCCTGTTTTAGGCAAACATAGACCAATACTGGGGGAAGATGTTACTACAGATTTGTTCAAATCTCAATTCCCGACAAGTGCAAGAATAAGGATAAAGCATGTGAAAGACAAACTGGGCGGATCAAGGAGTTGGTGAACTGTTTAAGATTAATTTCCTTGTGTTGGTCAACACCTGTATAGGATTTGTGACAAAATCAACAACAGTCAATCAACGATTCATCGCCGCAATTGATAAAACCTCCGATATTCCAAATATGGACTGGTGCAGCTATGTTATTGAAAACTTGAAAACGACAAAGGAAGAATGGAGAGGTATCAACGTTTAATACAACGGTCCGATCACCTTCCTTGTGATGCTTTACACGCATGAATACCAGAAAAAATATGGTCCATTTGGGACTCCCGTCACAACGTCTACAGTCAACAACTACTCTTAATAAGATAGAAAAATACTTGGAGAATAATGGTCCTCCCTTAGAAGAAGATGCTACTGAGGTTGCTGCTGCTGCTGCTGTGACGTTTAGTGTTGACTGGAAAGGGATTGATGCGGCTGCTGCTGCTCCTGCTGCTGTGACCGTTAGTGCTGCCGGGAAGGGACTTGATGAGACTGTTGATGCTGCTGTTGCTGATACTGTTGATGTGATAGTTAGTGCTGCTGGGAAGAGACTTGATGAGACTGCTGCTGCAGCTGCTGCTGCTACTGCTGCTGTGACTGTTAGTGCTGCCGATAAGCCTGGAGTTGAAGAAAACACTGCAGCTGAGGAGAAACAAGAACATGGTATTAAACTTGTTATTTTCTTGTAAAAAACTCTCATATCTCTTATCTCTACATGCATTTTATGTAATACAACATTATATTTAATTAAAAAATAGATGGTCAAAGTGCATCTGAAACAGATAATGCCCATCAAACAGCTGAACAAGATTTGGATGATTATGTAAGCGATTATTCACCTTTAAGTTTGCAAATGCCTATCGTGCTTGTTGACTATTATTTAACTCTATTACAACTGGCTGGGATAAATTGAAAATGTTTTTGAATTAACCCAAACTATATTTTCTTTTACAGTCTTGGAATAAGGAAATGGATAACAAGTTGAAGAAATTTGATAAAATTTGCTCCGAGATCAACGAGTTGGTCCGTCAAGGAAATGATAGACATCCATCAAATGAGAATATCTTTGCTAGATGTTGTGAATGGGAAAACAGATTCACTAATAATGTGGTCCCTAAAACACAAGATTCAGATGTTGGTGTTGGTGGTCCAGTGGCTGCTCTAAAAGGTATTTGGGTTAAATTAATTATTAGTATAATTAAAACGCTCATAAAACACTTATGCTGTTCTTTTAAACTTATTACATCTGTGTGATGCATTTGATTCAAATGTTGGTGTTGGTGGTCCAGTGGCTGCTCAGAAAGGTATATCATATATGCACCAGCTTAATTATATACCAGCTTAATTATAATCACAGTTGAACATATTACATCTTTGGCTGTCGTAAAAAATGATGTAGGTGATGCAGGTCAAGAAAACAATGTCTCGTGCGCAGATATTGATGAAGTTGTTAATACAGTGGTTGCGTGGGCAAAAGAGGGTATGTAATTATAAATAAAAACCAAAAGGGGTTGAAGGTATTTACTTATTGTTACAATTATTTTCAGTCAAATTTAATGTGAGTTGTTTTATGTTTAACAGTTGACACCGGATTGTCAACAAGTGATAGCCTCATTACACTGAACTCTACATATCTTTTGAGAGAGGTTGACGTATCTACTAGTGTCACATAAGATGAAGAAATACTTTCAGATTATATATTTTTTGTCTTGGAGACATTTGGGAGGAGGTCTACAAGTCCACTCACACAGAATCGTTCAAGGTGGTATTTGAAAGCTTCTATCCTGGCATTTATATAGCCGCCAATGCAATGGATGCATTCAGTGAAGTAATGAACTATGAAGAAAAGAAAAAATCTGCAGCATCACCGTTCAGATTCTTTGCTTCAAGCAATGTGCTGGTACAAATTAATCTATTTTGTTTGTACTATTAGAAAACGCTGAATAAACGCTTTAATCATCTGCATTTTAATTAATATACAGAAAAGTGACCATTATTCTGAGTCAAGGGGTTACACAGACAAAGAAAGACTGGATGTGTCGGGACATTGCTGAACATTCCCGGTAGGACAAAAGACGGATTGGCAGCTAGAAAGGATTTGGAGTTTTTAGGGATTAAAAAGGAGTTGCAACCGAAAGCAAAAGGCAACAATACAGAACTGCCTGCAGCATGCTTCACATTATCAGCGTAAGAAAAAGACATGTTTCTTGAAACACTGTATAAATTGAAGGCTCCACTAAGGTATTGTTCTAACTTCTCTAGTTTGGTGAATCTTAAAGAAAGGAAGCTACAAGGCCTTAAATCACATGATTATCACATGCTTATGCAACAGTTTCTGCCCCTTGCAATACGGTCCATCATGCCAGAACCAATGAGAAATGCTATAACCAGGCTTTGTTTTTTTTTCAAGTCAATTTGTAGGAAAGAGATCATTGTATAAGAGCTTGATAAGATGCAGGAAGAGCAAATAGTTACACTGTGCCTGCTGGAGAAGTACTTTCCGCCATCATTTTTTGATGTCATGGTTCACTTAACCGTGCACCTTGTTAGAGAGATAAAATTATGTGGGTCACCATGCTTTCGTTGGATGTATCCCTTTGAAAGGTGTATGAAGGTTATCAAAGGACATGTGCGAAACAAAACTTATCCAGAAGGGTGCATTGCTGAGGAGAACATTGCGGAAGAAACAATCGAGTTTCTGAGCGAATACCAAAAAACCATCAAGAGTACTGTTGGTATTCCACATGATAAGCATGATGATAATGGGGAGACAATCCCTGTCACAGGCGTTAAATCAGTTGAAGTTTCTCCTGATCTTTTCAAGAGAGCACATTTCTTTGTGCTGCAGAATACGCCTGAAATAGCGCCGTATATCGAGTAAGTATTAATAACATATATACTCTAAATTATATATATATATATAGGGTGCAGTTACTGTACGCTAATGCCTTAACGTACGGTAGTTACGCGAGACGTTCAAAGGCAAAAAACAAAGCTAAAAACCTAAAACGCTAAGCAAACGCACCCAAAATTAATATATACATACATACATATATATATATATATATGTGTGTGTGTGTATATATATATATATATTAATTCGCAATATATTATACGCTTACTTGCAGACAACACAAGACCTCTCTGAAAAACCAAATGCCTGGTAAACGACAAGCATAGCTGGAGAAGGAGCATACTTTAAAGTTTGGTGACTGGTTACGCGACAAGGTAGATCAATTTATTAAGTCTTCTATAATTTTTAAAATTCTTTTATAGTTTCTGCAATGTAGGTGAAGAATCTAATCCTTGTAATGAAATTCATGTTGAAAGAGAGCTAGCGGGCTCCCCAGGTTCTGTATCGGAAACCGTAAAGTGGATTGCACATGGAGCACACCGCAACGTTTACAAACACGACTCGTACGACATCAACGGTTTTGAATTTCGTACAAAATCTCATGATGGTAGAGTTTACCAGAACAAGGGGGTTGGTGTAGAGGCGGATGACATGCACATCAAAAAAGACGTGGTGACGTATGGACAAAACTTTTATTTTGGGGTTTTGCAAGAGATATGGGTCCTAGATTATCATACTAAAAGAATTCCGGTCTTCATGTGCCAATGGGTTGACCGTAAACATGTCAAACGTGATATTCTTGGTTACACGTCGGTCGACCTAAACAAATTTGGCCACAAGGATGATCCGTTCATATTGGCCTCGCAAGCACGCCAGGTGTTTTATGTTCAAGATCAGCTGGATAGAAAAAAGCATGTTGTCCTCATGACTCCACCCAAGAATTATAGGCATTCGTATGACGAGGTCAATGAGGAATTTAGTACGGTAACTTTCCCTTATGAGGGTAATACATTGCCACTTGTACAACCAAATCAACTGCTTCGTAATGAGTCCCCAGATGATTACTGGCGGCTCGGGAAAAAGGCTACAACTATTCGTAATGGAGATTGACACCGATGTCGGGGTTGTCGACCCAGCAGTTGTGTTCGTTCGGCTAGTTAGATGTAAATAATGTTTAAATATAGTTGTGATACATGATATCTTCCTTCTATACTTTGTACTTATTAATTCAAACTAAAGAAATATTGGTTGTTTTTAATACTATTACTACTTATACGTACAGGCCGGTTTGTTGAATTAATTTCATCTTCTGACTATTTTGGTCAATTGGTGTCAAGTTCAAACATACATCATGTTACATCGATAAAAGTCACAATTGACTTGTAGTGTACCATAGTAAGATCAATAAAGTCATTACACTCATAACTGACTCGTGCTATATCAAAGTTACATTAATACAAAGAAAGCCCAAAAATGCATCATTTCTCGTCTGATGGTTTTGTTTCTTGCACAACCTCTGTTTGGTTATGTTTCAACATACTTTTCAACAGCTGGTTTCCTGCAAAACATTATCAACTCATTTTATAAGAAAAGACCATTATGCCCTTCTTTTCACTAACCTGCATACCAAAATTGTACCCTCCAGACTTTGAAGAAGCCTTTGAACAAATAAAATTCAGTTTTGAAAAACCGCTTCCAAACTCAATGCCATCACCAGTAACCTTAGATTTAAGATTTGGTGACGGCATTGAGTTTTGGAAAGGATTTTATCAAAATCTAACATCTTTGGGAAGTTTAAGATCTGTGGAAACCTTAGATATTTTCTGCTTGGCCAAGTTCGGAATTCACATAACATATATAGAAGTGTAATAAATTTCAGTCACCAGTTTTATTGCAGTCATTAAAGTCTCTGTTGTTATATAGTTGGTTCTTGAGTGTATATAACTGCATACTACCTGTCAAAATGGTTTCCACACGCTTAGGAAACGCACAGAAGCTAATTAATTTAGGAAATTAATTACATTTATACGTACTACCTGTCCAAAATCTTTAAAATATATTTATGTAATGATAGCCTACATTCAAGTTAATTAAAATAAAAAAAACTAGTATATCACACGCTTTGTACGCTTTAAATACCTGTCAGAAAATCTTTGAAATATATTTATATAATAATAGCCTACATTCAAGTTAATTAAAATAAAAAAAACTAGTTTATCTTACTAGATACGCTACAAATCAACTGAACTACAATAAATTACTGTCTCAACTACCAAAAATTAAATTTTAGGTCTATTTTGTTATTATTCACTCACACTAACATCTATTTTAAAGTTATTTATAAAAAATCAACATCAACTACGCTTCAAAAACGCAACCAAAATATAATAATAACATTTACAGGAAACAAGATCATATACATTTTATTCTTAACATGAAAACGGTGAGAACCAATTTGTTGTTATGATTAGGTTTATTTTTATAGGTGTTTGCTGCTATTTTTTGTTCGTATTTGCTAATTTTCGATTATGAGACGTTATAAGTGTTTGCTTATTTATATTTTGTTGTTATTATTAGATATTTTCTTTTGCTGTTATAAGTATTTGCTGGTATATGTTGTTATTATTTTTTTCTTGATTTTGATTCTTTTGTTGTAATTTTTAGGTTCTTTTCTTTGTTATTATAAGTCATTGTTTATGTAGATTGATATTGTAGTTGGTATTGTTTCTTACGTTCGCATTTTTAAATAAATTGGCATTATTTCTTATGTACTCATGTTAAGATCAAAATGTACATGAACCTTTTATTTGCAGTTAATAATAACATTTACAATAATAACATTTACATAACATATTAATACCAAAATATAATAACATTTACAATGATAACATTTACATTAATAAAACTAACTCTAACTCCTAGCATCCGATTCCGTATCCGAATCTACATCCGATTCTGGAGTATGAGAGGGCATGATCCTCTCCCACATGCCATCCGAGGTGAAGGTGGAGTCCCTAAGCCTATGGAGGCGAAGGTTCACCTGTGTATGGAATGCCCCATAAACGGGCACCGCCCTGAAGTGCTCCAAGTCGTTCAACTCGATGTACGCCACCTCGATCCCCGGCACTACCATTTCAATGCTGAAATAATCAGCAGTCGTGTACCCAAGCCACCTAACCATTCGGTTAAGTTGTGGGTACGTGAAGGTTTGAGGGTTGACATAGCCAATATACCCCACCCTTTGATTCCTCCGGACGGCGCCGGAAAAAAAGTGGAATTGTATGGTGAAGAATGTGGGGTCGTAGTAGATGGGGGCATGAGCACCCGGTGCACGTTCGAGCCAAGCTGCCATTATCGGAAATTATAATCGGAAGAAAGGTGGATTGTGATTGTGATTGTGGATTCTGATTATGGATTGTGGTTGTGATTGTGATTGTGACTGGTATTTAAACACCATCGGAAACCGCCGGTACATCTCCCTGACAATTTGAAATTGGCGGCACAAGAAACTGTAAAGGCAATGATGACGTCGCCACTCGTCAAATCAACGTGTGGGCATTAATTACGATTGGACACGCTTTTAATATTATATTGTGACCATTTATTACTTATAGCCACACATAATAAGTGTATCCGTGACAATAAAAAACTTAGAAAAAATAAAACTAAGATATTCTTTGGTCACACAACCTCATATAAGTGACCATTAATTACATTTGGACACACTTAAAAATATTTAAGTGTGACAATTTCTCACTTATAGCCACACAAAATAAGTGTATCCGTGACAATAAAAAACTTATAAAAACAAAACTAAGATACTCTTTAGTCACACAACGTCGTATAAGTGGCCATTAATTACATTTGGACACACTAAAACATCCTTTAAGTGTGACAATTTATAACTTATAGCCACACATAATAAGTGTATTCGTGACAATAAAAAAACGTATAAAAAGCAAAACTAAGATACTCTGTGGTCACACAACCTCGTATAAGTGGCCATTAATTACATTTGGACACACTTAAAAATATTTTATTGTGACCATTTATAACTTATAGCCACACATAATAAGTGTATCCGTGACAATAAAAAACTTATGAAAAATAAAAGTAAACTACTCTTTGGTCACACAACGTCGTGTAAGTGGCCATATATTTTAAGCGTTTTAGCCACATAACTAATAAATACAATGGTTGTTCTTCATATTTCGTCACTTTATTAGAAATGGGGCTAGAAAATGTGACATTAGGTCACACAACGTAATATAAGTGGCTATATCTTTTACCTTTTAGACACATCTCTTATCAATACAGTAGCCGTTTGTCAAATTTGGCCACTCTATTCAAACATGTGGCTAGTTAAATGTCACAGTTTGTGGCTAATGCATGTGTTTTTGGTCACATGTATCAAAGATCAAACAAATTATGACTGTAGGTCACATTTCGCCACACGTTTTTATAATGTGGCTAGTTTTTGTCACAGTTGTTTTCAAGTGTGGCGAAAAGTACCTGACTAGGTATAGAATGGTCACGTGAAGAATAATATGTGTGGCCAAAATATTCTGGAAGGTTTTCAAACATGGTCAAAGACCTTTTAACCACACATTTAAGCCGAAGTGTGGCAAATCGCCCAGACCACATGTGTGGCGGAAGGTCGATATTCACGTAGTGACGGGCCTAAAAAGTAGGAAAACAATTTTAGCGAGTGGTTCGTTTTAGTCGGCACATGAACCCGATTTTATGTCAGGTTCGTTGCCGTCATGATAAAAATATTATTCTTTGGTTATAATTTTAGTAGTTTATGTTTCAAAAGTTATATGTAGAAAAATAATTAAATTTTTTTCAAAATAAACATAAGCGAGTTGAGTTTGTTTTCGGTCGGAATAATGCTGTTGAAAAATATTTTTAATATAGCATAGCGTCCTAAACAAACTAAACTCGCAGGAAAATCTACATACTAATCCGAGGAGTGAACAAAAAAAAAACTTGAACTTGAGCGGTTTGATTTTTCTTGGTCAAAGTTGGACTTTGCACAAATTAGAGAACTAGATAACAATTAGGAGTGAAATGAATTGTGATGAAAGATTTGCAGAAGCAGAGGCTAGTATATATAGGGCAAGAATCGTTAAAAACGAATTAAATTGATAGCTAGTCAAATGGTTAGTCATAAGGCTTAAAATCATGAAATTGTCTTTTGACCAAAATGGTGACTAGGAATCATGCACACAAGTTAAAATTGGGTCTAAATACATGTTATAATGTTCAAACGAATCAATAAACGAGAAATCAGTCAAACTTGATGCAAGCCGTGAAACAAGCTCCATTTGACTTTTATGGCCTTGACGCGTATCGCGCGACGGGTAAAAGAGCAAATGATCGCGTAGCGTGAACCAATTTGATAATAGGTGTAACCTAGGATCATCGTGTTGTGCGACGGGCGTACGTAGCTTGTGTCTGTTGAGTTTTGACAAAATTGGACCTTGGACTTTGGTTTAAATGCAATAATGGTTTGAAATACATTAAATTTAACTTGTAAAGAATTTCATAACATCTAAACAACATAACATGTATAAATACTTATTAAAGAGGACTTGTGAAAGGACAAATAACATCATAGTGACATAATAAATATTAATACTCAATAAATACAAAATTTTATAAATAAACGCGAATTCGAAAAGTATCAAAATTTTAAAATGGATCGTGTTTTCGGGTTTGAAAAATGACGAAGGTCATAGGATTCACAAATTTTGGAAATTTAATCTTGAAATTAAAATAAAAACAAATTTTAAAAAGAAAAAAAATACTACATGGAATTGTTAAAAGTTATAACAAATTTTATATATACGTAATTAAATAAATTAATAATAATAATAAAATAACACTGATCTTTGAATGGCCCGAAAGAAGCCACAAATGAGAAATATAACAAGGACATTTATATATAAGATGTACATACGGCGTATTCACTATGCCCTTATCATACTACTTTTGTCCCGTTTTCACAAAATCAATCCAAGTTCCGAGTTATTGCCCAACCGTACTTATTATGTTTTTCATGCGATGACTTTGATAATTACGTGTCGACCTGCAATTACCTTTATCGTCGGATGATCCACATAATTTGTCCCATTGTGTGGGTTTTAAGATATAAACAATAACTAAAATAAACTCTTGTATGAAAACCTGGAAAGAACAATGAACAATAAAGATCAAAACTAACAAAAATATATAAACGAACCCTTGAGTTCAAGGATAACACGAAAATATTAGGTTAAAATAAATAAATGAAACTATTAAAGTTTAAACAAAATAAACTATGCTATTGAGGTTAAGATGATAAAAACGAAATTCTAGAGTAACACCAAAAAATGAGTGAAAACGTTAATGTCATGAACACCGCAATAAATAAATAAGTTTTGTATCCTAAATCCAGTAAACAGTAGGTGAAAAAGACTGGGTGTTTAACTGTATTAGTGCATTGGTAGGTCTTAAACAAACGAGTAAGGAAGATTATGTGATATAAATATAAAAATTGCCAAATTGAAAGATGTGTTAGTCTCTTGCAAAGTCTTGGTAATGAATGCAGAAATGTAATAGTCTGTCATACTCAAGTCTTAAATCAGTTTGATCACCAAAATCGTTTCAAATTAAATTGATTAAAAGTTACTAGTTAATGTTTCACACTTCAACGATGTATAGTCTTATGACCTTAAATCATGTATTGATGGGATACTTCGAAAGTTTTGGACTTCATTAGGTCTTTATGCGGTTTTCATCTGGTAATTCATTTTGGTGAATATTATTATGCTTAAAAGGCGAACCCGCAGTTTATCTACCATTATAAGTCATTAAACTTGATCACTGTTGTACTTTGTACAAATTCACTACTGACTTGATCAAACCACGTTGTGAGTCATATGTTGTCCTCTTGCTCGCGTCTTATTACTATTAAGAAACTGACCACAAGGAACACAATGTATGTAAGCCATTTAGTTAAAATCGTCCATACCCTTCAATGGGAAATGAACTCGAGGTTGCTTGATAACAGGGGTATATCTTGTAATGGGGATTATTTGCTAACTTGCTAATATAAAACTAAAAATCAATGTATTTTGATCGACTGATTTCAAGGTTTAAATCAAGTTGGGGTGATATGGTAAAAATCAAAATAAGTTTGATCAAGCTTAGAGGCTGATAGTTTCTGATATTTTGTGTCCTAATTGAACATTAAATCATATCACACAAATTTCTGAAAAATTTGTTATAACGCTTAAGTGGATAACAATATCAATGCATGACTTAACACCAATCATCATAAAGCCGAAATATAAAACTGTGATGAGCGAATTTCTTGGTCAATATGATTCCATGCTCAACTCACAAATTATGTCATGCTTCTGTAGTTTACATGTTTGAAAAGACGATTTTACCTTTGGCCCCATTGTTTTTAACAGTCAAACAAACATCTAACTTAACGAAGAGTTCTAGTTAAGCGGGATTACAGTACAGGTGCTCAAAGTATCATACAAAATGATATTTGACCAAATGCGTGCATTTTACACTTAACTCTTACATAAACAAGACGTTTTACCACCACCTTAGCAACAAACACAAACATTTTATCAAAATTAAAAAAAAATACATATTTAAAATAGAAGTTTCCAGCACTTAAAATAAAAACAAAAGCAACACCATAAAAAGCAAGGTAAGAAAAACATATGATGGAGCCACACGTTCACTAACAACAACATCATCGGATAATGGAAGCAGCAGCAGCAGCAGCAGCAGCTCTGTTGAGCTCCACCACAACCACCAGACTCCAACCACCACTTTCTTTCTCAACATTATTCACACCCACAACCACCATCAAACCACCTTCTTATCCTTTATTCACCCGCCAAAACAACAGACTCTCTTTACGGGTGTCGAAGTCTTCGGGACCTGTTGTAACTGGAACAAAGGTAGAATCTTATTCTTCTGAAATGAAGGCGTGGGTCTACGACGAGTACGGTGGGTGGACGTCTTGAAGTTTGCTTCGGATGTGACGGTGCCTGCTGTGAATGATGACCAGGTGCTGCTCAAAGTAATTGCTGCCGGTTGATTTTAAGAGGAGGCTTGGGAAGTTTCAGCCCACCGATTCGCCTTTGCCGGTAATTGTTTCCGGTTTATGGGATTCAAATATGTAACTGTAGAAACTGGAAGTTTAATAATTCTTACTTGTTAATATGTTCCTTGTTGATTGCTTGCTCGTAGACGATTCGGTTTTGGGCTAAAACAAAACTAAATTCGGCTTTGTCATTCGAATTTGAAATTTTGAGATTATTATACATTTGGGCTATAATGTTTGAGTTACATATTTATTAATCAAATTACCTTAAATAATAGATAAATAATCAAAATGTATAAATTTGGTTCGATTTTTTGTTTTCTATTACTAGGGGGCTGCACGATTCGGTTTGCGTCAGTTTTGGGCTAAAACTGAGCCAAATACTGTACCTTTGGTTTTGAATTTTTAAAAACTGTTCGGTTTTGGTTTTTTGGTTTTCGGTTATGCGTTTGATCTTGAAAATATTGAGTTGAAATTTTTTTTGGGTCAAAATAATGAATTTGGGCCTAAACTATTTTCTTAACTAATAAGTGGTTTGATTATTATATATTTGGGGATAAAATATTTGAGTTAGCATATTTATTAAATTGCTTAATATAAAAAATAAAAACAAAATGTATAAGTTCAGTTTATGTTTTTTCAAGTTTTATTACACGCCAAACCAAAACCGAACCGTAAGTTTGGTTTTCAGTTGTCACAGAAACCTAAAAACCAATCTGTCAGTTTTTTCGGTTTCATGCGCACTCCTACTTGCTCGTTTATCATTTGTAACAGTAGTAAAAAAATCATTGCTTCATTTGTGTGTGATTGATTGTTTCAATTTTGCTAGCCTTTGTTACTGCCTTTTGAAATTGATCATCTAATTATTACTTATCATCTAATCATATGTTATAGAGTTTATAAATCACTACTTCATTATAATAAACATAGTTTTTGAGCCTGATAAGAGTGTTTGTTACTGTTAACAGACTGTTCCAGGATATGATGTTGCTGGTGTGGTGGTCAAAGTAGGAAGTCAAGTAACCGGTCTGAAAGTAGGAGATGAAGTATACGGAAACATAAGTGAGAAAGCACTTGACGGGCCAAAACAGTCGGGTTCATTAGCCGAGTACACTGCAGTTGAAGAGAAACTGTTGGCTGTAAAACCAAAAAACTTGGATTTTATACAGGCTGCCAGTCTCCCACTTGCAATTGAGACCGCATATGAAGGTCTAGAACGAGCCGGTTTCTCAGAAGGCAAGTCAATCCTTATCTTAAACGGTGCTGGTGGAGTCGGGTCGCTCACGATTCAGGTATAACAAAACTGAGATGTTAAAATATGCTAATGCAGATAATGTATTAATATGAATGATATGTGATGTGTTTGTTTATTGACAAGATTTGTTTATGCAGCTTGCAAAGCAAGTGTTTGGTGCTTCAAAAGTTGCAGCCACGTCTAGCACTTCAAAACTCGAGTTGTTGAAAAGTTTAGGTGCTGATTTGGCAATTGATTACACGAAAGAAGACTTTGAACAATTGCCGGACAAATACGACGTTGTTTTTGATGCAATTGGTAAGTCGTTTCTGTTATTCGTTTCCTAAATAAACGTGTTAATTACTGAAAAAGAAGATTCACTTGTGTTACAAAAAAAATGAAATAAATCAAAACTGCAAAAATTAGGGAGACATATAGTGGAACTTGATAGAAGTGTGTATGGGTCGATTTTGATTGGTTTTGGCTTCAAACCAAACCGAAAACCGAAATTATGTTTTTGAGTTTTTGAAACACATTTCGTTTCGGTATTACCATTTGGGCTTGAAACTTTTGCACCGAAAAAAATTGATCCAAAAGAATGAATTTGACCCAAGTCTTTTTGTTATGTAATGATTAATTAATATTATACATTTGGGTTACATTATTTATTAAATTCTTATAAATTACTTAGCATTCAAATCAGAAATGAAAATCCATAAATTTGGTTCAGTTAACTTTTTCCGGTTTAAGTTACATGCAAAATCGAAACCGACCGGCAATTTAACTTTTACGAAAACATAAAACCAGACGTCGATTTTTCTGTTTATTCAGCTTTAATAAGACCCCTAAAAGTTTGGCCTAATAGTTGTGACAAACCACTCAGGCGTGTCAAGACATTCATGTCCATTACTTATGGATCATGTAACTCCAAACGTCGCCCAATTTATGCCCGTTTTTAGTTGGGCCCAAATTTACCTTGTTTGTATGAATTATGTCTGTCAAGCTATAATCCAAGTATGAGTCTGTTAGCTCTGGGATCAGCTGCTTATCAGAATAAACAATAATGCACACAAATACACACTTACATTATAAGTGTACTTATTGATCACAACTAGGGGTGTAAACGAGCTCGGCTCATTTTATCTTACGGGAGCTCGAGCTCTAGCTCTAGCTCGGCTCGTTTTGAGCTATTTTTCTAAAGCTCAAGCTCAGGCCATAAGTCGTTTTTCAAGCTCGAGCTCGGCTTGATTATTATATATTTAATTAAATTAAATGCATTGTTAGTTATTTTTGTATATTATGAGAAACACCTTAACGGTCCTAAGCTCGGCTTGAGCTCATGTCCAGCACCTTAAATGTGCCAATGATCGGCTGTGCAGCGTATAATCATACATAGAAATTGAAAAGAGTTAAAACTCAAAACTACGCTAGGCTCGATAAGGATTGGCTCGTTTCAGTCCCTTCTTGTCTATTCGATATCGAGTAGTTTGTGACCCCTAATCATAACATACTTTTTGAGGGTTGAAATTTGTGGTTTGGTTGCAGGGCAAGGTGAGAAGGCGGCGAAGGTGGTTAAGGAAGGTGGCAGTGTAGTGGTTCTAACCGGTGCAGTGACACCACCAGGGTTCAGGTTTGTTGTGACCTCTACCGGTTCAACATTGACAAAGCTGAACCCGTACTTGGAGAGTGGGAAGGTGAAGGCGGTTATTGACCCGAACAGCCCGTTTCCGTTTGACCGGGTGAAAGAAGCTTTCTCTTACCTTGAGACTAATAGAGCTATTGGGAAGGTTGTTGTATATCCTATTTCTGAAGACTACATTTTGGAGAAGTTGGCAAAATAAATGTAAATAACCAAGCATGTGGTGAGTGTTATTGATATTATGATATTTAAGGTTAGTTTCAATCTCTTTTGTTGTTTATATGCACATATGAGTCACATATTATATATTGTTTTTTTGTGCTACCTTGGCAAATCCATTCTTCCATGGTGTTTTTCCTTTGCTTGATTGGTGTCATAAACAATATCATTATGTAGTAATCAGATTATCCATCTGAACACCATAAATTACATTAGTTATAGAATGTGTGAAATAAACAAATGCATCTGGTAAAGTAACACCAAGTAAACTATTGGTATGGTCTGAGGAAAGTATGATGGGATGAACCTTTTTTCTATTATTTATCCCAAAATATAGAGTTATTGCGCCATCCACGCCTCCAAAATCCGTTTTCTTCACATGTAAATGTGTAAATGCATCGTTTCCAAGTAACATAAAGTTTAACAAGTAAATAAATAAAAAACGTACTAAAAATATACAAGTAAACTACTAATGAAAAAAAATGGTTAGAAAACTATGGTATTGATACATAAAAGAGCAGAGAGACATGGATAAGGTAGTATAAATGCTCTTGAAGCCAAGCTAGGACCTATTCGTTCCCCTAACAAATTCGTACTTTAATACCACACCGGCTAAGACGAACAAAGTGTATGAAAAGTTGAGCCCAAGAAAAAGCTAGGACAACTCTACACACCTAAAGGCTCTTAAATCTTATAAGTGTAAATTTAGCAAATCATGTCTAATTTGCTCATCTCAAATCGGTTTGGGTCTCTCTCCGCTTCCCTCCATTGTGGTGCCCAAACAATCTCAGTATCCGATATACAAGTCCTCCCAAATTTTCCTTGAAAAACTTATCTGGTCTAATTTTGTGTTCCCGCAAATTAGACTTGCTATCTTCTAGTCATAGAATGTTTTAGTCATTGTATAGTTCATATTTTGTATGGTGATAATGATGGTATGGACCAGGTCTGATACCTTTTCAGAAGTTAAAAAGGCTTTAAACATCTTATGTTTTTCCTCTTTTCTTTTAATATTTCGTTGTCTGGCTAGCTCTCCAACACTTGTTGTCTTGCTAGCCTTCCAACACTTTGTCTTGTTCATTATGTTTTGATTATATGTTTCCTATTTGTCAAAATTAAATAAAACCAATGAGTTATGATCTTAAATAGCATTGTCACGTAGGGTAGCAATCATGAATGTGATTTGTTATGATTGATTGATTATTTCTTATTCAATTTTATGTGGGTGTATGTTTTTTATTTTATTTTGGTATCTTCTAAAGCCAATTTCGACATAACTAGGTAATTTTATATACACTTCTCTAATGCATTTACTTGACATTGCATACATCTCTTTTAACTTTATGACAATGTGCATTCCTTCTTTAATTTACTATGTATCGACCTAAAATTTTACTTTACAGATAAATTAGTTAATTAAGTTACACACAATGTAATTGGGTTTCTAGCTTCTTCATTGTGCTAAATGCAAATAGATTTTATGGGCAAAGAATAGGAGTAACGCAGATGGTTGTTATGGCCAAAGAATATGAGTGATTTATTATTTTTTATAAGACTGAAATTACTTAAAAGATGACAGTTTGCTGGCCACATCAGAATAACAACAAAATTAACAAGTAAAAACAAATATATGGTTGTTAGTTGAACGTTGTCTATAAAAGTGAATGATGAATGTAAACACCTTGTTTACGTGAATAAGATCAAATTTACAATATTGGCTTAATGTGTAAAGTGTGTTGGGATCGGATGGTTCACGATTAACTACACACACTCATGATGCTATTTTATTAAGGTTGGCGGGAACAATTTTAATACTCTTTACTCACATGCCTTACAAATTATTCTCAAAGTAAATATTGGCAAATGCAAGAACACAATTCGACTTTAAAGGCTAATGCATATTTCTCTTAAGAATTACGAGTTCTGTAAAATAGCAAAAACACTCTTACATGCAAACATCAAACAATCCTAAGTAGACAATACCGGGGCTTAAAGAATTATCACACATGGGTAGCTACTGAAGAAACGTGGATTGACTCACTGGTAGACGATCAACTTTCCTCGGGTATGAGTATGCTATTTCACCGATGGTTCTCCGGAGTATGAATTCTTCCACCTACAAAACGAGCAGCACCGTGAACTTACCCCTCAGAAAGGGACAGAGGGGTCCTCTTTGGGGTAACCCTCCGGTGTGAGAATAAGAGATTGTAGGAGAAGATAATAATAATCTGAGAGTGAGTAAGGAATTGGAATGTATTTTCTTGCTTACCTCCCCTTGTGGAGGTGGTGTGGTATTTATAGTGTTAGGGTTTCCAATGATTGGGCTCAGATCCCATTAGGGCCTTTTTGGCCTCCTCCTATTGCTTTGCGCCACGTGTCCTTAGGACACCTGGTGCTTTTTCATTGATTATTCTCTGACCCAGGTATTTCACCTGACCCATGTGCAATCACGTGGTAGCACATGGGTTTTGCTGAGTTGTCCACCTTTCATTGGCAGCTGTCAACATCAGCATATTCTTATTCCTTAAAGGATACCTTCTGGAAGGTTGCCTGACGAGCACAATCAAGGTTGTCCTTATCCTGATTTGGATAAGGACAAGGTTGATTATGTGCATGTGTGATATGCGCCTATCCTGAGGATGCGCGAGGTCTTCTCTTTATTCTCACGCGCAGATGTTTCATGCGCAAGCATATGTAATATGCGCCACGCGCAGATGTGATATGCGTGAGCATATATGATGCGTGAGCATATGATATGCGCCACGCGCAGATGCGCCACGCGCAGATGTGATATGCGTGAGCATATATGGTGCGTGAGCATGTGATACGCGTGAGCATATGTGATATGCGCCATGCGCATAGGTTTTGGCTTTGTGCCTTCATGATATTTTGATTTCAAGCCTCTTGTCTATATCTTGTGGGTTGACCCGCCCCGCTCGATGTTAAGGCGGGTACATACCTCTTCAAGCCCCCCCAGTCTAATGTGTGTCTTGTCTCGCGCGAGCGAGGTAAGATAGATATTAGACTTAATAGTTTTCTCTTTTAATAGGGTTTGTCTTTTCCTTTTTTATTTCTCATCGTTGTGCGAAATTATATCCTTTTGGTTGAAATGAATCGTCCATGTACGTGGTTGGTTGGTGCTGACATGCGTCAGAGATGGAGACATGTGTCAGACTTTTCGTGTGCTCGAGGTGCTACAGTTGCCTTTCATGTCCCCTCACACAGTGTCAGGAACACGTGTCGCGCTCGTGTTGGCCTGCACCTGCGAGTGGGGGCGCGTGAACTCTGATCAGTACCTGTTTCGTTCCCTTTCATGTCCCCTCACAAAGTGTCAGGAACACGTGTCGCGCTCTCGTTGGCCTGCACCTGCGAGTGGGGGCGCGTGAACTCTGATCAGTACCTGTTTCTCTCTCTCCTGGGCCTATAAAAGCAAGCCTTTTGAGTTATTATTCTTCATCTTCATTGTTATTTCAGAGCTTTTTCTTTCCTTCCATTTTTATTCCGATTAAGGGCCTGTCTTTGCTTCCAGATTTCCGTTCTTGAAGTAACCTCTGTTTGATTCACAGTTGTATGTCTGATAACCCAGACACCACAATCTCCCCCAGCAAACGCCGTGTAAAATCATTAGTCATGTCCACTTTGAAGAAGACCGGCAAGGGAAAACGGGCTGCCGAGGCCTCGTCGGAGGAGGTGGGGAAGGGCAAGACAGTGAAGAGGTGGGATGAGATTCCCTGCAAATTGAGACAGTCTGATTTCGACAGTCTCATCGCCTCTCAGGGTTTTCTCCCTGAGTACGGCTGTCTGCTCCCGGCGGCCGGGCAAACGGCGGCAGATCCGCCCACCAGCTATATCTCCTTATACTGCCATTTTTTCACTCACTGCAACCTTCGTCTCCCGATGACAAGGTTTATGGGTGCGCTGCTTCAATTTCATGGGATTCACATATCCCAAGTCCATCCTTTTGGACTTGTGCGCATGACTCATTTTGAGTTCATGTGCAAAGCTCAGCGCGAGGAGCCCACCCCTCGGCGCTTTCAATATTTTTATAAGCCAAAAATCCAAGATTCTTGGTTCTCATTCGTTCCTCGCAGTCAGAAGGTCAAGTGCTGCACTGTTTCCTTCAAAAGCCTTCATGACTGGTCTGAGAAATTTTTTTATATTAAGGCTGGTGTGATTCCCATCCGCATGACCATGCGCGCGATCACTTCTGCGCCCGCGGATGTGAATGTTCTTAAGAACCCAACTGGCGCATGGGTTAATAAGTTGACTGCTGAACCATCCCCCGCCAAGAATATTTGCGAGGAGGCGCTGGTGGGGGTTGGTATGAGCAGGAGGTGGACCGACAGCGCGACTGAGCCTGTTATCCAAGTTGATGGCTTATGTGAGTTATTAGCTCATTGCATTATTTCTGCGCGAATATAATTCGTTTTGCTGATATCATTTGTCTTGTTTTATGCAGTAAGCAAAGAGTACGTCCACGCCGCCTATGATGAGCATATGGAGGGTGGCTCTGTCGCGCTGGGCGCTGGGGAAGTTGGCTTCCCCGATCGCTTCGATGATATGTTCATCCCTGTTGATTTGGGATTTTGCTTTGACAGCGATGCGCCTGGTAGGCCTTTGTACTTATGCTTATGCCTTTAGAATACCAAATTTGGTTAACATTTCTGTTGCACGTATTGTAGATGCGCTCGAGAACTATGAGCTGGAGCTCGCGGAAGAAGAGGTGGAGGAGGAAGCTGAGGTGCCACAACTCAAGCGTAAAGCTAAAGGGAAAACTGGCGCAGGGGCCAGTAAAAAACAGAAGAAAAATGATGCCCCTGTTGCTCAGGATCCTCCTACTCAAGCGAAGGGACTTGAGAAAACCAAGGGGTTTACCTCCAAGTTTTCCTTGTCTTCTTTGCCTCAAGGTGTGGGCAGTCCTCCTGTCCACACGAGGTATGGTGCCGCCACCTCCTCTCTTCGCGCGGCGGAAAAGGGAAGCGGCGCTGCGCCTGCTGTTTCCTCTTCTCCAACAGGTATACTTTGTTTATACTTTATGGTTTTATGAGCGTGATTCCGATAGAGTTATTAATGAATCTTTGCTCACTCAAATGTTTGTAGAGCCGGCGACCTTGGTGGATCAACCTCAGGAGCAACAAGGTACCGAGGCTGCGCCGAAGGTTGCTTTGAAGTCCCCTGTTTTACCCTCGAAAAGGGGGGAAATGGACTTCATGGCGATGTTTAACTCGCGAACGGCGGTGCGCCAAGGTATATATTGCGCTTTTATTTTCTGACTTTTTTCTTTTAGATCAAGTCATGAATCATTTCTCTTTGTTGGTTTTTTCATAGGAATTATAGCTGGCACACAAGCTGCTGGCGGCACTGCTGGCGCCGGCGCCAGCGCCGTTGGTTCTGCTCCTGCTCCTGCAAGCACTGAATCTCCCCTCATTGGGATTACTAAGGAGCAGGAGACTGTTTTACGCGCTGATCTAACGGCGTTGAGACCTCCCTCACCTCCTCCTGCGCGCAGCCCTCCTCGCGAGACTGGTTTTGATTTTTCCAAGTCGCAGGAGAAAAGACCTGTTACAGAGGATGATGAGGAGGTCAATTTTGAAGACTCCGATGGTGGCCGCGCAAGCCCTGTAGCGCCACGAGATTTCGTGGCGCAGCCTTCTCGTGGGGCTGGCGCTGACTTTTCTGCTTGCTCTCCGCAGGTATAAGTTCGTTTTGCTCCGCTGCGCGGACTTCCATATTAGTGTTTAGATGACTAGAACGTTGCTTTGTGTTTGCAGGAAGCCGATCACATATACCGCCCGAGATGGAATATTACTGAGGATAGCTCATTTCAGTCCATGGGTGTGTGTGAAGACTTCTGGGCTCACTCTGTGCCTCCAGCTGAAAGGAGGTTTCAGGAGGACCGCGCTCGCGTGGACTTGCTCAATGACCATCTTTTTGCTGGGTCTGCGTTCTTTGCTGCCTCCCAAGAGCTTCGCTATGATTATGTAAAGGTGCGTGATGCTCTTGCGGAGGCCAAGCAAGAGGCTAAGGTATCTGCTTAGAATCTTTCTGACGCTCGAGAGAGAGCTGAGAAACTCCAAGCAGAACTCAGCGAGAACCGGGCAAGTGCCAACGCTGCCTTTGTGAAGCGCGGGCATGAGCTGCAGGCTGCGCGGGAGAAGCTGCAGGCAGCAGAGGCGGATGCGGCCAAGTACGCGCGGCGAGTGCGCGATTTGGAGCTAGATGCAGAGGCGCGTGATCAAACTCTTGTGCAGGCTATCACTGACAAATCTTTATTAGAGAGTGAGGTTGCGCGCCTGAAGAAAGAGCTTGAGGCCGCACGGGCAGAGAAGGATGAAGCCCTGGCGACGGCAGTGTCTGGCCAAGAAGAGCTCGATGCTGCGCGAGCGGAAAGGAATGAGGCCTTGGCGGCAGCAGCGTCCGACAGAGAAGAGCTAAAACAGACCAAGGAAACTGTTGAGTTGTTAAACTCTCAGATTCCTGCTCTTGAGACGTCTGTTTCTTCCCTCGCGCAGGATCGCCAATGGCTAGTCTCACAGGGTATGACTCGTTGCGCTTATGCGATGAAATACTCAGACGAGTTTCAGACCCTTGTGATGGATTGCAACGCTGCCTCGCGCTTGGTGGGTCGAGCTGAAGGGTTTAAGGATGGCTGTGAATATAGCATGCTGAAGAAGAACCCATCCGACTACCCTTATCAGATCGACGTCGTCTGCGCTGACATGGCCGAGGTGGGGGAGAAGTATTTGAATACTCCCATTCTCATCCTTGAGCAGGTATTTTAACCTTAATGAGTTTACCTTGACTTATTTTCCTAGTCTTTTTGTACTCATACTTTTCCTTATGATTTGCAGATAGCCTCGCTTGCTGATCAGCCCGATCTCGGCGCTCTAAAGAAATTACTTGACGAGTGTGAAGGGGCTGGTGGCGGCGATGATGGCGCGGGCAATGCTGCCTCTGCTAGCGGCTCTGGCGTGGCCAAAGGACCCGCTCCTGACACTATTGTGATAGAAGACGACTCCATTCAAGACGAACAGCTTGATTATGGCAAGTTTGGAGATGACGAGGAGCGGGCTGCGCCAGATGCTGAGGGAGGTAATGATGAGGGCGATGAAGAGGCTGACGTTGATATAGAGACTTGAGAAGCCCTTCATGTTTTTTTTTTATTTGTAGTTTGTATCTCATCATTTTGTAAATTTGTAAACTTCTATGTTTTGGAATGAAATTTTGTTTTTCCCTTATTCGCATCTTGCGCATTCCCCATTCATCTCTTTATATTGCATGTTTGCTTGTTGAATATAAGATATGCTTGCACATTGCAATTTGAACAAGGTTGTAAGGAAATTATTTTACTTAATCCTTGTCATATTTTAAGTGATTTTGCAATATCCTGACTATGCTGACACGTGCCTTGGCGTTTCATTATTCCTCTTTTGCGCGACGTTATCGCGCATTTATTATAGGGAATTATGAGTTTTTTAGCCTTTACGTGTCAATATGTGTTACTCTGATATCCATTACAATTCCATGCGCGATCTCGACCTGAGACCTTAACAACTATGTTTTGGCATGTGCTTTGCCTTAGTTGTGCTTAGGTATTTTTATGGTCTAGCTGCGCAGCATGTAGGATGGATGTTGTGAGTGATTTGAGCTAAGGCTCGTATTATTGGGCTAAGGCCCTGAGCTAAGGCTTATATTATTGGGCTAAGGCCCTGACGTTTTAGGGTTAAAACTCGTTAACGCGTTTGAGCTTGAAGCTCGCGCATGTATGTTTTACTTCGTTTTATTTTTAGTTTTGATGTCAATACAATGTTGTCATATTGCTCAAAATTAATAAAGGGAAGTGTGAAACATGTATGCAAAAGGTAATAGAACACACATTAAGAGAAAATAGCGCTTATCATTATTCATAATGGCTTAAAAAGCCTTGATTACAAACTTGACAATTTTTACATGAAACATTTTCTAAGCTGTGCTGCGTTCCATGCGCGCGGGATCTTCTTTCCATTCAAATCTTTTAAAGTGTATGCGCCTTTTCCCAATTCTTCCGAGACTTGATAAGGTCCCTCCCAGTTGGGGGACATTTTTCCCGGAGGTATTGCGCGGCTAGCTTCATTGTTCCGAAGGACAAAATCGTTCTTCTTGAAGTGGCATTCTTTCACGCGCTGATTGTAATATTTTTCTAGTTTTTTCTTGTATTTGGCTTCACTGATGATAGCCGCCTCTCTGCGCCCTTCAAGTAAGTTGAGATCCAACCTCCTTTCGCGCTCGTTATCAATCTTACTCATCATGAGCACTCTATTGGATGGGCATCCAATTTCTGCTGGAATCATAGCCTCCGTTCCATAGGTTAGGCTGAACGGGGATTCGCCATTGCTGGTTTTGCTTAATGTCCTGTGCGCCCACAAGACATTAGGTAGCTCCTCGACCCATGAATGGGATTCTCCCTCCAACCTTTTCTTCAGCCCATTCAGCAAGCTTTGGTTCGCGCGCTCCACTTGGCCATTCCCCTGAGGGTGGTATACTGAAGTGAAGATTTGGTTGATGCGCAATTCCTTGTGCCAACTGGATATCTTCCTGTTGGTGAATTGTTTGCCATTGTCGCTCACAATTTCCATGGGCAGGACAAAACGGCATATGATGTGGCTCCAAATAAATTGCTTCATCGCCTCGGCTGTGATTTTTGCTAGTGGCTTGGCTTCAACCCATTTTGTGAAATAGTCTACTGCCACTACTAAAAATTTTACTCGCCCTTGCGCTTGCGGTAGGGGACCCACAATATCGATTGCCCATTTGTGGAAAGGCCATGCGGAGGTCACCGGAATCAAGTTGTTCTTTGGCCGCATGGTGTTTGGCGCATAGCTCTGACACGCTTTGCATTTTTGGATCTATTTTAACGCGTCCAAGTACATGCCTGGCCAATAGTAACCTGCGCTCATTGCCTTGGCAACCACCATGCGCGGGCCAGCATTTATTCCACAGATTCCTTCGTGTATCTCTCTGATCACATAGCTTGCTTCCTCAGCATCTAGGCATTTCATGAGCGGTCCAAGATAAGAGCGTCGATATAACGTACCATTAAGCAGTTCGTAGTTCTGCGACTTGTGTCTTATCTTCCTCGCCTGTGCGCGATCGTCCGGTATCTTTCCTCCTTCAAAATTCCATTAATGGAGTTATCCATGATGAAGGTGTTGTATGAATTACAAGGACAGACTTCGCTCCCACCGACGGGTTGCTCATTACTTCCACCCTGACATCTTTGCCAAAGTGATCGAAGCTGGTTGATGCCATCTTACTCAGCGCGTCGGCAGACTTGTTTTCACTGCGCGGAATATGTATGATTCTGAAGAAGTCAAATTGCTCGATGAGTTTTCTCGCCTGCTCTAGATACAGAGGCATGGTGTTCTCCTTGGCATCATAAAGGCCATTGACCTGTGCTGCTACCAAGTATGAATCAACATGGGCCTCTAGCTTTTTAACTCCGAACTTGTGCGCGATGCGCAGACCAGCCAGCAGGGCTTCATACTTAGCTTCATTGTTGGTGCTCTTGAAATCCAACCTGATTGCGTAAGTATACTCATGACTTTCTGGATCCACCAGCTTGAGGCCTGCGCCGGACCCTTCATTGTTTGAAGCTCCATCAGTGAATAATCTCCAAACATTTTTTTCATCATTGGCTTGCGGAGGGTCTACCTCGCGCTGAGCCTCTTCAATTTTTCCTTCAGGGATTTCTGCGATGAAATCAGCTAAGACTTGTCCCTTTATTGCTAGACGGGGCTTATAGGCGATCGTGTGCTCTCCAAATTCCAGCGCCCATTTTGTCAGCCTTCCTGAGAGCGCGGGACGCCGCAAGACTTGCTGGATGTTGTAACCAGTCAGAACTTCAATAGGATGACCATTGAAATATCTATGAAGCTTGCGCGACGCGTGTGTTAGTGACAAAACTAACTTTTCCATGATGGAGTAGCGCGTCTCAGGATCTGTCAGCACCCGACTCACATAATAGATTGGTGTTTGGATTCCCTTGCGATCCACCAACAACACTGCGCCGATGGCGCGCTCTCCTGCTGACAGGTACAATGTTAGAGTTTCGCCAGGAAGTGGAGCTGTGAGCGCAGGCAGATTTATCAGACATTCTTTTATCTCACTGAAAGCTTGCTCGACCTCAGGCGTCCACTTGAATTGGCTTTTCTTTAGGCAATTTCTCAATGTGTTAACAAATGGGGTAGATTTGCTTGCATGGTTTGCTAGGAACCTGTTAATTGATACCAATCTACCATTCAACTTTTGAACTTCCTTCATGGCGGATGGTGAGGGCATGTCAAGGATAGCCTCCACATTCTCTGGGTTCACCTTGAAACCATCCTTGGTGACCATTACACCTAGAAATTTCCCTTCTTCTACGCCGAATGTGCATTTGCTCGGGTTGAGCTTCATGTTTACTTCCTTTAGGCGCCAAAGGGTTTCTTCGATGTCTTTGAGCATTTGTTTTTCCTCCCTGCTTTTAATCACCAAATCATCCACGTAGACTTCTAGGTTTCTTCCAATTTGCTCGTTGAAAACCGCATCCATGAGTCTTTGGTAGGTGGCTCCTGCATTCTTCAAACCAAAGGGCATTTTTGTGTAACAAAAAACACCCTTGTCAGTTCTGAAGGCAGTCTTGTCCTCGTCTTGTGGTGCCATTTGAATTTGGTGATAGCCCTTGTAGGCGTCCAGGAAACATTTGAGCTTAAATGGCGCCACAGAGTCCACCTTCGCGTCAATGTTTGGGAGGGGGTAACAATCTTTTGGACATGCTTTGTTGAGGTCCTTGAAATCAATGCACATCCTCCATGACCCGTTGCTCTTCTTTACCATCACAGGATTGGCTACCCATGTTTGGTATCGTATTGGGCGGATGATATTTGCGCGCAGTAGATCTTCTACTTGCTCATTCATGGCCTTTGCCTTCTCATCCCCTATGACTCTCTTCTTTTGAGCAATTGGCTCTACAGACTTGAAGGTGTTGAGAGAATGTTGCGCCAGGTCTCGCGGAACCCCAGTCATATCAGAATGTTGCCACGCGAAGACCGACATATACGTTGTGAGCAATCTTTTCATTCTCAACCTTGTGTCGTCTGATATCGTAGCTCCAATTGTGATTGTTTGCTCTGGGAATTTTGGGTTGAGAATCCATTCCTCTGGCGCGTTGTTTGCCATTGGAAGTTTCATTCTCCCTTCCCTCGGTATACTTGTCACTGCGCACAAATGATCTCGGTATACAAATGTTACACCTGTTGGTGTTGGGAACCCCAACGCGCCGTGCGCTGGTGACGGTATGGCGTTGAATTGAGCAATCGTTCCTCTACCCAAGATCATATTGTGGCATGAAGTGGTGGGCAAGACCAAGAAGTTGAAAATTTCGGCTCTCTTGTGTTTCTCATCCTCCATAGTTAGTTCAAATTGTATCTGACCTAGGGGGTGAATGATTTCATTTGAAACACCCGAGATTGGTGCATTCACAATTTCGAGCCTTGCTTGGTCTGCTGGATCCAACTTCCTGAAACATTGCTCATACATGATGTCTGATTCACTGCCAGTGTCCACCAGGACTTTTGACACTTCATAATGAGCAATGTGTGTAGTGATGACTAGAGGACTGCTGATAGACGGGCCTCCCCTGATTCTTGGGAAGATTACTTGTTGCTCGCGCCAATCTCCTTGGAATTGCGCGCTTCTCTTTCTCGATCTTTGCTCTTGCCTTCCTCCCTCGGCTACACAGATTCTATTGAACTTTTTGCTGGCTGAGGCTCCATCTGGTTGTTCATTCTCTGGTCTTGGGTTTTTCACCAGGTGAGCCAACTTGCCTGATTTCACATCTCTTTCAATCGCATCCTTCAAATGGTGGCATGCATCGGTGTTGTGCCCTGTGGACTTGTGAAACTCACAATACTTGCCACTGTTTGATGGTCCCTTGTGGAGTAATGGCTTGAGGCTTTTAAACTGGACATTCTCTGTGCTTAACACTTGTGAAGGCGTTTTAGTGAGGGGAGTCCATATTCTTGGTAGAGGTCTGTTAGGCTCTCTGCCGCCTTCCCTCTTGTCACTTTCTCCGCGATTACGAATGTCTTTTTGGGGCTGGGGTGGGCTTGGTTGCGCCTGCTTTTCTGCGGGAGAAAAACTGGTTTGTTGCAACCTGGACCATACGGAGTTCTGTTTGCCTCTCCTTTCATTGTTGCGCGGTGCTTCTGTTTGATGCCCTCTATCTCTTGCTCTATCTTGGGCAATTTGTTTTTCATTTCGCGCGAAGACTCGCGATGCTTCCATTAGCTTGGCCCAAGTGGTTGGCATGCCATCTCTGCTCACGAGAGCTCTGCGGAGTTGATCACTGCGCGCACCTTGTATAAAGGCTACGCGCAAGAGTTGCTCAGTGATACCTTCAATTGCAAGAGATTCCTGATTGAAACGGGTTATGTAGTCTTCAATGGTTTCATCATTCCTGCGCACGCAGTGCATGATGTCATCGGGGTCGCGCGTGTGTCTGCGCTGCTGTACGAAGTGAGCCTGGAACTTCTCCAATAGCTCTTCGAACCCATCGATTTGTCCAGTCGGCAAGCTTTCGAACCAGACACGCGCTGCGCCCGTGAGGCAGCGAGCAAACATGTGACACCATGTTGGCATCGTCCAGCTTTCTAGGTTTCCAGTGTTGTAAAAACCTTGTAAGAAATCGTCTGGATCAGTTGTGCCGTCGTACTTTCCCAAACCACTTGGCATCTTGGTTTTGTGCTGAATGGGAGCCTTCGCGATGCGCTCAGTGAATTTTGAATGCTTCACCAAGATGGCTGGCCTGTATGGTGTGGTTACGTCCACTTGCCCTCTCGCTGGTGGGTTGTACGGTGTGTACAGATCCATATCGGCTTTGGCTCCAGGCGCTATGTTCATGTGCGCGCGGAGCTGTGAGCCTCCTGCATGAGTATCTCGCGTCTTCCTCATGCTGTGCACTTCTTCATCACTAAAATCAACGTGTTCAGTGTGAACAGAGTGACCATCTTCCGGCACGCGCGCCCTTTTTGTTGTTCCTTGAATGGTTTGCTTATCAAACGCGAGCCTTTGTGTTAAGTCGGCTAACTTTTTGTGTTTGACCAGCTCATTGTATTTGTCCATTAAACGTCGTTATTCGTTTATGAGCCATTCTTTAGGGTCATTGGTTTCAACTTCTGGACCCATTGGTCCTTTTTGTTTCGCGCCAGTCAGATTTTGGAACGTGAGATCGTCTGGAGGAGTTTCAGTCTGGCTATGAGGAGTTGTGATGAAGGGATGGTTACTGGTGGTGCGCGCAGAATCACGCGGCACCCTCAGAACTGCTGTCCCTCATTAACATCCTCAAGCTCAATATCCTCCAGGACTTGATCGCTGTTTCGAACACCAGAAACCATGGTGAAGTTTTTCAGAGAGAACTGATGAGATGGTGATTTTGTTGCCGTTGTAACAGGTGATGGCGCCAATGAAGAAACGTGGATCGACTCACTGGTAGACGATCAACTTTCCTCGGGTATGAGTATGCTATTTCACCGATGGTTCTCCGGAGTATGAATTCTTCCACCTACAAAACGAGCAGCACCGTGAACTTACCCCTCAGAAAGGGACAGAGGGGTCCTCTTTGGGGTAACCCTCCGGTGTGAGAATAAGAGATTGTAGGAGAAGATAATAATAATCTGAGAGTGAGTAAGGAATTGGAATGTATTTTCTTGCTTACCTCCCCTTGTGGAGGTGGTGTGGTATTTATAGTGTTAGGGTTTCCAATGATTGGGCTCAGATCCCATTAGGGCCTTTTTGGCCTCCTCCTATTGCTTTGCGCCACGTGTCCTTAGGACACCTGGTGCTTTTTCATTGGTTATTCTCTGACCCAGGTATTTCACCTGACCCATGTGCAATCACGTGGTAGCACATGGGTTTTGCTGAGTTGTCCACCTTTCATTGGCAGCTGTCAACATCAGCATATTCTTATTTCTTAAAGGATACCTTCTGGAAGGTTGCCTGACGAGCACAATCAAGGTTGTCCTTATCCTGATTTGGATAAGGACAAGGTTGATTATGTGCATGTGTGATATGAGCTTATCCTGAGGATGCGCGAGGTCTTCTCTTTATTCTCACGCGCAGATGTTTCATGCGCAGATGTGATATGCGCAAGCATATGTAATATGCGCCACGCGCAGATGCGCCACGCGCAGATGTGATATGCGTGAGCATATATGATGCGTGAGCATGTGATATGCGCCACGCGCAGATGCGCCACGCGCAGATGTGATATGCGTGAGCATATATGGTGCGTGAGCATGTGATACGCGTGAGCATATGTGATGCGTGAGCATATGTGATATGCGTGAGCATATGTGATGCGTGAGCATATATGATATGCGCCATGCGAATAGGTTTTGGCTTTGTGCCTTCATGATATCTTGATTTCAAGCCTCTTGTCTATATCTTGTGGGTTGACCCGCCCCGCTCGATGTTAAGGCGGGTACATACCTCTTCAGCTACACTCAAGATCATACAACAGTTAATCTTAAGTTCTAGGATCAATACAAACCATTGATCTAGGTCTAATGTGCTCAAACATGAAAATCTACTACAACTACTTTTTAAGAAACAAAGAAAACAAAACAGCTTTGCATGTTCAGAAAGTTTCAACATCGTGTCATTCTTGTACAAGATTTCAGTCGCCTCCAATGTTTCAAAATCAAGTGTATTCAGGATTTGACATGTAACAACTCGGACTTTTCGAAACCAATATTTTCGTTAAATACCCGACCCATTTCGATGCTTTGGGAAATTTTATCGCGCTTATCGAGTTCTTTAAGTTTTATAATATTATTGTTTAACTATTTATATATATTATATTATATAACTTTCCTACTTTGGCAAAAATCACCCAAACCTAAACTTTTGTCCAACTTTGTTTCCACCTTCAAACTCCAGGGACTAAAAGGCAAATATTTCATATTAATATGTTATTATCCTATAACCCGTTCCTTAAACCCGTTTTTCATACCCAGATCCTGATCCATGATCCGTTTAAGTTTTCTTGGCCCTTAATTCTCGTCTAATATATGAAATTAATTGTTGTGATCTTAGTTATACTTAGTAATCGGCCTGCCAACACCCCTAATTTTGTTATAGAGATCAAAACAGATTCGTATTACTTATTTTATTAACCGACAATCAACTCGTTCTTAATATACATACTAACTAACATCATAATTCAATTAAACGCGCTGATAGCATCTTTATACCAACGCCTACATTACCCCTATAGTTAATTTGATCCGAATCAGTTGTTTATACCCGTCTTTGATCGTGTTCATGCCGTCATATAACGAGTCTAATTAATCCTCGTGTAATCATCTTTACAGGTATTTTTTATACTTGGTTCTGTTCGTCGTGATCTATTCTTTATTAACCCCAACATTAATCGGCCAAACGATTAACGTTTTGTCCGATTGATTTTTCTTGGGCTCGTATACATTCTGGGTTTGTATCTATTTGGTTTAGTATAAACTGATTCAATTTGTATTCAACTAAACACCCTAGCCCAGATGGCTAGGGAGTTTTTGTTAAAACTTACGGTCGTCGGGGGGCGGGTTCGAACCTTCCCAGCGCCGTTTTGTTTGCTTTATTTTTGGTTTTTACTTCTTTAATTATTAACTAATCACACTGGCTGTTTGGTATGTGCTGAACCAGTAAGATGTCTGATTGATTAAGAGGCTCTGTGTCAGTAAGTGTTGAACCAGTAGTGTTGTTTGGTTGGACCTCTGAATGACTATTTTACCCCTCTGACTATTTCATGCGGAATGAAATATATTTGTTTAGTCAGAGTCCTTAATAACTAAACTGAAAGACCTTTCTTTTATTATAACCAACTAAAATACATCTTAAAAATAGTTCACCAAGTTACTAACACAAATACCTCAACAATACCCCCAAAAGTAGACAAAACCATTACACATCAAAGAAAGCTTGAAGTATATCCGCTTATCCACTCCATGGTTGAGTTGATTCTTTATATTTTTCAAAGCTTGAGCTATATCCGATTATCGTACATGGCGTATACATAAAATCTACGTATCAAGGATAAAAAAAATTGTTTTCTCTCTTCATATTCCTTATTTTTCTTTCGTTCCATTTTATTTCTTTTATTTTTAACTTATGAGCACAACAAAATAACTACAAAACATACCATACCATGATGCAAATTAAAACAAAGTCATGATACAAACAATCCTATAATACTAAAAGGATGCTATTCTAGTTCTAACTGCCATATACAACCAAAAATATGCCATAGTTTTTAAGCAAACCATACATGGGCATGTTACACTTCTGACTTGCCAGCAAACTCAAAACTATCCTCAGTTCGATTTTCGCCAGCTACCAACGTTGGCATCCTTTCGATCATGCCTCGATCGTGTTTCACCCCATCTAAAATCAGCACACAAACAAATTGACTAACCATATATTTCTACGAAAGCTAAAGCTTCCTTTCATTTCTTGAGTGATCATAGTGTGACCTGCAATAAAGGTATCCCCCTCAATGTTCAGAATTTTTTAATGTTTGGCGAGTCCTTTTGGTGTATATTTTATCTCTAACAGGTCGACCCAGTCTATGTTTTTTTTCTAACGGGTCAAAGTTGGCATAATTAAAAAACTTGAATCATAGTGCTACAACATTTCATAGACTTTTACATGTTAGTTTGGTAAGTTGCAAAACCAATATAAGATGCCTTTTTATTATATACACAATTACTCTAAAATCAGAATTTTGATCATAAGAAAATGCAAATATTTCAAGACGCATGAGCAATAAAAAAAGGCATAGGACATCCTCACATTATAAGAAAATGTAAACTCACAAATTTAGACACCCTAACATTGTAAGAAGCATATAAAAAGCATAAGACAAACCTTAGCCGTTCTCACTGCAACTCACTTTGTAATGGAACCAAGAGCATACAACAGCAACAATGTACGAAACAAACAAAACAGCTAATAAGCTAATCATTTGAACTAAAATTATCAAGTATACAAAACACAACACCTAATCTGTAGGGCACACTAAATGGCAACAAAACAGCAAATAGCAAACTACCCAAACAAAACAGAAAACCTTTTTCGCGATGTGATAAAAACCGTACCGGTACCGATTGGGAAATTTAGGATCATTACCGGTCAGTAAGTATCGGTGCTGAACCATACCGGTACCGATCCGGTAACATCAAATAGTTCGTGGTGACGAAGCAAACCTGTAATGATCTGTGAAAAACAAAACGACAACAAACTTGAAGCAAAACTGATAAAAGGAACTGCACCCGTCGAAAGACAACCAACATGCGTCACCAACACAATCTATAAGCAACAAAACAATCACTTTTGCCTATCATCCATACGCAACATATGCAAGAAAACAAATTTCTGTCAATCATTTCATCAAATACTTAACATGCATGTTAGACAACCTACTTATAAGGAATTCATACCAGAAAGACAATTACGTATAGCAAGCTTTAATCAAACTACTAACATGCATGCCAACCATGAAAAGGAAAGTACAATTTCAAGCATAGAAGAAACAATAAACACACATGTATTAAAAAAATGAAGAAACAAAATAGACAAATACCAAATAACATAGACAAACAAGCATAAAGATATAGTTTACATCATAATCTTAGATGGTTACAGTTTCGTTCGGTCCATTCATTACTGTTTTTTTGGTTTGACCATTTATTTGGTTCGGTTCCTCACAAAAAGCAAAATCAAACCAAACCAATATTGCGGTTTTTAATAAATATCAAAACCGAACCATCGGTTTATGATTCGGTTTGGTCAATGCTTACTGTTTTCTATCTATATTATGATCTCCAAAGTTGTGTGGTAGTGAGACCCCTGTTTCTTATTTTCTAGACAACTTTAACAAAATCCCCCACAAACTTAAACCCATAACCCCCACTTCCTTTAACTCCAGAATTTTCAAAATAATAGAAAGATTCAGCCAAATTGAACATCAGTCGTTCAAACCATAAACCCTAGCTATAGCTTCTAAGCCTAGTCGTTCAAACCATAGTCGAACCCTAGAAGTTGGGAAACAGAAAATCTACGAGGATAGGGAATAGGAATAGGGAAACAAAAATCATACCTGGTTCGGGCAGAAATCAAGCGAGGATGGTGGTGGTGTGTGTGGGTGGGTGGGTAATTAGATAGAGATTAGAGGATGGTTGTAGCACATCAATGATGGTGATGGAAAAGAACAATTGTAGCAGGGACGATGGTGACGGAGGAGAAGAACAATGGTGGTGAGCGTGGGTAATCTGGTCTTTTTCTTCATTCAGCGATGTTATAAACAATATTTAAATGTATATATTTGTATATGTATTATGTATAAAAATTAATATTTATCCTTTATTATTCATGATATTTGATTAAAAAAAAGAAATCTTTATTAATAATAGAAATATATATAAATACATTAAATGTATTTTTAGATTTAAATAAACAAATCTATTTATATAAACCATAAAGTTTTATGAATATATATATATATTTTTTTAACTTTATGAAAGATATGCTCTCTATTATAAAACTGATTAATAAATGTGATGATCCAAAGTAATAAAATTAATAATAAACTAAAGTGATAATTAACTTTCCTAAGATTTCACTTTCATCAAATCCCGTGATTCTATTTAGTTTAGCTTCGTTATTCTATTCGTATTTGTTTCCTCAATTATTTTTAGGATATCTCATTGGTATTTCCCGAAGAGCTTGATCTACCTTTATCTTTCTTGTCGAATCTTATCTTTTGCTTATTTACTAAGGTGAGTATTTCACTCCCCTCTTTTACTTATTTTAACCGTTTTGGGGACATATATGTTCGTAAATATTTTCTATTATATAGTACTCAAACACAAGTGTTTATCCTTGTGTGTTTATCAGTCTGCCTAACTTGTTATTTTCTTACTTGCTTTATTTGAATGATATTGCTTACTTCGGCAACCGATATCCATTTTTATGGCCCGGTTTAGTCCTTGCTTGGTAACCAATGTCCATTTATATGGATTGGTTGTAACGCTCGTTCCCGGTAGCCCTACTTTAGCGTTGGATTTACTCATAAACACAGTTCTACAAATCAGAGTTTATTAAAACTTTACGCGGAATATAAAACATCAATCATTTATTACAAAACATTCAATCCTTCCTTTAAATCCATAACACAAAACCTCATATTTAAAACATCATTTCTTCTATCTTCAGATGCCAGCCGTTCAATCCATGTCATGTGTCATCCTCATGTCATCTCAATAAACATATATACATGCGTGCATACTAAAAGTCAGCTACGCTGAGTGAGTTCTAGTTAATCAGGTAACATACAATACATACACATATCATACATACTTACGTATCCGAAGATACATATCCACACTTAATCAGTTGCGATTCTGTCCTACATACGTACTTACTACTACCTACCTCAATCCACTGAGAGTATGTTCATAGTCTGCCGTCTATACCTATACTCAAGGTCCTGAACACGTAAAAGGCCCGCAATCCTTACCTATGCTCACCATTTATGGTACGTGCAAGGTCCGCCGTCCTTTCCTATACCATCCTATATTAACAACACGTACAAGGTCCACAGTCCTTCCCTATGTTGCAATCTAATTCATAGCACGTACGAGATTCGCAGTCCTCCCCTATGCCACCACAATACAATTACAGCACGTATAAGGTCCGCAGTCATTTCCTATGCTGGCTCCTATATAAAGTACGTATAAAGTCCACAGTCCTTAACTACGTTCTCATCTATCATCTACAACACGTATAAGGCCCACAGTCCTTAACTACGTTCTCATATATCATCTACAACATGTATAAGGCCCACAGTCCTTAACTACGCCATTACATGCCAAGTCTATGTCCAACGGAAGTTAGAGGAATTTGCCATCCTAACTTACTATGTCAGACGTAGAACTCATTTACTATTCATGTACCTGCATACACTTACTTTGCATATACAAAATTACATCGTAACATAAGAACACACTAAGCGTCCTTCGCATCATTCATTTAACAATCATACTCCTTGTCGATACGCGCAATATCTGAAGATCGTTCACGCTCCTACAAGCATTCATTCATAACGTTCACACATCATCCATACATTACATATAACATTCATATCTTTATTTATAACCTGACAGTACGCGCAATATCCGAAGATCGTTCACGTACCGACAAGCAATCATTCTTACCTTTCACATATATCACATATGGCATACACTTATCACATAGGATAAGTGTATTAACAATTCACATCGAGTATGCACACAGCCCCGAAAACATAACAAGGAAGTGGGGTTAGAAACTCACCTAAATGCGATTACTTCTTCTGCTAATGGTTATTCCTTCTTGAGCTGAGCGCGACTAACTGTATAATAATTACATGCATCAATTAACTAACGCTAATCATATTGTTTTTCTAGTCTCAATTATTATCCACAACAAACGGGGGTCCTGGGGCAGCGCCCCTGGCAGCGGGGTTCTAGGGGCGGCAGCCCCTAGTAGGGTCCAAGGAGCAGAGCCCCTGGCTGGGGTCGAGCTGCCAGGTCAGATTGGAAAATTTTTATTTATATTAACTGTCTTAACACATTTTTCATTAGAATTTTAAATCATTTTTCTAATTCGTTAACTCATCCTTCATAATGAATTAAGTCGGATTCGCTATTTGATTCGTCACCTTGTATTTATGAGCGGACATAAATGTAAGCGAACATACATGTTAAGCGAACTTAACTTAGCGAACTTAACATTAAGCGATCTTAACATCTGGCGAACTTAACGTCGGCGAACTTAACGTCGGCGAACTTAACGTCCGGCGAACTTAGCTTGGCGGGCTTGCTACACGCGAACTTGGCTGCAACGAACTTATAGAGCAGCGAACTTGATCACCAGCGAACTTAGTCAGCGGTGAACTTAATCACCAACGAACTTAGTCTGCGACGAACTTAACCAGCAAGCTTACTGTAGCGAGCTGCTGTTGCCCAGGTTTGTCTTATCAACCAAAACACGCGTTTTACAACCTTTAATCCGCTCGTTTATGGTTCGGCTCTAATCTCAGCCATTCCCTATTCCGATTGCGGCCCAAACTTGATCCGTTTGTAATATAAAGAATGAACCATTAAGGCTAACGTTTAATACTAGATCTAGGGTTCATTTTAGACGAGCCGCACATGTTTGCAGATCCATTAAGTTCGTTTTATCAACAAGTTTACAACTTTATGGTTCATTTCTACCCGATCTATTCTGCGTTTAAGTTTCGATGCTAACTGTTCATAAAAACGTAAACTTTATGCTTAAAAACATACCTTGCCGGATTCGTTTAGTCGCGGTTAGTTCGGTTATGAACTCTAGATCTTGCGTATATCTTGTATATGGAAGATATATTAATAATCACGATCGCACGATCTCGTTCTTCCCTTTCCTCTCTCGGCCGCGATTACAAAGAGGTGTGTGTGTTTTTAAGTGTGTAGAGATTATGGAAAGATGGAAATGAGAGTTAGGGTTTTGGATGGTTTAAGGGGGGTATTTATATCCTTTAAAGCCCATGGACCTAAGGCCCATTACCCTTTAATCCATCTTAGTTAATCAAAGTCCATGATCTTTTTCCTTATTATATGCTAGTTAATATTAATTAACACACGACAACTTAACACAACGTTCTTTATTTAATATTATAATATTTGGGATGTTACATTGGTTGAGTCCTTTCTTTATGGTTTGCTTTCTTTATAGTTGTTTGATTGTTATGTGCTATGGCTTATCTGTATATCTCACATGACCAGTTTGAACTTTTACTTACTATTATATAGTGTCTCAAATCTGGTGATTTACTCACTCAACCTTGTGTTGACAAACCTGTTGTATTTTTAACGCATATCCAGGTTATCGTGTGATGTGATTCTCAAGCTTGTATTTGAAGAAAACTTAGGTTGTATGCTAGAGAAGAAGACACAAGAATTAGAATATGAAATTTTGTTTTATTTGTTTAAATTTTAATTCATGCACTTTGGTTTCTTTGATGTATGGTTATTTAATAGATATCATCACATTTAATATTGCATGATAGTACCTTGAGAGCTATGCCAATCAGTTCGCGCCCTGGCATTTCCGTCGTAGGTTGGGGTGTGACATGACAACTTTCTTTAATACTGGAAGAAAATACTTTAAGTGCTTAGTATAATCTAAGTCTTCAAAAATCCTTTATTGAATGAATAAACATATAGTTTTTGGAGAGTATCAACCTTAAAGGCCCTTACCGTTTCCCCTAGGATGATAATACCAAAACCTAAAACTAACATATTCAACCAGATATTTTATGAAGTTCAGAAAGACATTAACTTCATTTGATTGAGAATATTTAGCAAATCAACATGATCTATTTTATGCAGCTTTTAAAGTTCTTCAAAGGTATAGAAGGTGATGGCAAATAATCTTATCCTTATCAATAACATTCTAGTAGTGCAGTTGAAGCACTCAACAATCTGATCATTAGTATCTATGGTTCAGGAATAGTTTTGG
Organism: Bidens hawaiensis; assembly: GCF_021521415.1. Lineage (NCBI taxonomy): Eukaryota > Viridiplantae > Streptophyta > Magnoliopsida > Asterales > Asteraceae > Bidens > Bidens hawaiensis. The sequence continues at coordinate 314,598 of NW_027493444.1, read as the reverse complement.
GAGGTGACTTAGGCTTTGATTTCTTTTTTGACAAGTTTTCTAAAACTCCTTAAAATGCATTGATATAAACATTCATAAGTTCTTTTCCCTCAGTTGTTTCTTGATATCTAATCGTCCCAAATTCCCAATATCTAGAAGTTTTCTAAGAACGGGCACATAGTACTGCATCACCTCAAGAAGAGCTATGACATCTCTCTAGAAGCCGAAATGTATTAATTCTCTAATTAGCGTGGAGGGAGTTGTTCACTCCATCCCAATCCATCTTTCGCCTTCTCTCCTTCACGCCAGCTTCCCACCATTGCACCTTCTCTCCTCCATGTCAGCTTCCCACCATTGCATACCTATTTATCTTTCTAGGGGAGTATGGTCTCAATCTATCTTTCACCATTAAACAATTAAAAAAATAAATAACTAAATTAACATTATTTTATATAGGTTAAAATTCATAAATAAACTCAAACCTATAACATTAAATTAAAGAAAAAAATACATGATTTACAAATAATATTAATAAAAAACTACTTTCCGAGGTGGGTTATGTACGTGTTCAAGTTATGCTCATCAAGATAAAATCGTAAGTCCATGTGCTTATCACGATCATGTATTTCACTTATTATATCACTAGTAATCTCATCATCGTTTAAAGGATCGAGTATGTATAATAGAGATATCACTTTGCCTTCATCCTTTAGAATCATATTACGTGGAATTTTGATGTGTGATATATATATATATTAAAGATTTTTCACACTTTGTCGGGTTTTAAAAATGGTTTTCACTTAAATTTAATAAAACACACACAAATGACAAGTGTAATCGTGAAAGTAATATAGTCGCGCGGTAAGAACCGAGTATCAATTCCTGGACACATAAATTTCAATACTAAATCCTTGCATTTTAAAATAACCATAAGAAATATCTTAAAAGTTTTAGTTTTTAAAAGTAATTTTTAAAGTGACTTATAACAATAATATAAAGCAAGCAAAAATATGATGATGGAAAGATTCAAGATTTAAAAGCTATCACCTTAACTTTAGAATTCACTTGACTTCTTATGATGGTAAATTCAAATATATGATAAATTCACTCTTTTAATTTATTTATGGAAAAGAGTAGTTACTAGTTATAGATAACTATTCCTTTGAGTTTTTGGAAAACTAGTATGAATTATAAAAACTAATCACCTCAAATCATAATTGTAAGTGAACCTTTATGTTGAAATTTAAGGATATAGATTATCATTCAATTACGAAACTCAAATCTAACAACTGTTCGGAAAGATTACATGAAAACACCTAATCCACCTATGGTTGATTAAATTAGAAAACGTTCAAGTATTCCTTTAATTATGAATTTTCAACCCAAGTGTAATATCAAAATAGTTGTGTTAACAAAATAATTTTAATATTACTTGACAAGAATATCAATCCATAACAAATATTCAATCTTTTCAAATCTAAATATGAGGATATGTGTTTAACCAATTTTCATGTTAATATGCAAGAATTATTTTAACTATTTCTAGATTAAAAGTTATAAAGTTGCAAGAACAACATTTATAAATTAATGATAAAATCAAGAGTCTTTCAACATAACAAGACATACCATTTATAATTCTTGTATATTAATTCCAATTGTTTAAACACAATATTTCATCAAAGGATAACCAAGAATTAATCATTATTTCAACATAATATTACCATATATTATTTCAAACCATCAAAAGTTATTAAGTTTCATCATATGTTAAGGTGATATGAAGAGTTTAGCTCATGATAATAATGAAATATACATCAAAGTAAAGGAATATAGCATTCATAATTGACTTTAAGATAATCTAACCCAAGAATCAAGCTAGATGATTATGTGAATGCTTAGAACTCCTTCTTGATGTTGTATGGATCTTCAAGAGCTTCTTCTTGCCTTCAATCTTCTGGAATAATGATGATAAGGGAGTGGTTTTGTGTATATATTTCGTTTTTTTCTAGAAGAGAACACAAAAGGCCAATTTATATGCAAACTGCTGCAGGAGGCACAGGGTATGCCAAATTCGGCACAGCCCATGCTGGTCCCCAAATCTCTGACAGAATATCTCTTGTACTTAAAGCATGTGCACACATTTGACCATGGGGTTGTGCCAATTCAAGCATGGGCTGTGTGAACCCTTGTTGGCCGACAATAGTTCTTTTTGCTTCCATCATGTTAGGCATCGGGTTGTGCCAAAGTGGGCACATGGATGTGCTTGACCTTGCTAGATGACAAATTGTACTTTTCTTTTTGTTATGGAAGACATCAGGTTGTGCCTGAATGAGCGCATGGTTGTGCCTGATTATGCACTGGGCTGTGTCTTTCTAGGCATAGAGCATGCTTAGCGCGGGAAGTGCATTTCATCGCCATTTCTTCTAGAAAATTGCTCGTTTCTCTTTTATTAGCTCGTTTATCCCTGGAAATTCAAATTAAACAAGTTAAGTGTCATTTCTAACTAAAATTCCCAAGAAATACCATAGATTGGAGCGTATTTGATGTATAAAATATGTATAATTTTGTGTACATAAAATTTCATTAATAAATTCAAAACTATAACATTAATTACATTAAAAAATTACATATTTATAAATAGTATTGAAAATAAACTACTTTCAAGGTGTGGTATGCAGGTGTTCCAAGTATGCTCATTAAGATACGAAACGTCAGTCCACATGCATATCACGATCTTGTGTTTTAGTTATTAAGATTAGTAACAACTCATCATCGTTTAGAGGATCAGATATGTATTCTAGATACATCGCTTTGCCTTCATCATTTATAACCATATTATGTGGAATAATGCAAGTATACATGATTTATCTGTTTTTTATAGGATGCATTGCAAGTGTTGGCAGTCTAACTATACCCCCAATTATCTTTCAAAATAACAAAAGCCTTTTCTACGCTTTTTCTTGCCGCTCCTTGTGCCTTCACAAACCTTATATTTCAACTTCGGTTGGATAACATACCAAGCGGGGTATATACCATCTACAAGATAATAACCTACTTAAAATGCACTTTGTTTACATCAGATAGACACTTGAGTGCCAATCCATAAATTTTTTCAGTGAATAATGTCGACCGGTGAAGAACGTTTAGATCGTAATTCAAGCCGGCAACACCAAAATGCAAGCCAAAATCATTAATTTTGGGAGGCCACCGCTTCAAGAGATATCGTTGAGTACTCATAGTCTCGTCTCATGAATTCGACCTCGCTATTCCGTTGAACAATTTCGCCGAGCCCATTGTATACAATCAATGTTTTCTATTATCTCGGGAAATCCATGCTTGCTTTCATAAACTATGAATAAAAGTTCTATGTTATGGTTGGTTAGTCTATGCAAATATTTTTTCCATATAAATGAATAATACCCTCACAAAAGTATTGTAGATTTTCACATGATGTTTTTTGAGACATACAAAGTATCTCATCATAAGCATTAAGAACAACTCCTTATGCTTGCTAGCGTACTACGAATGTGCACTCCTATATTGGCGAAAATTCCTTTCTTGGTCTAGTATCATATTGTTGTTGAAAATACTCAAAGTTTGTCTCCATGTCGACAACATATCGTAATAATAGTTCACTTGACATCCAAAACCTTCGACGTTAAATTTTGGAACTTCAACAAAGAATTTCTCATTAGACGTTCATGTGTGGCTTCATGATCTCTTTATCGCAACTCTTGGCTTTGGTGTATTTTGAAGCTACCGATCTAATGCCTCTTGTGCACCCACACGAAGAAAATTCATGGTATCTAGTTTTGTACTATTGGACAATGAACTCTTAGAACTAGATGATGAGACGATCTAGAGGATGGTATTCTAAAAAGATCCATCCAAGTTCTGTATGAGATAATGATATAAAATTGATGTGTAAAATTTTTAAAGTGGGTTTGATATATATATATATATATAGGGGAGGGTTATTTTGAGAACCATGGTGAGTTTTAAGAACTTTAAGAACTCAATTTTGAACCACACATTTAATTGAATGATATAAAATATGTGGCTGAGATTAAATTTAATTAAAAAATGAAGGATAAGAGAGAATAAGTATTTTTGATAATTACACAAGTTTAAATGTTAGTTACACATGTGTAAAAAGTCGATTCGGTGTGTAAAAAAATATCGTAATTTTTTGTACATCACTTACACTTACGTATTACACATATGTAAAAAAAAATTCAAAAAAAAAAATTGTTACGTTGAGTTCTTTCGAGTTCTTAAAACTCAAAGTGGTTCTCAAAAGAAATCAGTCATATATATATATATATATATATATATATATATTGAAATTTAGTTTACCTTTTACAAAAAAATTGACTGTTAGAAATGGATCCTTGAAGAAGACCGGGATAGCTACTTACTCACGCTATTCGGGTTGTTTTTTTGCCTCAGTACCAACCACCACAGGATGACCCATGCGGGTTGGGGTTGTGTTTGGGTAAAGGCTACAAGTATCCCGGGTCTAGCAGGAATACCGACGCCACCCCATTCTCCTTTCTCGGCTATCAAATTCGGGTTATAGAACATGATAGTTTTAGAAGAATGCAGTTGGTTGACCGATATTGGCTTAAGTTCACCCGAGAAGTCATCTTATTGAGAGAAGTGTATGAAATCTACAAAGACCACTAATTTAATTATAATTTTAAAATGTTTAAATATAAATGAAATGTTATAATTACAACAACAAATATCTTCTCTATTCAAAAAATACAACAAACTATTAATTTCTCTCTCCAATTAACATGACTAATAAAATAATCACAAAATATAAAGATAAAAACATTATAATTTTTTCTTAAACTATAATAATTTAAAACATAAAAACGTTTGATTTATTCTTATAACTTTTTTTTATCATCCCTCTTCATTTTATTCTACATAAAGTCACAAATACAATTTATTCATACATTGTAATTTCTTTCTATCTTAAATTAATTTCATCCAACTCAATTTATCAACGTCCATCAAAGCATAACTTTGTTTCAATAGTCACTCATACATATTTTTTCTCAATTGACATATCTACAAAAATCATTGTGATGAATAATACAAAAAAATATATGTATCACACACATGTGTTGATTAAATATAAATATTAAATATACAACTTACACAAGTCATATAACATATAATAGTTTTTATAAAAAAAATAAAATAATAAAAACCCTATAACATACACAAAAACATGCAACCTACACATGAAATTCAACATCAACAATATAAACTACACAAAAATAATTATATCCTACATGTGGACTTTAAATACTAAAAAAAAATATACTACTTATACAAAAATATATAACGTGCACTTACGTTTTTATATAAAAAACATATAATGTACACAAAACGTCAAACAAACATATGAATTTCAACATCAACAAATATATATGAGCAACTTGAAAATGCATATAACCTACACATGTGGTTTTTAAGATACAACCTCCAAATGTTTTGTTAATATTAAATACATATGTGTAAGTTATGTCCATTTTCTTGTACGTTAGATATAGTTGTTGATGCCGAAATGCAAGTGTAGGTTTATATTTTTTGTAGGGTATATATTTTTATTAATATTTAATGTACACATGTGTATAATATATGTATTTTTCGTGTAACTTATATATATATATATTGATGTTGAATTACAAGTGTATGTTACATGTTGTTGTGTAGGTTATATGTTTTTTGTGTAGGGCTCTAGGTTGTATACTTTTTGTTATATTTTAATACAAACATATATAAGATATTTTTTTTGTATTATTTATCACAATGTAACTATGTGCTAGTTTACGTATATATGTTATTGAAAAAATTATAGACTGATTGCTATAAAAAAAATTAAATGTTAATGGATATTGATATATTGAATTAAAATAAATTGTTTTGGAAAGAAATAAATTGTATGTATGAATAAATTGTATTTGTGTAGGATTAAAAATCATAAAGAAAGATAAATAAGTTACAAAGATAGATTAATTCTTTATATTTTTTAATTATTTTAGTATAAATTAATTATGTTAATTGGAAAGAGAAACTAATAGTTTTATTAGTTGTATTAATTGAAGAGTGAGAATATTTATTGTTGCATTTAAATTATTTTCATTTTTTTTAAACATTTATGATTTAAAAATAAACTAGTGATTCATATTGATTTTTCGCACCTCTCGTATTAAATGACTTCTCGCCTAAACTATCCCTTGTATGTATGTATATTTATTTTTCCATTAATGAAGAAGAATACTTGAAGAAATGTATTTTTTTTAATCGCAAGCATGTGACGAAAAGGAATTAAGTAAGTTTATTTACTTTTTTGTTTTTCTTATGCATGTGTGGACCCATAATACATATTTATTTAATTTAATGATTATTAATGATATAATAACTTTTTTTCTTAAAATAAAGAAAAAGAAGAATGCATAAATAACTAAATCTTTTTTTACTTTTACTTTTATTTTTAGTTAAAAGAATAATTAATTAAATGTATAATTTAATTTTAATTAGAAGAAATGCTTTAGGGTGATAAAAGAAGTGACGTTTAGACTAGACGCAGTGGAGTAATATGGGGCTCCAAACAAATGATGTGGCAGCCATTTCCTCCGTTAAGACCATTACGTGACTACCAAATCTGGTGCCTTTGACTTTGCCCGCTAAGCCCTTAACGGGCTCCGTAATGGATAAGAATTGTGATTTTAATTAATTAATCTCTTCATTGTCTAATTCAGAAAATTATTTGGACAAAAAATAATAATAATAATAATAATAAACTTCAACTTTTACCATACATAAACTAAGAATTTCAACCATTTTCATTTTTCACCATACGAAATCCATATGTTCTACGTCGCAAATCCTTAAATAGATAGATCAAATACCCAACGATATATCTTCTTGGGAGATTCATGAAGCGGTGGTATGTTGTTCGAGTGGGGGTTAAACTTTTAGTCGAGCTCGGCCAAACATCACGACTTGAATCGCTTAGACGACGACCACCACTAGAACAGTTGATGACAAACTATTTTATTAAAAGACCTTTGTATGATCATGATAAGTTTCGACATTGTTTTCGTATGAGCCGCCCAACTATTTTTACAAATTATCAGCGATTTAGAGAGCTTGTTTTTTTACACTGAAAAAATATTGATCCTTTTATATATAACACAAACCGAACTACATCTGGATAATGGGTAAGCGAGCAACAAGTTGCGCCGCTATCCCCTTTTGAATCGCAAAGCCTATTCGACTAAATATAAATCCTTGGTTCCTCGGGCTCTGCGAGTCACTGTGGACCACCTTCTGCACCCGCTCCAAGAAGCGAACCGCCTCGGGAGCTAGGGATCCAAAAGTGTCGAAGGCAAATGGAATGAACACGTGCTGATTCTCCAAACACGATGTCTCATACTTAGCAACCTTCCTAGACTCCGCTCTCAAAACCGCCTGTCCCGGTACGAAGCCACTGTCTCTCAGCCCCACCAACGGGGACACCCCAGTGAGGTCAACACACGCATGCTTACCCCTTGCCCAGCCAAACACAAGAACATCCAAAGGACGCAGGGTAGATCTTCCCTCACGCGGATCAGTCAAAAAGTTAACAGGTGCCTCTTTCTTGGCTGAGATCCCGGCACGTCTAAGCACATCCCATAACACATCTCTAACCCAGTCATGACGATACTTGAATCCCGGCAATTCCTTACAGTGGAGGGCATGCTCACCGAATCTATCCAAACAAGCTTTTTTACAAATGGGGCATAATTCATCTGAAGGGAAAAGGGGAATCATAAGCCGGTATTTTAAGGATGGCTCTGTATTCAACTGCCGACATCCGTTGCCCAAGACCTTCAATGGGCACAACAGTCAAAAAATCCTGGGCATGAGCCCCCTTGAGACAAGCTAAAACTGCCTTTTGTCTCGGGGTCATATCGAATCACTCCTCCAAATCATGTACGTGTTTACCATAAAGAGCACTCGCCAAGGTTTGTTGAGGTTTCTTGGGGGCGGTCTCCTTATCAGTAAAACCGTCTATATCAAGGTTCGGGAGAGTTGTTCCAATATTACCAAGTGCAAAAGAGTAGTCAGGATCTACCCCCGTAACACCAGCGTTTCGCAGGACGTGGTCCTGCAATTTCCACGACTGAGATCTGGAAGCCACAAATGCATATGCTGAGACATCCTTAGCCGAGAAAATTCCTAAGCCTCCGCAACGCATAGGGAAGGAAGCCAACCTCCACTGGAGGTCCCCAAAATGCGGTCCTCCACACACAACAATATCTTCAATTGCCCCCCGCAGGCCCGCATCAAAGATGGACACAGCCTCTTTGACATGTTCAGGTTGACAGGTCCGGAGCCCAAACACTAACTTAGAAACCCCCATGCACGAGCGTAACAAAAGGAGCTCACTTTGGGGGTCCCTCAGGTCCGGCAGGCGTTTCATAAGTTCAACCGCCCTCAAAGCTCTTTTAGTTGCCAAAGACCGAATAAACCCTGCATCCCGACTAACCGCTCCCCCAAGAGTTTAACTCCCATCGCAGGCCTGCTAATCTCTCCAGGGAATAAACCTGACACTTTCTTCGAATCATCACATGACGGCCAAAAAACCTCTGTTTTTCGAATATTAAGCCTAAGCCCTAGAGAAGCCCCCTCTGAGCGAATAATGCCCAACGCTCTAGCGACCTCCTCAGCCTTACCAATAATAGTGCCATCGTCTAAATACCAAGCATGGAAGGGCAAGGAACAGGTCCCCTCCACCCTAAGGATGAGCGGATGAAGGACAAACGCAAAAAGAAGAGGGCCAAGGGGGTCCCCTTGCTGCACCCCAGTAAAAGCCCCGATATGAGTATCCCCCACATATAAACGGGCGGGGCGGGCATATAAAAACTGGACCCATGGGAAGATGGATGGACATATGCAGCTAACTTCCCTGAGAAGGGTCGTCCGATCCACCTCGTTGAAGGCGTTAGAAAAATCAACAGTGAGCATAGCCAGGGCCCCGTCAGAATGAAACGCGCTCAAAAATCTGTTAGCACTATGCAATACCGCTTCTGCCCCATTAGGGATCCCAACCCCGAATTAGAAATCCCCTAGATAAGCAGCCACCTTTTTCCCTATTTTACGTATAGCGACTTTCGACACCAATCTTCTCCAAATGGCCCCCACTGCGATGGGTCTAATTCCATTGTCAGGCTTCAACAGGGGGGTCAACGGTGCCGAAGCAATGAACTCCGCTAGAACTTTTGGACAAAGCCCCCCAAGCCACAAGTTGACAACATCAGTGATGGCCTTTAAGAGCCCGGAGGCGGTCGGAGACCCCTGGGCATATAAAGCGTCTAAAATATGTTGGGCCCGCAAACCATCCCTCCCACAAGATGTACCTTTCGGGAAGGTTTTAATACATTCCAACACACAATCACCGTCCACCTGCAAGGCTGGTTCCGATGGCACGACGGAGGGCATGGTCGGGGGGGGGGGGGTCCATCACAGGATGTTTATCAATCAATGCTCTCAAAGTATCCCCCCCGGCAGGCGCGACCCCGTATGAACACAGGACTTTGATCGCCGCTGTGTAATGGCCATCCGCTACCTTCCGGAGGCACTGCTTGATATTGCCCCCTCCCTCTTCTTTATGTTGGCAATCCCACATCACTGGAAGTTCAAGGAGCGGTAGCACCAACTCTTCTAAACCCGCCCCATCTTTCCAAATAGCCAAAGCCCGCATAATGGAGCTACATTGAAGCAATTTCCTGTTACCGGACCTTCGTTCTTGCCTAGTAGCCGGTTTGACAACACGTAACGTGCAACGAGGCAACAAAAAAAGTTTAACCCAAGCCTCAATAGACCTCGGGGCATCCACCACTTTATGGAGCCCCACTGACAAAGCCTGGGCAAAAGCCATGCGACACGCGGGCTGGATACTCTTGACAGTGGCAATAGGAATGGCGAGGACGCGCTCAAGAAGGGCGCCATCTACCACAAATATCTCAGACTGACCACTCCCAAGTTCCACCTGCGAATCGCGGGGTTGAGGGATTCCCACAATAAAATCAAAGTCGCCTCCTGCACGTGGGGTGCATTTAATAACTTCTTTTCCGTGCAGACAAGGCCTATTCAAGGCATGCAGGGCCATGCACTCCCCGCATAACCAGTTCTTAAGCAAGCGCAAGGTTTCGACAACGTCATTGTAGAGTTCCAAGTCCGAAGCAAGACGCTCCTTTAACTGATCTCTCATTTCCTTTATATTGAAGTGATCCCGCTGAAAATGCATGAGTAACCTAGAGTACCCCTTGTATCCCGGGATACTATCTTTGCAAACATGAAAATTTTTAAAGGGGCAACGCCAAATCCCTGTGCCCGAGCTAGGACCGGGCTCTCCACCACAGACCCTCATAAATCACTTAAGAAATTAAAACTTTTTTTGTTTTTGGAAACAAAGGAAATTAAAATAAAATTTGGTGTTGGCATTTAATCAAACACCTGGCGGGCATTACTAGCGAAACCTCCAAACTAATGCCATTCAAAACAAATCGCCTAGAAAATGAAATGATAGAAGACCAAATAAGCAAAAACCGAGAATGGGTGATGACGGTGGCAAAATAAGGGTGGAGCATTGAGGTGGAGATGGGGGGGGGGGGTAACGGCAGTGGCGGTTTTGGTGAGAGGCGGAGACGGAAAGGGAGGGTTACGGTGGAGCTGTGAGGTGGGTGAGAGGCGGAGACAAATATGAACTTGGAGAATTCTGGGAAAGCGATTTGTCAAGAATATGATGATGGCATCTAACCTGTGCCCGCACTACTATTTTTAAAAGAGAAACAGACAAACATACCGAAAACAAAAAATAGGGTCACTCATGTAAATCTTCTAGCAGAATTTTGTAGACCATTTATAGAACAATCGTAAAATTGACGATGAGGAGAGCGACTATTATTACCATTAAATAACAGTACAAAATATCGTGTTAACGATTGGTCTTTTTTTTAATAGAAAAATGTTATAATATCTTCTATTTATTTCGAGTTTCCTTTAATTTCTTTTCTTATTTCCGGTATCATTTTCTCCTTATGTACTTGTACCTTTTATCTTATTAAAACATTATTGTGTTGTTTAATTATTTAAATTATTATGTTTATTGAATAATAAAATACTGAGATAATAAAATAATGATTGAGTAATAATTACAGTTAGTTAAAACCAGTACACTTAATTTAAAATAAGCTTTAAGCAATTCATTTTTACCTATATGGAGCCTAGGTGACGTTTTAACTAAACAACCATTACACATAGTCTTAAGGTGATCTAGGTAAAACTTAAGCAACAATTGATTGAGGTAATTTAAAAAAAATAAAAATTATACACTCAAAATCTCGGACCACCCAAATAACTAAATAAGGAATAAGAACATTCACGACCAGTCTTTCATCTTCATTTCTCATGTTTAATTAAATAATAATTTTTTATATATTTTATTATTATAGTTTATTTAGTTCCTCTACTAAAAATCAATTTTAATAAATATTAAAAAATAAATTAGTGCTTTTTACCAAATTTACTAAAAAATCTCTACCTCATAAAATTTAAAAAAAGCTGATATAATAATAAAATAAAAAAGGAAAAATAATATAAAATTGTAGAAGCATAGATAGAAAGAAAAGAAACGGTACAGACGTATGTGTGTATATATATAGAGTATCACCAACGTGTAAAAGAACCAGCAGCGGCAGCAATTTGTATTTTTCATTGGTGACGCCATACCACCACCACCGAATTGATAATAATAACAATGGCGCTCCAACACATGGATGATGAGGTGGCAAAGGAAGGCGGAGGAGAGTCTAAAACCCTAGACTACCGGAAATCATTCTTATTGGATCCGAATTCAACCGTAGAAGAAGACGAGTCGGGTACCCGGGAGGAACAGGCCGCCTTTATCAAGGAGCTTGACACTTTTCATAAGCAGAGGTTTTTGGACTTTAAGCCTCCTAAGTTCTATGGGGAACCATTGAATTGCCTCAAGTCAGTTCCTTTTATTATTTAATTATTATTATTTTGATGATTTTTATTTGATTTTGACCTAATTTTTGTTTGCCAGGTTATGGAGATCAGTCATCAGGAATGGTGGCTATGAACAGGTTTATTATTATTATTATTATTTATAGAGGAAGCCGGTTTATCATATTCGTATCTAGGGCTGGCAGTTTGGGTACCTATTTATACATGATAAGACATATTTAGCAGAAAAAGTACATTATACAGTTTTGTACTATTATTAAGAATGATTAAAATTAAGAGGCTAGGGTTCATTAATCATTATTTGTCCTTTTTGATACGTAAAACATATAACTGTCACGATCAAACCACCAAAGCCAAGTTTTAAACGAGTCATTTTCATGTTTGATGGTGTTAATCGTGTCGTTTTAAACATGTTCAGACACGAATTGCGAGCTAGCTATATGTGTTATGTTGCAAGACATGGGTATAATAGTTTATGGTTTAAGGAAGTATATTGGTTTACTTAAGCGTGTATGTTGAAATGCGAGGCTTAAGAGTATGACTGTGTATAAATTTGGTAAGCTGGTTTAGTTAAACAAAGTTGAAGAATGTATGATGGTCGCTTTCGTTCATCAGGGCCTGCTCAACCCTCTTTGAGGTCTGAAATGAAACGATCATTCGGGCCGGCTCAACCCTTTTAGTTGTCGTTCATGACCTATATTCCCATGCTTACTCTGTATATGTTTCTTATTGTTTATGCATAATGAGTTAACCTAATAACCTTAGATGTTTCATTTTTTGAATCTTACCTTATCTTTCTTTTTTCGGATGCTTTTTGTAATTAAAGGAGTCGTTAAAATCGAATGGTTTGACATTAATTTATATGGTTTGAAGGAAAACCTCATCTGTATGACGTATGATGGTGGCTATCTTTCATGACCTATATTTCCATGCTTACTCTGCTATATGTTTTTTCTTGCTTAATCATATAATGAGTTGACCTAATAAAATTAGATACTTCGTTTTTGAATCGTACCATATCTTTCTTATTTTGGATGGTTTTTTATGTAATTAAAGGAGACGTTAAAGTAGAATATTTTGGCATTAATTTATATGATTCGAAGGAAAATTTTTGTTTTTTGTTTAGAGTAAGGAAATATTTCTTAATACGAAGATATCATGTTTCAACCATCTTTATGTAATTATATGTTTTCTTGCACTTGTAGCTGACCGCAGGCAGGGTGTGGCGATACATTGGAGAATCATTTAATCCCCCAAAGTAAGCATCAAATGCTCATGTTTGGCTTCTTTTTTTTTAATTGATTATTCACCTTATTTGATTTAAGAGTCTCATTAAGAAAACCTTGTTTTACATGCCTCAAGTCATTGTTTAGCTGTTAGAATTTCGCGAAGCAAGTACATGCCAAACTTGCGTGTTACTTTAGTTGCTCGCTCTTATATGCTAATGCACAATAGTTTTCATTGATTATGGTTCTCGGGCATCTAACTATAATAGACCTATACATATATCTGTCGTTACTCGTGTATTTTTGTCTTCTATGTTACCTACTACGTACTCTACAGTCTACATTGATGTTACTGCAACCAGCTTTTCATTTGGTTACAATCTTATAATTCTTATTGATGTCTTTTATTTTCGAGCGGCTACCAGCATTTAAACCAACCTCTCTTGTAGCATCTCATTTTAGCTAAGTTGATTATATTAAAACTGTTAGAACTTTTTTTTTCCGTATAGGTCATGATTCTGTTAACTAGCATTATCATCAACATGTAATGGTACAAATTGTTTATATTGACATCAAGATATTGATTTGTTGTAACGAAAGCCAACAGTAAACAGGCTTGTGCATATCTAAAAAAAGTCGGAGAATTGTAATTGTTTCTGGATAATATTTCACAAGACGAGTCATTTAGTGGTATTGATAGGTAGTGTTGTAGACCTCGTTAGGAGCTAGTCGGCCGGTGGGGGTAGGGACTAGCATTAATTGGATTGGAATTTTTATATGTAATTTCAATCTTATATACACATACACATTTTTTTCATATGTAAGTTTTAGTTATATACACACATGTTTTTTATGTAATTTACCAAGGTTGGTCGGAAAGTGTTCGGAATTTGGTCAGCGATCTAGCCCAAGCAGGCTCGTTTTGGTCTGACTAGATCTGACTAAGGGGCGGGCGATTTGGCCGATTACTTATTTTTAGCCGATCATAGGCAGAACCCAAAGATGTTAGTTAATTAAGATTATGGTCATAAAACATTTGTATTGCAACAGTTTTGCATTTCACTCTCTTTGCTTTAGTTTAACTCACTCAATAAAGGAAAATCATTGCATTAAAGAATAATGGGTGAATATTTCCTTTTTTTGCTCTCATCATGTTTACTTGTGATGTCTGATTATTTCCGTAAGTTTTTACTTGTATACTAATCTTAGAGTTTGACATTTATGATTTATTTTGGACAGGACCTGTACTACTGTATCATGGACGTTCCGATGTTTTTATGAGAAGGTTGTTACTTAACTAGAGCTTTTTATTTATTTGTTTATATTTACCCTATAGTGTTGAAAGTCAACTGTTATTCTTTGACTTTGCATATCAAGTTACTGCTAAAGTTATCTTTTAGGTTCATAATCTAGTGATAGCCGTTACACATATTTACATTTAATGTCCAATTTTATGGTGCCTCTGAACCTATAGGAAACATGCTATTGCTTTTTTGTTTTGTTTTGATTGAGTTATTGTAGTTTTATTAGAGGGGGTAATCCTAACCCAAACCCTTTCAGATGGTTCAGTTTGGACTGTTTTTAGAACTATATGGGTTGGTTTGGGTAAGGCATTTAAACTAAGACCATTCGCATCCCCAACCTGATGGTGGGTTGGGTTGCAAGATGGCATTAAGAAAAATAAGAAAAAATTATAGTTGAGGTTCACGAACTGTTCTCCAAAACAACCTGGGTTGCAACCCATTTTATGCCAAGTGTCAGCCATTTACTAGTCCATATTTCTTTTTTCCTTTTTCCTTCTTTTTGTTAACAGTTAATTTAATATGCATTTTGATTTTTGTTTAAAAACTTCAATTATTAACTTAAAAAAAAAATCTAAGAACACAGCCGCGTTTTTTTTTTCTGAACACTTGAATATAATTTTTAATAAAAACGAGGTTCTTTCAGAAATATGTACTTTTTTACTTATTAGTTTCCGATATAATGTTATTGGTTCCTAAACTTATTATTTAAAGTTTTATTTTTCTATATATATTAAATAATCATAAACGATATTTATTTAACAAAAAAGCTTGTTTGGTTTGGGTTGTGAATGAGAGTGAAAATTTGGATTGGGTTGGATTGTGTACCTTGATGAGAGAGAAATTATTTTTTGTTGAAAGATCGGGTCGGGTTGGTATGCGAATGTGGATAGTCTAAAAGGGTCAAAGTAGGTCATTTAAAAATTCTCAATATTGTCCATGGGTCCAAGCGGGCCGAAAAGTTAAAGAAGGGGGTTAGTAGGGTTATTCTGTTACTAATAGTTAATAAACCACGGGTCAGTCTATCACTCATCGACACTCATCTCTCATTCACTCATCCCCAATCCAATCTCCGTTGTCTCCATGGACGAACGTCTTGCCAGCGTCGCTGCGGTGATGATCGCCCGTCAACTCCTTCGTTAGTTCAGGTATCGATCGATCCTGCAAGTCTCGTCATCATAAACTAATCCTTTGATTCCGAAATTTGTGTTAGGGCTTGATGTGTTTATAGGTCTTAAATTGAATGTGATTTATTACTTGATCTGCATTTGATAGGGACAATTTGAGCGCATCTCGTATTGAAATTGTAAATGATTGCATATATTCAATTTAGGTTTCCTACTATAATTGCAAATTTACAATTCACAATTGAAAATTGAAATTTTTTTCTGTGAATTTTGATTCAGTCTCGTATCAATGTTACAAATTTACACTGTCGGTATGCGCAGCCCGACATCCGATGTGTTAATCCGGCATCTGTCGCATAACCGGTACGGTACGCGCATAACGTGGCATTGGACGTGTAACCGATTCTGGAATGCACGTAACTGGAATTTAACACACGTAACAGATGCTGCACACGTATCCGGTGCCGGAATGTGTGTAATTGGCCCCGGAATATGCGTAGCCGATGTTGTGCGAAACCGGTGCTCGGTACTGTGCTGATGCAGTTACGTGTCAGGAGCCATGTTAAACGCGCACCGGGCGCTGGTTACGGTTTCCGCCTCTAGTAGTTAGGCATTTAATCTGAATCCATGAAGTAAAGTTCTCACAAAGATTAAAGATGTTATGCATTGATTTTGTTATGGAAGCTGCTGATACATAAAGAAATTGTGATTAAACCCAAAAGCTTCTCAGATAGCACTGATACGCTCATTTAGCAGCAAAATTCCATTTTTCTAGTAAATCATCTTTTTAAGAATGACTGCAAAAAGAATATTAGAAAAAGACCCAACCCGTTCTGACCCGAAACCCGTTTTGACCTGCTCTGACCTCGACCCATTTCGACCCAAACCCGTTCTGACCTGGACCCGTTCCAACCTCAACCCGTTTCGACCGTAACTCGTTATGACCAGTGACCCTAACCCGCCCAACCCAACCCATTTGCCAGTCCTAGTTTTTATTATTGTTTTGCGGGCCTAAGAAAGATTATTCCATATACAGTATGATTCACTTTTTAGATTGTTTTCTATTATATTTTAGTTGACAGTGAGATGTCTACATCTTAGGTATGAACTCTTGGATATCATACACTTTATGAAATGATGATCAAATCCATCATGCTTGATCACCCCAATATTGTGTTGCATCTGTACTTTCACATGCAAATGAGAGTATCGTTAGCTGACATAAAATTTTGCAGACGTTGCTTGAATATGAGAAATATAAGATGAGCATTGGGGATCTTCCATTCAATGTTTCTTCTTCTGCAGAACCTGCTTCCAATGCAAAACAGGTACCTCATATTTTACTCATTTCTTCATTAATTGTGACTAATCATGAACATTCTTGCTGTTTGTAGGCCAATGTTATTCAAACCCCTGGAACAGGACGTGTCAGGCGAGATGCAGCAGCTCGAGCTATGCAGGGTTGGCACTCTCAACGCTTTCTTAGTAATGGGGAGGTTGGAGATCCAATCATTAAGGTATACTTTTTGTATTTTTATTTCTAATCCATAAAATTTTAGAAATTTATCTAGCTTTTGTAATTTTTTAACCAGCATAATCAACTTTGTTTTGTAGGATAAGACATCAAATATGATTGCGAGTCGAGAAAAGCAAAGCATTGGTACAGTTTTCATCGAGTTTAAACATAAAACATTTTTCAATGCTTATACTTTTCTTTGACTTTTTCTTTCGACTTTATAGGTTTGCTGAAGCGTAAAAAGCCATCTCTGGCTGAACGTGGTGCCAAATTTGGTCCCGTGAAAGCATCAAAACCACAGTGAGATGTCTTGCTTTCTTAGTTTACGAATTGTGCTGTTTTCAAGTCTTAATCTTTCTTTGAAATATTAACTGTTCACTGTTAAGTAGAGATTATAAGATTCCTTAAAAATCTTTTCCATTGACTCACACAAGTTGCTATAATGTAATTTGCAGATTGGACTCAGCAATTGTGGATGTTGGCCTCCCTGCTGATTGGGTGAAGATCAATGTGCATAGAACTGTAAGTTTGTTTGTTTGTTAATTTTTAATTATTTCTTTAATTGATTGAATTACTTTAGTTATTTACTTTAATTCAAGCTAAACCTTCTTAGTCTTTTGATTTATTACCTGTTTTTGTCATTTTATTGTACAGAAGGATTGCTTTGAGGTGTATGCTTTGGTTCCTGGTCTTTTGCGTGAAGAGGTAATATACTTACATATATATACATACATATACACACACATGCATCATTTCAGAACTTTCAAATAATGCAAGAGCTGTAAGAACTCTTAACAACCAATCATTCTTTTTACTTATTTTATATATATAATGTTTATTTCAAGCAATGTTTTAAAAATTGATTCGTACTGGCCGGTTGAACCAGTTATACCAGATTCTGAAGAGGCAGCCGGTATTTTGGGCGGTTTGCTAGAGCATATTTTTTAAAAATACCGGTTTAAACCGGCTAACCAGTTTTAAGCCCAATAGATTTTTATACTTTTTGCGGGCCATATTTTTTAAAAATGACTTTTAATCTGGTAGATAAAACTGAAACGAGTAAACCAGTAAACGATCATAAACCCATTGCACACTTGCATTTTATAAAAACTTTGTTTGAAATCAAGTGCTTTGTTATTTTTTTTATGGATTACATTTGGGATTACTTTTTATTATTGAATCATGTGCTTTTGGGTTATTTTATGAGTTGAAGGTGCATTTATATGAAATTACATAGTAAACTATTCAACCAATCAACCCGGTTGAATCTCCTGGTAAACCCGGTTCAAGTGGTTGTACAATTTTTAGTCCAATCCGGTACGAGTAAAAAACCGTTCATTAAAACATTGATTTTAAGTGTATTTTTGTCATTTATTATACATAATCTTATAATTACATGAATGTAAACTGGTTGTGGCACATATCTAAACTTGTGATTAAATATATATTTTTTATATATATGTAATAAAAAATCATATATAAAAATGACAAATTACCCTAAAATAATACTAAATATATAAGTTAAATAAATAAAATGATTGGTTGTTAGGAGTTCTTGAAGTTCTGAAGAAATCGAAACCCTATGCGCACACGCAGATATATACAGGGAATAAATCACGAGAAACCCACATTTAAACAAGATTTTTTTTTCGTTTTTTTTTCCTCATTTTTTTTACGTCTTATTATTCTCTGCTAAAAAAAACTATATGCAGGTGCGGGTACAGTCTGATCCAGCGGGTCGGTTGATTATATCCGGCGAACCCGAGCAGCTCGACAATCCATGGGGCGTTTCTCCTTTTAAAAAGGTACGTCTACAAAATCTGATAACCTGAATTGATAATATAATAATATGCAACTTGCATAATTATTGATTTGAAACTTTTTGTGATCAAGGTTGTGAGCTTACCGTCTAGAATCGACCCTTCACAAACCTCAGCGGTTGTGACCCTGCAAGGCCAGTTGTTTGTGAGGGTGCCATTTGAGCAGCCAAGTTTGTAAAACCATAGGTTAAGTGGTTAGCAGAAGGTGCAGAAGATGTGCAGGAGGTTGTAGTTGTAGCTGTAGCTGTAGCTGTGCAATTGATGGTCTGCGTACCGGGTTTAGGGAGGTTTAAAATGTTAAAGTTTGTGTAGCTATGTATGTTTCATAGCTGTGTTGTGTCTCTGGCGGCTTTGCATGTGATCTAGACACTTGTGAAGCCTTTGGGTCACAAATATTTTAGGACAAAAATACATGGATCTCAATTGGATAAACTTGGTTTTTCGAACAATCTTATGTAGAACATCATAAAGGCAACCATTGTTTTTCATAAGCAGCGGTTACTGAAAATGAAAACGGTCCAGTCTTACTGGTTGCTGGTTGGTTTAAATACACACCACCGAACTTGTTGCGTATCTTGTTCTGGCAATGCCGCTCCCTGAACATATAGTTCGGCATGGTACATGGGTAAAAAAGGAATTATTTGCAACGGTTCTACCATTTTATTGAGATTGATTGTGTTTCTTAAGTTTGTTTGAGTCAATTTTTAGGGCATGTTTCGGTTGAGTTTGGAAACAACTTATTAGCTTTTTCAAAAAGCTATAATTTGTGGCTTTTAGAAAAGAATTTTTTAACCGCTAAAATAAAAAAGGATTTTTGAAAAACCAGTAAATCATTAAGTTTTCAAACTCTATCTCAAATACGCCCTTAGTTGGATTATAAGCATAGCATAGCCTGACGTAAACCCCAAATCTTGACTAAAGTGGCCACTTGGAACGCTCGTCTTTGGTTTTAGAAACCCTGAAAACTTGTATAGTTCCAACAGATACGACAAGCATAAAAAGGAGCCTTTACATTGTTGGGAAATCACTTGCCACTTTGTTTGGGCAAAACTGCATGACACAATCCGCCACCGCTTATCGACAAGAAACTGAGGAAACCACCACATTCCTCTTCACCACACTGAAAATGTAAGTTTTCTATTTCACTTTCTTTTATGCAAATTCTTTAATCACTAGTTTTCTTACCACCGCGTTGCGGCGCACAGATTTATTTGTTTTTTTGATACATGTTGAATATCCTTTTTCACTTTATTGGTTAATAAGAACACTTTGTGACAATATAAGCTAATTGACATGCCTATACAAAAAATAAAAGTGTAGCCTAGTTGCAAAATATGCATGTGATGATAGCTATCGCCGGTTCCTTATGATTAGTCATATACAAAAGATTAGACCTAGCCAAACGTTAGCGAAGCTAGACTCTCATAGCGAGGCGCTTCGAGTTAGGGAAGCATTGTAATAGGACCCAAACCTTACTAAGAAGGCCTATAATGCTTAGCCAAGGACATTCCACCTTATTTATAGAAGCAGTCAACTGACTTCTGAACGAATCGCTCCTTGGTTTGGTAATGGCTTAATATATTGATAGAAAGCCATGTGATGGGAAACTATCACGTTAAGTTTGGAGAGACAGCGGACGTTATATAATGGGGGAGTAGATGCAAGCATTTTTCTTCCAATAGCCGGCCAAACAACCAAACACGTTTTTGCTGGCCAAACACAAACACCCCAATGTAATGCCATTGGTACCGTGTTTTAATCGAACACGAATATGGCTAAACACGTTTACTATGGAGAAAATTCACAAAACTCAATTACAATCATTAACCCTAACACGGTATCTAATTATTTATAAAACAACCTAGCACGTATGTATCCAACTATGCTTGCTAAATAATAGGACACAACAATTAAATCTAATTGTATTTATTTTGTTTACTGGGTGATGGTGAGCATGCATGGGAAGACTGTAATGAACACAATTATTAGCCTATTTTTGTATTTGTGTTCTATCCATTGGACCAGCTCAATTTAAATAAATGGGCTCAACTAGATCCAAGTGATTCGTGGTTTAGAAAGTCAAACTGGATTAGCCGACTAGAAAAAGTCATTTTTAGTTTGACCATTTGTATCAACTGTCAAGAAATCTAACTCATGTATTTGAATCACAAGTGTGAATATAGAACATGTTTATATTTATGGTACAAAACTATCATTATCGTTGTAATATGTTTTGATTCCTGTAGTTATGACCGTGTTGTGAAAAAAGCTACTAGAAGAATATATCAAACTGTCGATTGATTTATAATCAACTATTAAAACTAGATTTTAATTTAAGAAGGATTTTGCAGAGAGGGTTAGTTAATCAAAAAGTGATGTCACGTCACCAGACTCACCACCAAGTAAGCAGTGGGTATTAGGTAACCAATCCAAAATACAAGTGTTATAAAGGTAGGTTAGTTAACCATTATTTAAAAAATATATATTGGTTGAAATGGGGACCATGCCTTTTTTAGCCCTCTTGGGCGTTACCCGGTTGGCGACAGAGAGAGAAAAGGAGGGCAACACCATCGGTGTCTTATGGATTTTAAGGTTGAAGGTTGGACGAGGAGCCAAGTAGTGGCGCGTCCCACCCACCAGAATAGTTGGTCTGAAAAAGAAGGATTTTATAGAAAATGTGTAAAAAAATATGGTTTATTGACGACACTAATTAATTAGTTAAATTAAAACGATGTGAAGATTGTGACTAATCAAAAATTAAGGTATTGATTGATATGCAAGATTAGGGAGCAGAACGGAATCTTACTAATATATTAGAGCAATACGATCTGTTCACATGAAATTCACTTAGGTTGTCCACATATGATGCCACATAGATGCCATATAGATCATTTCCTTATTAATCACTAACTATTACTTAAAATACCCGGCTACCCATTTAAGTGTTAATTCTCGCGGGTTTTGGGTGCCCCGTTAACCCAACAACCCGGAACTTTAAGTACTATATTATTTGATATCCTTTATCAGTTACAATCATTCTCATTCCCTACCACAATCCAAAACCCTAATTGCCTCTTCAGTTTTTCTTCAATCATAAGTTCAGTCTTCTATCTATCTAAGGTATTCTTTTAATTGATATTTTTTTTAAGTTTAATTGAAATCATAGGTTATCAAAACCCTTACCGTTTGAAAGTTTAATCGAAATATTTGTTGTCCATTATAAACTCAATCAGTCACTGTAAACCCTAATCCTATTGATCCCCTACTCTTTTCGTATGCTTACCTTTCAGTTTTGTTATCTTTGTTATTAACTTATTCTTGATCAATATAATGAACCTCATAGTTTAATAATCACTTTATGATAACTTCAATATCATCTTTACCTATTTATTAGATCATGATTGGTTAGTTAGCATACAAGTACTTACCCGCATTTGGGTGTTAAGGATATTCATGTTGAAGTTGATGGTGAAGATGATGTTCATTGGCGATTTCTAATTATTCATTAAACTATAAATTGTAAATGATGTTATTAGCATATACACTTTGTTAATAAAAATGATTAAAAAAATGAAGCAAAATATAAAATGCACTAAACTATTATTTGGAAAGTTGTTAAAGTATAAAAACCAATGGAAATGATATTGTTCAACTTGAACTCAAATTCATGTCATCTTTGTATTATTTGGAAACAACCTTTATTTTTAACAAAATTTTCACACTTTAAGAGTTTTAATTACAACTTTAACATGTTTTTGAATTTTCAACAAACCTAAACATTTTAATATACAGGATTTAAAGTTAAAATTTAATAATTCAAAATAAAAAGTTATTGAAAATATATTTTTAGTAAAATTTCATAATTAAAAAAATATATATATTAATTATTAAAAATAAAATATGTATTAATTACATTTTGTAACATCCCGAAATTTCTAAGAATAATATTTAGTATATTATTTATTTATGGTAGAAAAGTTTACTTAAGTTAATAGAGAAATAATAAAATAATAAAGATGAAAAGATAAGTAGGCTAATTAGATGAAATTAATTATGGATCAAAAAGGAAAGATGGACCTTAGGTCCATATGCTTAAGGGAGTATAAATACCCCTTAAACCCTAATCATTTCCATTTTCATCCATCCTACACCTTAGCCTACACCATCAAAACACACACTTAAGCCAAACACTCTCTACACAACCAATCCATCTTTATAATTTCTGACCATATCAAAGAAAGATCAAGTTTGTTATTATCTACAATAACAAGAGATCATCAAAGCTTAACTAGGACAAACGTTAAGCCTAAAAGATTGGTCCGTTTAAGGTACGTGTTATCCTAAAGATCGTTCATTTGATATTGGTTTTTCTATGAAAAAATATATAACCTTAAATCGGGGTCTAAGGGTTAATAAAAATATAAACTTGACGTTGAAACGAAAACGATATGGGTCGGATTCATTCAACTCATTAGTTAAGTTCGGCTCGTTTAGTATTCTAGATCTAGATAAAACGAGTTTTGAAAACGATAAAGGTTCAAGCTTTATGCCAAAACCGGGTTAGATCTTGATGACATAATAATAATGAGAATAATATGGGTACGAAAGATAGCCTTGTTAATAATAAAAAAGTGATAAAGATCATCAGCAATTACGAGAGAAAAGAAAGAAATAAAAAGGTGAGAAAAGCATTAGACATGGGTTCTTGGCCTTGGGTTCTCGGCTGTTTAGAGTTCTCGGTCATATGTTCTCTGTTTGGAGTTCTCAGTTCCCATTGAGTTCTCGGTTCTTCTGAGTTCTCTGCCTATTGAGTTATCGGCTACTCAGTTTTCTGTTTTGGCTTTGGGCCTGGTTCCCAGTTGGGCCCAGATGCCATTATTGACTGTTGGGCCTGATCTAACTAAGCCCATATCTTAATTTGAAACAAAGCTAGCCCATCAGTATAAACTAAATGAACGGGTCTAACTTAGTAAGTACATTGGTTAATTGAAATACCAACTTAATTAATTATACGGTTACTTAACAAATATATATATATATATATATATATATATATATATATATATATATATATATATATATATATATATATATATATATATATATATATATAACAGTTAGCCGTGCACAATTAAAGAAAGGGATTACTGTTGGTTCCGAACGTAACCGGATCCAGGTGAGTTTCTAGCCCCATCTTCTTGTCATGTTTTCGGGGCTCTGTGCATACTCGATGTGATTAGTTAATACACTTACCTTAAGTGGTAAGTGTATGATATGTGATTGTATTATGTATGATGTATGTATGATATATGAATGCTATAGAAAGTATCGAGAGTATGTATGAAATTTTATACATATAAATATAAAGAAAGGTATGCTATGGTTGCACAGAATAAAGGGACCAGACCCTAATAATATCTGTGAGGATAGGGACCAGATCCTAATAATATATGTGAAGATATGGACCAGACCCTTATAATATCTGTGATGTTAGGGACCAGACCCTTACTATATATGTGAGGTTATAGGGGAAAGTAAAGAAAGTATGAAAGAATGAACTTATGAGTGTATGTATGAAAGTAGGGTGGACAAGTTAAGTATGTAAGATGTACATACCTTCAGGTATGTATACAAGTTTGTGAACGTATTGTATGTTGTTTGATTAACTAGAACTCACTCAGCGTAGCTAACTTTTAGTATGCACACAGGTGAGTAGAATGAGACAGCTAGCCTGAAGAGGGACACATGGTAGAAGAATAAAGAAAATGGCATCTGAAGACTTAAATTATGATGTTTAAACTCAAAGACATGTTTATTATTGTTTAAATTCTAAGGCTTGTGTAATGAATGGTTGTTCTTTATATATTCGACGAAAAGTTATAATTCACTCTGAAATTTTGAACTGTGTTTATGAGTAAATCCAACGTCCAAGTAGGGCACCGGGATCGGGGCATGTACACGTTTAGCTTTAAACCTAATTTAGTTTTACGTAAATTCGAACGTTAATATATATTTTTCAAAACCTTTAATTATTTTCAAAGTCAAAATATTTTTTTTAGTTTTTCCAAAGTTATATAAAATTTCATTTAATATAAATCGTTATCCAAGTTTCACAAATATTAATGTCACTATTTTTACAATAATGTATAATAAAAAACGTATTATATTTTTATCATCTTAACTAACAGATTTTTTAAACATAATATAAATCTTCCAATTCTAACATCCAAACAATTTGATAGTTAAATTTTCATAATATTTTCAAACACAATTTATTTTGTTTTACATATCAATTTAAATTTTGAAAATCTTATTATAGATAGAAACATAACTAATTATAATAATTAAAATATTAGTTTATTATATTTAACACATTTCTTTATTTAGTATTTAAATTTAATTTAATTTAATTAATTATTCATAATTTCAAATTGGGATCCCTTATTTTCATCAATCACAATTTATTATGTTGACTTTTTATTAAAAATTTGAAAATTTTTAATTATTGAAAATAATAAATTGATTTCCCAATTTCTCAAATTTGGTATAATATGAGTCAAACAATACTAAATTGATTTAACGAGCATTTATGTATATCAATCAATACACATAAAGAAATATATTACAATTCATTTTAAAATATTTATAATTTTATAATAGGTGAGTTTATCTAAATATGCTAAGTTTTAAAATTTAAACACCTAACCAATTAACTTTATAAATTTGGAAACAAATGTTTATATCTTATGAATTGTTTAACTGCTATTTTAAAACCCATAAATTTTTTAAATAAATGCATGCTTAATAAGTTTGACTAAGTTATTAAGTTTTAAACGGTATCACCATAAAATAAATATTTTCAAAAAATAAAATAAAAAGTTTCATTACTATTCATTCAAAATTATTTATAGAAATTATTAAAATCAAAATATTTTAAAACAACTTCTCTACGCAATCTAATTAACAAAATTATTTATTTTGTAACTAATTCAAATACCGGTTCCATTATTATTAATTTTGCAGTAATTTAGGATATAACTTGTGGTATTATTTGAATTTGTAACTAATTTGAGGTGTTGCATTCATAGGTTTGAGAATTTTACTAGCTTATACTTGATTTGGATAAGACAAACACCATCAAGGTATGTTTTCTTCAGTTATATAATACAAATAAAAAACTTATTATAAAAATCATAAATAAAAATCATTATATAATATAACTCAAATTACGTATTACATGTAATATTTTTTTTACTTTTGTTATAATTTTCATCCGTGTGTAACATGAGCTTTCATTATTCAACATGTTATTATTTTAATGGTATATCTAATTTGGATGATATTGTTTTTTTAGATTTTCAGGTGGTGAAGGAAAATAAGTTTCATTTGTTAGAATATGTGAAGAAGTTGATGGTGGTTTAATATGAAAGAACATGTTTAGGTCTTTTGTTGATGCTTTTTGTTGGTTTGGTGTACACTAACTTATTGTAACTTTAAACTTTTAATATCTAGACATTGTAAATGATTAACGTTTTGGTCCGAAAGTTGAAGAAGTTTTGTGTTGCTTGAAATTGTTGTTTAAATTTATTATGTTTGTTGACACGTTTTTCCACCCATGTGTAACACGGGCCTATACCCTAGTGGACCATTATAAAGAAATGAAAAAAAGAGTGTTTGGTAGGTTAAAGGAATAAAATCACCTATTACATTGTCCGTTACATTACTTTTAATGCACCTCAAATTCATTTTATCTATCACCTTATTTAACTTTAATTTTTTTATTCCAACCCATCTTTCACTCTACATCACCTCTACCACCCTCCCACCACCATCGTTACCCACTACCACCATCACCGCCACCCACCACCGCTACCTACTGTCACTCACCGTCACAGAGCGCCACCGCCTACCACCACTATCACTACCGCCAACCGACCGCCACCACCACCATTGCTGCTAACCATAAGTTTTATTTTATTCTTTCGTCTTTTATGCTTATCTAACAACATAAAGTAATAATCCATTTAATTCCTAGTTATCACATGGTAATCAAACAATACAATGAAATAGTAATGATCTATTCCATTCTTTTGTCTATTCCATTCTCCCGTTTATTCTATTACTTAATACCAAACATGCCCTAAATGTGACTCCAGTCTCCAACTAATAAAATAAGAAATTAGCAAACCATTTCATTAAAAACTAGTTTTACTTGCCTTTTTAAGCATAATATAATTGGCTGTTTTCTAAAAAGATACAATTATAAAAGAATTGCATTATTGTCTATATTCTTTTTAGTAAGACCATCATTTTTAATTATCAATACACATGCATAGCATATGATAGCTTCCAAAATTCCA
Organism: Bidens hawaiensis; assembly: GCF_021521415.1. NCBI lineage: Eukaryota > Viridiplantae > Streptophyta > Magnoliopsida > Asterales > Asteraceae > Bidens > Bidens hawaiensis. The sequence continues at coordinate 287,215 of NW_027493444.1, read as the reverse complement.
TGATTGATATATGAAATTATGAGTGAACTAGGTTTTCTCTGAATACACCTTAAAAGGCTCAAGCACGGCCTTTGGCTGGGATATTCCCGCAAATCATTTAATATAGTCGGAGCAATCGCCCTTTGTTATATTGTATAGATCAGTCTGAAATAATGTGTAATTGAACATGACTATCATTACCCTAAGGTAGTGTGAATAGGTTTCAGCATCGCCTTGTCTTCGTCGTCTAATTTCTCAAAACATTGTTCGTACATAATATCTGGTGTACTCCCCGTGTCAAAGAAAACATACTGGGATCTGTAATGCCCAATCAGTGCCGTGATAATCAGCGGGTATATCATACATGGACCTCCGTTGACCCGCGAAAACACTACCGGTTCGCTCTTTCACTCTTCATAATCATTTTTTTGTATTTTGTATCCGTAGAGCTTTCCTCCTTGGATCATGTGGACATTTAAATTCTTAACCTGCTTTTTTGGTGGTCCAGAATTGACTTGTGTAGGTGGTTTGCGAGTCTCCTGCCTTACATTTTTCAACAATTGTTCCAACTTCCCAGACTTGATTGCTTGTTCAATCTCATTTGTTAGACTGACAAAATCATCGGTGTGATGACCAATGCCATTATGGAACATACAATGTTTATGGGGATTCAAATGTGTTCTCTTCAGCAAAGGTTGTGGCTTTATGAAATTCACATTTTCCGTGCTTAAAATCTCTAAAGGAGTTTTGGTTATATTTGTCCATCTGTTATTATCTTGACACTAGTTGCGATCTTTATTTTTGTTGCCAATCAAAGATCGAGCATCTAACTGTTTCGAACTTCTGTGGATGGTTGAAGTCTAGACCAGATTGAACCTCGCGCTGGTTTATTCACCCGCGTATTCTAAAATGCAACCTTTGTCGTCTGTTTAGAACTTTCAAACCCTAAAGTTTTTTTTTGTTCTAGCAAATAGTTTTGATGCAGACATAATCTCATCCCATGTTTTGGGCATTCCGTCTTTTCCGGTTAAACAACAAATCAAGGCATTGCTCCGCACATTTTTGCGGAAGGCTCCGCGCAACATATTTTCACTGATTCCGCCAATGTTCAGACTTTCCTCGTTAAGGTGAGTAATGAAATCTTCCACAGATTCATTATCCCGCCTAATGACGCCCAAAATCTCATATGGACCCCGCGTGTGTTTCTTCTGTTGACTGAAATGTTGCGAGAATTTGGCTACCAAATCATCCCAATTCTTGATCTGTCCATCTAGTAACTTTTCGAACCACTCGCGGGCGGCTCAAGTTAATGTCAAAGCAAACATATGACACCAATAAAGAAGAGTCCACCCGCTGACCCCTCTTACCACAGTGAAATTAAGCAAATAATGGCTTGGATCCGTCATACCATTATACTTCCCCAGGTTGGTAGGAATTTTTACATTGACATGGAATGGAGTTGTAGCAATGCGTGGGACAAGCTTTGATTTCTACGCAAACGCTGCGGGACGATAAGGCTTTGTGAAATCTACTTCCGCATCACTACAATATTCAGTATGCCTAACCATTGCGCGTGGACGACTAGTCTCTTCCCTACCATACACTTGTCTGTCATCACTAAAGTAACTAGCTTCACTGCGAAGATATGTCGGACCTCTTCGAATTCTGGAAGCGTGACTCTGATCATACTCAATTATGCGGGAAGATTCCCGCATAACTGGACGACCTCTGTCACAAATTCCCCCTCCGATTTCTTCTTCAGAAAATACCTCAGTCCGGATACTCTCCCACTTCTGGCTTCGATGAAGCGTCGACGGAGGATATGGGGACCTGGACGGAGCATCTTCATACGTTAGGGTTTGGGCACAAGTTCTCTCCTCATGCAGCATGCGCATCTACTCAGCTATCACTTTCTCCTGTTGTAATTGCAACCATTCTTCAAGAGACTGAATACCCTCTGATCTGAGAATCTGACGATGAGACCTTGCCGGAGGAGAATCCTAAATCTGTTTTCCAGATCTGGTTCCTGATGAGTCCGACGAGTCTCCACCGTCACTCATCCCAAATCGCTAGGAGTCGGACCTGTAGGTGCCGTAATTCCAGCAAAACGTCTAGTTATCGCCGGAGTTTCCATCGAACCCTGGAGAGATTGACTCATACCACCCAAACAAACAAACAACTGTAAAGTTCTAGCAAACACACGAATGACGCCAATGAAGAAGCACATATCTAAACCTGGATAGGCTAGACCAATGTTCCATAGCATATGGATCAAATAACGAATAACACAACGGTATGAGTAAAGCCTCACAAGTCCGGTGACGGAGACCTGCAAAAAAAACAACGTGAGCTCGTTATAGAAGGACAAGAGGGGGGATCTTCCCATAACCACCCTCCGGCATGAGAATAAGTACAGTTCTAGAGAGAGAAATTACTTTAAGTGATTGATGTAATATGTGAAGTGTGAATGAATACCTCATGATTATGGAGAAGGTATTTATAGTCGGTGGTTTAGGGGAATATTACTGGTACAGCTGTCCCCTTCTAGAAGACATTCTTTGTAACAAACTGGACACGTGCCCGCATATGATAGGACATGACAACTGTCCATGTGCATGATTATAACAACCTTGCCAGCTGTCCTTTCTTGATTGGTTGTAACATCATGTGCTTTCCAAGAAATTATCTTTGCGTAAATATTCTAGAAAGGAGTTAGTTACAACTGATTTGCTGACGTCACTCTCTAGTCAAACTTTGCGCGTGAAGGGAATATCTTGCGGATGACTTCTGAGGGAGTCTTGGTTGACCCGCAGATAACCTCTGGATTTTTCTTTTGGTTTTCTTCTGGCTTGAGTTACCCGGGTAATGGATGTAACAACTTGGGTTTTCAAACTACTGTTTTATATCCATTACCCGACCCCCTTTTACGTCCTGGTTATTTTATCGAATAAAAATGTCGAGTTATTTAATTCTTATTATATTATTGTTTAATTATTTATATATTATTATATTCTTTTAACTTTGATATATGTACATTTTTCACCCAAAACTATAAATTTAAACTCTTTGGGTAACCACACTTGAACATGAGGGGCTATTTTGCAAATCTGATATTTAATTTTATTATTATATTATAACCATGCCCAAACCCGCAACCCATACTTATTACCCGTATCCTAGACCCAAATTCGTGACCCGACAGTTTTCTTGATCAATAATTCTCGTTGCAAATTTGGAAATTGATTTTGTAAGATTGTTTCTATGGTTATTGCGAGTTATACCGACAATGTTAATTGAAGTAGGAAATCATAAATCGTGTTTGTTGATTAATATAACAACCCGTCTCGTATCAACAGATGAATATACTAGTTAGGGTTAACATTAACACAATTAATCTCATATTCATCTTCTAATGTAGTCTGCGACCTAAACCCCTAACCTAATTGTTGTAATCTAAGCCGTCCAGCCCCCATAGGATTCCAGAACGGGTCATGAAGAAGAGATGGCCTTCACCATTGATTCAACAACGTATCCGGTAATTAAGCACATAATTAAGTTCGTCGTTCATCATTCTTTAGTAAACCTATGGTTGATTAAACCATTATGCATGGATTTAATCAATTGATTAATCTAGAGGTCTTAGGTTTGGGGGTTTCTGTTTTGTTCTGCATATAATAATATGTTTCCGTTTATAACTCAAATGACATGCTAGATCAGTTGGTGTGGTCTGTTTGTTGAGATCAGGTCCTCGCGGGTTCGAACCCGGCCACCCTGATTCTTAATTTTTATTTTCTTTTTAATGGTTTTTGATTAAATATTATAATTAATCTTAGTAAATGAAAAATTATATTAGTTATTAGATAAACGTTATATTATCAACATAATTAAGTTTTCGTTTCTCAGAAATTAATCTCTCATACTTACTTTTTCGTACATATATATATATATATATATATATATATATATATATATATATATATATATATATATATATATATTAAAACCCGTCATCATTATTGGTGTTCCTTGTCGTTAAACGTTATTTTACAAACTTCGTATATATATATATATATCTCTGTGTGTGTGTGTGCTATTTAATTCTTAAACAAAATATGATAAATGTAATAAACGTATTAAATAGATTTTGGTTAAGAAACGAAGGAGTATTGCAGATCTAATCCCTGTTGACTGTTATTTGTTCTTATCAATTTTGACTTTGACTTTGACTGGATAAGAACATGGATGATTCGTTATAATTGATCAATTCGTTACGCGTTCATAACGAATGGGACTCATTCGTGTGACTCGATAACGAATGAGCCTTTAATTCATTATCTACCTGTTTGTTACATTAAGATAACGAATCAGGTCGCAAGAAGATAATGAATTAGGTTAGCGAACTGAGATAACAAATCAGATGAATCAAGTGATTCGTTACTTGCCCAATTCGCTATGTTCAGATAACGAATCAGCTAACGAATCAGGACAGCGAAGCAGATAACGAATTAGACCGTGATCTGATAATGAATTAGGCATAATTCGTTATAGCAAATGAGATGGCGAATTAGAAAATGATTTAAAATCCTAATGGAAAATGTGTTAAGACAGTTAATGGAAATAAAATCTTTCCAAGCTGACCTGTCAGCTCGACCCCAGCCAGGGGCTCTGTCCCTTGGACCCCGCTAGGGGCTGCCGCCCCTAGAACCCCGCTGCCAGGGGCGTTGCCCCCGGACTCTCGTTCGTTGAGGGTTATAACTTGACTAGAAACATCGATATGAGTAGTGATAGTTAATTGATACATGTAATTGTTATACAGTTAGTCGCGCATAGCTAAAGAGAAGGACTACCATTAACGGCGAACGTAACCGCAATCAGGTGAGTTTCTAGCCCCATTTCCTTGTTATATTTTCGGGGCTGTGTGCATACTCGATGTGAAGTGTGAATACACTTACCTTAAGTGGTAAGTGTATGCTATAATGATTGATGTCATAGTAAGTATTATGTTATGAATGAATGTTTGTCAGTGCGTGAACGATCTTTGGATATTGCACGTACCTCCAATGGGATTGATTAATAAGTGGCTATTAGTGTGTGTAAATGTTATTATGTAACTTGGTTATTATGAAAATGATGTAATGATAGAAAGTGTGTTGTAGACAAGCAGAGGTAGAGTGTGATATAAGTGGCAAGGATCTAGTAAGGGTGTTAGTGGCATGACGTGAGTGCGTGGTAGGGTAAGCCTATACATGCCTTCGTTATTAAAGTGGCATGAGGTGAGTGCGTGGTAGGGTAAGCCTATACGCGACTTCGTTATTAAGTGGCATAACGTGAATGCGTGGGAGGGAAGCCTCTACGTGATTCCGTAAAACAAGTGGCTAAGACGTAGGGGCAGTTAAGTGGTTAAGCGGTATGGTGAATAGGTTAGACAGTGGACTATGTGTCTTCGGACACGTATATAATTGTATGTAATGGTTGTATGGTAAGTTGCTTGATTAACTAGAACTCACACAGCGTAGCTGACTTTTAGTATGCACACAGGTAAACAGGTCTAAAGAGCTAGCACGATGACGGCACATGGCATGGATTGAATGGCTGACATCTAATGATAAAAGAAATAATGTTTTAACACGATGTTTTATGTTATGATTTAAAGACAAGTTTATAATGTTTTGTAAAGAATGATTGACGTTTTATTTATTCCGCAAAAGTTTTAATTAACTCTGATTTGTAAGAACTGTGTTTATGAGTAAATCCGACGCTAAAGTGAGGCACCGGGAACATGGCCTTACACTCCGAAACGACGAAGTGCAACGCATGTTTACATGGAGTTTCGTTCCACACAGAAGTCATTCTTACATGTTCCCTTTGTTTGTTGAAGGGCATTTTTGTCCATGTTGTTTGTGTTGAATAGATGTGTCCTGTAAGGAAACATGTGACACGTTTAATATGCGAAACTATGTGCCATTTGAAGGGTCATTCTATAATCCCAAAGGGTTTGTGATGGTGTTATAAAGGCTATGAGATTCATTTGTTGGTAGACGTTTGTATGCCATGGTGTGGAGTTCTAGAGAAGCAACTCATTGGTTTGTAGAAACATATGACATAACAGGTCATCCAAGTGTGCAAGTATATTTGTGGTCATGGTTAGTGGTTGGATGGGGAAGCAGATTATTGATCGAGGGCTATAATCAGTTGTTTCCATCAATCGGATAAGAATACCATTCATTCTTGCGTACTAATGGATTGATTTAATCTTATCAATCAAAACCATATCATGAATCTAAATGTTGTGTTGTGATGCTTCAAATGCAAATAAGTGGCTAAGTTTTTTTCAAATTTTAAATTGATATTTTAGGGCTTTTTATCGGAATAGGAATACGAGTCGATTGATGTAAAACTTACCTCAAAACGGTGGTCCAATGAAAACAAATAGTGTGAAAGTTGGGACCAGTGACAAATATTTTCAAATTTGGGATTATTATTGACTAACTGCATTAAGTTAATATTATTAAATTCCAAGTTTCCATACTTTTATTATGTTAAGTTAATAATTTGGATGCTAGCATGATGGGTTTCAACTAAGCCTGGTAAAACATTCACGTTAAGTTAGATTGCGTGACAGGTTAAACAGATTCAGGTTAAAACACATTTTAACAAAATGAATTTGGGTTAAACCGTATCATTTCAAAACGTTTAAATTGTGTTCGTGAAGGTGGTGATTTTATTTATCTATACAAAAGCACAACTAAATGCCAAGGTAACATTTGTTTTATTTATATATTTTTGTCACAAAATTTTCTAGATGTTTACATTATCCCCACCAAAGCTTCATTGTTTTGATTTGTGATCTCTTCATCATTGTTATATACCATTCAAACTTTTCATGGTTTAATTTAGGTTTATTGGATTTTTATAATCCATATTGACTGGTATTGGCCGATAATAACCCTTATTCATTTTATCACTACTGGCGGTCCCAATTTTTTAAAAGTTGTCCCAATGGTCCTCCGTTAAATATGACTTAACGATGTTATACCTTTTCCCGAATTTCAAACTAATTTTTAAGGCTTTTGATCGGAAGGAGGATACAAGTCTATTGATGTAAAAATGATCTCGAAAAGGTGATCCAAAAGACTTGATTTTTGTTAATTGCAAGTTTAAACACCCGAATTGAAGCATTGTTTTGTCGTTTTGGAGGACCCTTTCTAACTAAGTTTTACAACAATTAACCTGTATCATCATTCCCGTCGAAAACCCTAAAACATGAGTTTGGAATTTGGGTATAAAATGATGAGTTATTTAATTTAATATAACTTTAAGGCATGAATTTAATACATACGAAGTTGAGAATTAAAAACCGTAAAGAGCAAATGGAAAATAAGTGTGAATTATGTATTATACTATTATCCATTTTTTTAAAAACTAAAAATGTGGAACATTTTGTATCGTATCCTTTGTTTGATCTATATGATCAGAAACTCGTGGCTATTCGTTAGCTCGTTTAAAGGTGAATCTTGTGATTGCTCGTTAGCTCGTTTTATAATCTGCATGCGAATAACTTACAGTTATATTATTAGAATTTAAAAGTGAATCAAGTGTACCTAAAATATATTGCATATTCCTAGCGTTTTGTGTAGTATTGTTCTTTTATTTTGATGATTGATATTATAAGCTTTGAGCATGTTACCTTGTCATCTACATTTTGCGTAGCATTGTTCGCACGTATTTAACTTCAAAGCTCAAATGTTTCAAATACCTATACAGATGTATATTATGAATTGGTTAGTTAAGACTATACAAACTAAATACCAAGAATTAAGGGTGTGCATGATTCTGTTTTATTCATTTTTTTTTTGCTAAAATCGAACTACATTGGTTTTTGAATCATTGAAAACCATTCGAGATTGTATTTTCGATTCAAAAATTTTGGGCTACAAAAATGAAAGTTGGCCCAAAACTGTAAAGTTGGCCTAGATCATTTTGTTAATTAATAACTAATTGATTATTATATATTTATGCTAAAGTATTCGTGTTACATATTTGTAATATAATTTTTTTAAATTAATTAAAATAAAAATAAAAACTAAAAAATGAAATCATCTGTTGCCATTAATGGTGGCATTTATTTAACATTATTGGTACCGAGAAATTTCCTGGAATTTTTTGGAAGAATTTATGCAAGCCGTTTTTGGTGGCCGGGAAAAATGGTTCATCTTTTGAACCAAATTGAACAGTTGCATTACATCTATGTACAGATGATTGACCTACAATCACCTGTTTAAGGTGTTTCTCTCAGTAGTGACAAATTTCAGGTTTATTGACTTTTTGACAAACCAAATTGCAAAACATTAGTTGAAGCATTATTTGATTATTTTTTATTTTTTTGGACAAAAAGTGTCAAATAACTTGTTTTCCAAATTTCTTAATGTTAAATTTTTGGGGTAAATGTAATCGGGTTGTTTACGGTCACGAATCGACATCTTATTGGGTCACATAGGTCAGATGGGTCAACCTCATTTCGAGTCATCGGTGGGTAAACGTGCTATCATCAAATATTTAGCAGGTCATGTGTGTGGAAGAAGTCTAAGTTAACCAATTTATGAGGTATGGATTAGGGATGACCGAAAGCTAATTCGATTGACGATTCGTTACATTATGTGTTAATAATGAAACCGCAAATAATGAACAATCAATTAATGGAACCTAGTATACAACTTGACAAGTTTGTCTTACCATTTTTCTTTGGTTTTTCATCAATAAACATATAAACCATCTTTCTTGCTACCAAGAGTATCTAGTCATATATATTAATTAATGTTAAAAACTATTTTTTCACATAAAACATACACACGGCTTGGCTGATTACAACCAAGACATAATAGTCCACTTTTCACAGTAAATTAAAGTCAACAATATCTGCATTCACAAAGAAAACGACACTCAAGAAATAAAACCAAAAACCATTTATGGATTGTTTACGTGGTCCATTAAGCTAACTAAATCTTTTCATACATCTTGTATTTATTACCAAAAGTGTGCTTAGTTTAGTCCGAGCTTTCACAATATTCGAAAATTATATAGCATCTTCTTCCTTAGCTCAAATCGCCCCAACATTTCCTTGTTACACCCTTCGAACCTAGAGAAATAGTGTATAGAGAACATGGTAAGTAGAGAAATGGAGGTTGTTATTCATTGGTATGTATGTATATCTAATACAAGGACAAGAAACCACTATATATAGGCTAACAGAGTTAATACAAACATAATGAAACATAGGAGTTAAGAATGTGAATAGTCACCATAACAGTAACATATTTAAACCATAATTATTATATAATAATAACATTGTAAAGAATGTAGTTGAAAACCTTTTGTTTTCTAAAGGATTGAAGAGTAATTTCACAAAAAGTGAAGCTTCATAATGTTGTACTAAAAGCTTTAAAAATTGATGGATACATTGACAAATTACTTTTCTTACCCTATTATGAAATGTCGGTTTTGTCCTTTGCATGCAATTATGAAAAGACGTTTGTGCCCATCACTCTTCTTTTATATATAATATAGATAAGCATATCTTATATGTTAATTATTTAAAGCTATTTAAGTATTTAATTATATATTTTATCAAGAATAATTCATGGTGATTTTATAAATAATAAAACTAATAATACTATAAACAAATTATGATAATTATAATGATTTTATGATAACAATAACCGTAGAGATCTATCATCCAATCAATACCGTATTAATCACGAACATAACTCAAATCACATCAAAATCTTAATTTATTAAATCATGTTATATCTTTATAAATATAATGATTTTACGATAACAATAACTGTAGAGATCTATCATCCAATCAATACCGTATTAATCACGAACATAACTCAAATCACATCAAAATCTTAATTTATTAAATCATGTTATACCTTTATTTAACTAGAAATCATTATTGGTATATCCCGAAGGATTTATGTTGGTGCATTTTGTGACCGTCACTATTTAATTCTGACCAACGGAGATGAAATGGTGAAGTTAGAACAACTTCACCATTGGCGAAGTTAGGACAACTTCGCCTACAGGCCCAAGCCCAAGCCCGCGAAGTTGGTTTGTCTATATATATGTGTGTCTTGTTTAGGGTTTAGTATTCAGATAATTAAGAGTATTTGTGTAGCTGTCATTGTTTAGAGAGAGTAAGAGAGAGGGCGAGTCGTGTGGGCAGACCCGAGGTAGAGCTCACCTCAGGTCGGCCGTGTTTTTTGTTTTTGTTCGGTATGTAACGTGGTTTGATTATTATATAAAGGATCTGCAGATTCGTTTTATCCCATTCGTGTATTTGTTTGTGTGTAATCGTGTTCTTCGTCTTCCAACACCATAAACGAGTCTAGGAGGATTCCGCACTCCTAGACATCATCCGGATCTTGTATCGATCAGCGACGCCCTAGGGGGGGCTACAAGTGGTATCAGAGCCTTAGGCTTTTATGCTATGGTTCGAGATCTGCGTTTTGGTGTTTCTGGCCCGTTTCTGATATGTTTTTGGCTGAACAGCCATTTTGGCGAAGTTGTCGCTAAAATTTTAGGGTTTTGGCGAAGTTGACTTTTTGGCGAAGTTGACTTTTTAGCGAAGTTGACTTTTTTGGCGAAATTGACTTTTGGGGGCGAAGTTGACTTTTTTGGCGAAGTTGACTTTTGGGGGCGAAGTTGACTTTTGGGGCGAAGTTAAAAAAAATACAAAAAAAAAACAATTGTTTGGAGTTTTCGTCTGTATGGTCAGGTGTACACGATTATTGTGAGACCGAAAATGTTGTTTCAACAAAGAGAGACAATTGGTATCTCTTGGTATTACGTGTGAACAAATACGGGTCAACTCTGGATATGGAGTTGAAGTTGCGAATGGGATATTGATTGAAACTGGATATTGACATATATTTGGGTGTTTTTGGGCCAAGAAATAAGTGTTGTTCGAGGTTGACTAACTGAAGAAAGTCAAATTTTGTTCGGGTTTTCGTCATTACTGGATTGCGGTCAGAGCATATTATTTATGTTATTTTCAAGGTGTTCGAGAATTGGATCCTGAAAACGTGGGATACGAGAATCCGGGATGTTTATTTATTAAGGTGAAAATTTTGGAACAAGTTGGATTTAATCGGGAATTAAATTGTTTAAGTTTTTGATCGCTATCCCTGGTGATTGAAGATGCTTCAGATTTATTAATGGTCATGTGTGTTAGATTCTGTCAAGGTGGTTTTGTGATAAAACTGATCACTTGATGTTGAGTAGTTGAAGATTGAACCTTATCTTACTATGAAATTCCGACTAGTTGGGTGAAGTTATGGAGGGAGCACAACTTCACGTGTTGGCGAAGTTAGTAGAACTTCATGTGTTGGTGAAGTTAGGAACAACTACATGTGTTGGTGAAGTTAGGAACAACTTCACGTGTTGGTTGAGATGATCGATTAGGCACGGGGATGCAGGTCAAAGATCTCGATCGATATAGTTCGGAGGAGCTTACACTGAAGGGGAGATCTGATATGGAAGACGCCGAGTGATTGGTAGATTTGTGGAGCTACAAGACAGTTTAGACACGGTTGGTTGAAGACAGGATGGATGTTGCATGTATATGTGAAGTTCAAGTTTGAAGATCACAGTGCAATCGAGTCCTACAAGAAGAAGAACACAGAAGATCATCAGTTAAGGGGGAGTCTGTTGGTGCATGTTTTGTAACAGATGATCTTTAGTGTTTGATAGAATTGAGAGCAACGGTCAAAGGGGAGTCTGTTGGTGCATTTTGTGACCGTCGCTATGCAATTCTGACCAACGGAGACGAAGTGGTGAATTTAGAACAACTTCACCATATGCGAAGTTAGAACAACTTCGCCATTGGCGAAGTTAGGACAACTTCGCCTACAGCCCAAGCCCAAGCCCGCGAAGTTGGTTTGTCTATATATATGTGTGTCTTGTTTAGGGTTTAGTATTCAGATAAGTGAGAGTATTTGTGTAGCTGTCATTGTTTAGAGAGAGTAAGAGAGAGGGCGATTCGTGTGGGCAGACCCGAGGTAGAGCTCACCTCGGGTCGGCCGTGTTTTTTGTTCGGTATGTAACGTGGTTTGATTATTATATAAAGGATCTGCAGATTCATTTTATCCCATTCGCATATTTGTTTGTGTGTAATCGTGTTTCTTCGTCTTCAACACCATAAACGAGTCTAGGAGGATTCCGCACTCCTAGACATCGTGCGGATCTCGTATCGATCAGAGACGCCCCGGGGGGGACCTACAATTTATCTTTCTCACATCATCACTTATATTTCGTTCATCCGATCAGGTGAGTATCTCACTCCCCTCTTTATACTCATTTTTACTGTTTTGGGGACATATGCGTTCTACTTATTTTACTATTATTTAATACTCAAACTTGCAACTGTTAATCTTGTGTGTCTAACAATTTATGCCTAACGTGTTATATGCTTATATACTTTATTTGAATACATGTCGGAGAGGTCCAACATAAACGCATACTATGTACGGTTCCAGCCGGATCTACACGGAATATCTCGTTCTACGTAGGTGCGGAATCCCTACGTAAGACGTTACGAGCGTAGAAGACGATACGATTAAACACACGTTACAATAAACAAAGACACGTTGTATTGCAACTGGAAACACGTGATACAATGATCACTGATTACACAGACTCTCAAACTCGCAAACTCGAATGACAATGAATTCTTAAAACAGCCGTAACCTAGCTGAATATATAGACGACAACTTCGCTTAGTTCACAAGTTCGCCTGTATCAGCGAACTTGTGAGCTAACTTCGCTTACATCAAATACAAAACATTACAAACTCGATTACAAACACTAGACACTGAACTACTGACATCATGCACCAACAGACTCCCCCTTGACAGTAGCTTCATCTCTTTAGCTTCAAACACGTGTCTTGTAATCTTCAACAATCTTGCGTCTATCATCTTCAAGCATGAACTCCTTCGCGTACACAAACCGATACTATCCTTTGATATTTCTTCGCTTCGTCTTTCCAAGCAGGAATACAAAATATCTTCTTCTCATTCAGCACCTGCAGATCAGCTTGTGACAAGTTCACTAGATGCATCGGATCATAGACTCTCAGCAGCTCTTGTTCATCTTCGTCCTCCATTACTGCGTCAGCTGTCTCACAATCTACATACCACCACTTCAGATCTTTCAGCACATCCTTGGGCATTATTTTCATCGGCACTTCTTTAAGACACCGAATCGGCTTATACTTCATAATCATCCAAGGTTTACATCTGCTCTCAATCCTCGATCTTTGTCTTCAATAAGTTTTCCCTTTTGTGGTTTCAACAGCTCGAACTTCTTCTCTTTTATACTTTCCTTCCAAACAATCTTGCCAATGACTCTAGCCATATTATCATCACTTCTGTTTATCAATCCCAATCTGGCTAAGTCTTTCACCTCACATTCTGGCAATGTATTCAATGATCTCAACATCCTTTTGAAGTACTGAACACCATCATACCTCTTAATCACAAAGAGCCTCAACTGCTCATCATATATCTAGCATATAATCCCTTTTCTCGATTCAGCATAACCTCTAATGTTGTAACTCTTCTTAAACATAGTAGGGACCGCCGATTTCTTCGTTTTTACGAACCATTGAGCATAGCCTTCTTTCCATCTTGGCTGCTCTTCCCATTCCGTCTCATCACTTCAATCTCTTTACCTATATCTGCTTTATCAACTTCCGGAATTTCATGCTCCACATTCTCCTCTACTATCTCTCCCTCTTCAATATCATTATCTATAACAATCTCTGCACCAATCTCTCTATCTCTTCATCAGGTAATACATCATCATCACCTACAAACTCATCATCCATCTCCTCAACATCCACGACCACCACACCATCACCTGTACCGTCAGCCGCACTTGTTGACTCCCCCTGAGTTGTGGAAGTCCCAAGAGCTTGATCAGTTCTTGGCAACTCTCCACCTGCACCTTTTGATGCATTGGGATCATCGTCTCTATCATTTCGCTTCTTAGTCCTCAACTCATCGCCTTTACAGCTTGTCTCCCCCTGAGAGCTTTTGCTCGTGATTGTGTGGTTCGGGATTATCACGCGGGTGTAGAAATCGTTCCGTTCGACTATTCGCGGGACGAGTTTACCGAGTTTTTGTGTCCTACTCACCTCCCAACATCATAAACAACCCATTACACCTTCACAAACCTCGCAAAATCCAGAAATCAAACCTGCAAAACCATCGTGTTCATCAGGCGAAGGTGCCGTCACTGTTCGTAGGGTTTCGGCGAAGATATAAGGTTAAGCGAAGTTATCCACAACTTCGCCTACCTCACAAGTTCGCCTAAGTAAAGTTACCCACAACTTCGCCTACCTCACAAGTTCGCTTACCTTAAGCGAAGTTATTCACAACTTCGCCAAATCAGGCGAATTTAAGAAAGAGAGCGAAGTTCAGAATCAGCGAAGTTCAGACTTAAGCGAAGTTATCCACAACTTCGCCTACAGTACTGTTAAAAATAAAATTTTTATTTTTCGGGTTTCTTTGTGTTTCGTGAAAGATGTATTCAATTAATATTATGGAACTGGTGAAGATGGACGTGGAAGCGGGTTCAGCTACTAAGGCACCGAAGATGCTGAAAGGAACCGATTTTGTAGCTTGGAAGGATCAGTTTGAGCAGTATGTCAAATACCAAGATGCTAAAATGTGGGTGTGCATTCAAGATGGATACATTCCACCAACTGCTGAGTATGAGGGTCGTGATCAGATTAAGAAATACAACAAGATGGAAGAAGAAGAAAAGAAAATGTATGAGGCTGAAAGCAAAGCCCATGCAGCGATAACAATGGCTCTTCCACAAGAGATACTTCACACCTTCAGAAAGTATAAAACTGCTAGAGAGCTTTGGGAAGCACTTGAAAACCAGTTTGAGGGTAATGTGGGAATCCGTGCATCAAAGATTAAACTACTAAAAACCCAATTCTCGGTGTTCAAGTATTTGAAGAATGAATCACTTGATGATATCATCACGAGATATTATCATCTGATGACCGAACTCAGCAATTATTCAATTGCTTACAAAGAAGATGAAATTGTTGAAAAGCTTCTTGATGCTCTCCCACCGAAATGGGAGATGTACACTGTGTTGATGAGAGAAGACAAAGACTTTTCCGACTATGACTTGGAAACAGCAGTTAACAAGCTACGAACTTTTGAACTAAACATGGTTCGAAAAGAGACACCTACTGATCAGGTTCAAGATCCAGGAATGTATGGTGCAAAGGTCAACTCAAGTTCAAGTTCGAAGTCTGAGTCATCTGCTTACTACTCAAAGGGGGAGTCGGGCGCTAACTCAACACATGAAGGTCATGTATCTCTCAACATGAATGGTGATGTGTGCTTTGTAGCTGGAGGATCAAATGCTTCTAAACCTCAAGCAACCAAGAGTAGTTTTTCCCCAAGTGTTCCTAACAACAACTACTCTAAGATGCCCATGAGTGTTAAATCTACTGAACAGCAGTTTGCTCTCTATGCATCTTTCATTGCTTCATATGAAAATTACATTCAAGGTAAGATTGTTGATCCCGCAATTTTGGACGAAGACTATGATCAGATCGATGCTGATGATCTGGAAGAGATGGATCTGCAGTGGCAGATGGCGATGATTGTGAGAAGGGTTAAACGGTTTATGAAGAAGACTGGTAGGAAGTTTGTTGGTGAAAGACCAGGGTTTGATAAGTCGAAGGTTAGGTGTTACAACTGTCAACAGAATGGCCATTTTGCAAAGGAGTGCACAAATGAACGTGTAGAACGCAGTCAAAACAGGTCTACACAACAGAGTGGGGGTGGTAATGATAATAGAGCCATGATATCCAGACAGAATGGGGAGTACAACTGGAATCTGCATGTTGAAGAAGTGTTCGAACATGCCAATTTAGCGAACATCGTAACTGAAGATAGTGAGAAAAAGACTGGCGATAATGAAGCTTACATGGCAGAAGCTCAAAATGAAGCTTACATGGCAGATGTGAAAGACCAGCTCTCCGAGGTAAGTACCAAAATCCCTTGTACTAAATGTGAAAATATGTCTGAACAATTGACCACTATAACTGATCAGTTTGTTAGTTTGGATGCTCAATTTAAAACATTAAAAGAAGATCATCATTTCACTAAAGCTAGAGAAAACAGTTATAAGGTAAAAATAAAAGCTAGTGAGAAAGATATTAGAAGTCTTAAAGCAAATCTAGCTGAAAAAATACAAGTTATTGATCTTAGCTATGAAGTGTTAGAAGAGAAAACCAAACTAATAGCTGAAAGGGATAAACAGATAGCTGATCACCAGGTGAAAGTGGTGGAACTAAACAGGAAACTTGAGCAATTTAGAAATTCCTCCGCTATACCTGATCACCTCGTTAGTGATCAAGGTTCCCCAGTTAAAAGGGGAGGAATTGGTTATCATGAAGTTCCACCACCTTACAATCATAATTACACTTATGATCATAGTAATCAGAAATCTGTTGATGTTGATTTTGGTCAGACAGTTCCGGTTACGGTAACTATTAAAGATCCAGAAGTTAGTAAAGGCGAATGAGTAAGCCTGTTTCTAATGTGAAGATTTCTGTTCCTAGTCCTGTCTCGTCAAATTCGGACAAGTCATCCGAGTCGAGTGAGACAAAACAAGAGGCAGTGTTACCAAAGTGTGGAGAGAAAAATAAAACAACTGAAAAGAATTCTCCACTAAACCCGTATGTCCCACCATATGTGAGACAAACGGGCAGTAATGCAGCCTCAACATCTAAAACAACTATTGAAAAGAAAGTTGAACACAGGAGTTGTTTCAGATGTAATCAATTAGGACACCTGATTGCTGATTGCCCTCTGAAGCAGAGATTCAGAGGTATGAAGCCTTCAAAATCTGAGAAAAGAACTAACAGTAATCAATATAATGGTAAAAATGAAAACCCATCAAAATTCAGAAATTGGACTAATCCAGGTTTTCAAAGAAATCGATCTCAGTTTTTCACTGCTAACAACCAAACCATAAGTAATAATTCATTTAATTCACGAAGGTTTGGATGGCCTCATAGTCAATCTACAAGAAGGTATCCTTTTAGGACTTACAGAAATTATTCTGATACTAACTTTGGACAGCCAAGGTATGGGATGTATCGACCCAAGACCAATAGGTCTTGGGTCCCCAGATTTTAATCCTCTGCTTTAATCGTGCAGGAACAGTTGAACAGGGCTGCAAACAATCTATGGGTTGTGGATAGCGGCTGTTCCCGGCACATGACGGGTAACAAGAATTTGTTACACGAATGGAAACCTGTTCAGGGAGGAAGAGTGAGTTTTGCTGGAGAGAGCGGTGGAAGGATTACAGGAATTGGGACGGTGACGAATGGAAAAATGACTTTAGAGAAAGTGAATTTTGTTGAAGAATTGAAGCATAATCTGCTGAGTGTATCGCAGATCTGTGACAAAGAGTACACCGTGCACTTTACCAAGAATGAAGCGATCGTGCTATATCCTGGTTTTAAGATACCAGAGGATTGGATTGTTATGAAGGCTCCAAGAGAAAAGAATACGTATATTATGGACATGAGGTCGACTGAGATGGCAACAGAAGAATCGTGTCTTCTGTCAAATGCAACTGAATCGAAGTCCGAGTGTGTGCAACAGCAATTAAGCAATTATGGTCTGAATTTCACTCATACTCCTATTTGCATTGATAATACTGCTGCTATCTCAGTAACTAACAATCCCGTAAAGCACAGTAAAACTAAACATATTGACATCCGTCATCATTTTATACGGGATTGTGCTGAGAAGAAACTGATTGTGCTCGAAAAGGTTGATACGTTAGATAATTTCGCTGACTTGTTTACAAAAGCGTTTGACAAAACTAGATTTCAAAACCTTGTTGAGCTGAATGGGATGATCAATCCCGAGTAACCGTGCTTTTTGTCTTTGTTTAAAAAAAAAAAAAACGTCACTATCGCTTAGAATTATGTCGGTTGCCTCAGTTTGAAGGACATGTCTTCGGATATGTTTGGTCCTCATTTCTACTTGTAGAATATGAGGATAGCCATTAACCAGATGACTGAAAGTGACCGGGGCGGTTTATGATGTGTTTTTATTTTTTCGCTGAAAATTAGTCGATCATGCTTAGTTAGAAGGACACATACTTGTATGTGGTCGGTCCAGCTGATCCATTGGATCTTCGGAATAGCCGTTTACCTGAAAACTTCAATTTGATCGGGGCGATTGAAGTTAAAATTTTTTTTTCGGGAGATGAAATTATTTTTCAAGTCTACTACTTCGTAAGAAGTTCCTTTACTATGTTTAACAGAAAATTGATCCAACCTTGGAAAGTGATAGATTTACTGATTCTGTGTGCTTAACTAGTGAAGTAATTAGGCCTAAAAGACTTTAGAACAGTCATTGTATGTCATGGTAGCTTTTTATGGTGCGTAAAAATAGAAGTGATACTAACTAAATCTACTCGATTTTACGTGGAAACTCCTTAAGAGTTGTGCATGTCTCCATATATATCTTTCCGAATGATAGGCAGAAAAGCAATTACCCAGTCATACACGAGCCCGTGAGTGTTCTGATTCCCGTGAAGATAGCGTGTCAAGACACTGCAGTGATCCAGATTCGGGACTTGCAGTTGTTTACTACTCTGAAGTTGTGTAAATTCTTAAAAAAAAAATGTGAGTTATTGAGACATTCTAGAGTTCATAATGTTAAGACTTCTCAATCAAGATGCAAAACAGAGAACGGGAAGAAGAGTCTAAAGATCGAAGAGTACTTACTAGTTAATCAGACACTACGGGTCGAGGTCAACTCGGGGTGACTTGGGGAAAGCCAAATACGCTTTGAGAATAGATAGGAGGCATCATAATCTATGAGTTGTTGCCCATTTAAATTTTGAGCTTAATTGAACCTAACCCGTATCACAGAAACGATGAAAACTATTTTAAGTTATTTACCTGCTTACAACCTGTTTCTTTATGTCATAATACAGCTGAACACGGATCTGTGTGACAGTCACGTAATTAGTATGATTCCTGTTCGGATCTTTTCTAAAACATGGTAGTCCCTGTCAAGACTGAAATTTGATCCCGTGTACTTTAATTTTTAAAATTTTTTCTACTTAAGTAGTTGTATGATTTTATACCTGGTTACTTGGTTTTGATCGTATCATTTAACGTTTTAAAGGATGTTTTAAAACTTAATTGCAAATTGTTCAAATTATAGGGGTTTATTTTGAAAATTTTCATATATAAGCGAACTTATCCATAAATTCGCCTGCAATAGGCGAAGTTATCTATAACTTCGCCTGTATAATCTCTGACCCTATATAAAGAAGTTTTAAGGTCAAACAGTTCATTATTTCAAAACCCAGCGAACTTATACTCACAGAAACCTAGGCGAACTTACAACTTCGATTCATCTGTGTTTCTTTTTCTCAATTCGAGTCCAATTAAAGGTGTGTAGGTTCGATATATCATATATTCACTGTCAATTGGTGTTAATCAGAGGTCGTATTGACCCGATTCGAGACTCCGTTTTGTAGAAAACCCAATACCCGATTTCAAACTCGTTATTACGTGGTCATAATATACTCGAACGTCTAGATCGTCATAAAATCATGTGTTACAGAGTCTGAAATCTCCAAATTGACCGTTATCACCTCGTTCAAAATCCTAACTGTTGCCGATTCATATTCGGCGAAGTTACAGTTTAGGCGAAGTTATCCGTAACTTCGCCTGAGGTTTAACTTCGCCTGATAATTAATTTTGAAACAGTTTATGAGGCGATGTTGTTGTTAGGCGAAGTTCTCATTAACTTCGCCTGGACCTTTTTACTTAACAGTTAACAGACGAAGTTCAAGTTGAGGCGAAGTTGTTCTCAACTTCGCCCTACCTCTAACTTCGCCTATACAAAATAAATCACAACTTCGCTCATGGTAACAGGCGAACTTGTGATTTGCCTTGACGTTTATCTAACTTAGCCTGTTTGTTACAGAAATGGCTGCTGTAGCTGGAGCAGGCGGCGCAGGTGGTGATGATGGAGGAGATAACAACCGACAGTTCTTCCCGGGTCATAACATGTACATAACATTGGACCCGGACGCGAGTGGTGTTGATGATTTCCGCGAAATCATCACAATCTTACTCCGCTCGCGTATATTCCATGCGATTACTACAACACTGCCGATATCCTTGCCCGACATTGAGGATTTTTGGCAGACTGTGGAATATGACTGTCGCGTCGAGCCCCCGGTCATGCGAGCAACGGTCAACAATCAGATTGTTCAGTTCTCATCTGAACAGATCCGGGCGGCTTTACTGTTTGGAAATGAGACGAGAGATGACCCGACAGATTTCGTAGCTCCATTCCGAGATGGTGCGTTTTTGAGGATGGGATACTCTGGTCCCTTGGGAGATACTCAGAGAAGGAAGGGGTTCTTACTTGACCAGTGGCGCTTTCTCATGCATGTAATGATTGTATGCATGTCAGGGAGAAAGGCTGGTACTGATGGGATGGGCGCGACCATGCAGTCGGCGATGACTGCTCTGACTTATAATAAGCGTTACAGCTTTAGTCAGATGTTCTTTTGCGAGATAGATCGACAGAGAAGAGCGATGGCGCGTGAGAGATTTCTCATGTATCCAAGATTCCTCCAAATGATCTTGAATCATGTTGCTCCCACGCTACCTCAGCGCCGTCCAATCAGATATGTAGAAAGTGTGAGCAAAAGGATCTTCGCCCAGTGCAGATCTTCCAGTGCGAGAAGCAAACCTGAGCTCCGTCCTCGACATACTCCACTTTTTGGGTACTTGATCAACCCAGAGTATGTTCCTGCTCGTGGGGACGAGTTTCGGGATCCTCAACCACAACAGGCAGGAGCACCTCAAGCTATACCTGCTGCTCCTGTTGTGTCACCGGAGGAACATGTAGACCTTGATGCAGAATTTGGTGGTCAAGGCTTCTTTGATATGGAGCGGGTGGATCCTGTAGAGAATGTGCAAGTCTCAGTTGAAAGGGTTCCGAGTGTGAATGTTACTAGGACAGCTGCTACGGTGGCTGATTCTGATGATGAGTTGGCCAAAGCTAGACGAATTTTGGTAACTCAAGAACGAACTCATGGGAAAAGGAAGAGAACTGATGATGACAGCGAGTCAGATTATGAGGAAGAAGTGCATCAGTTGATTCGGAGATCAAGAAGGGAACGGATAGGTGCAGGTTCGGAAGCTGGTGAGAGCTCAAGGGTGGTACGGTTCACCCCACCCGCACTGTCCGGTATGACAATGGTCCCTTCATCATTACAAGTTACAAGGCAAGCGCCACGGATGTTCCCGTGATGGCTACCTCATCAGCATTCGGCCTCCCACCCACTACTTTCCAACTTTCGGCTCCTGAGATTGTATCGTTGCCGCCTCCAACTCTTACTCCAACGGAGGTCGTGGCACGATTTATTGAGTCGACGGTTGTGGCCACTGCAGGGTTATCGGTGACGATACCACCTGCGCTTACGTTAACGCCTACTTCTGAGGTCCCGGTGACATCGGAAATCCCTCCTCAGTACACTCAAGATATATAACATCTGAGGTTTGATTTCGATGCAACCTTATCAGACTCTGAACGAATAGCAGCACTTGAACTGGTCGTGGCAGAACAATCAAGGGTGAATCTTATCCAGACCGATGCTATTCAACGCCTCGTTGCAGAGAATCAGATACAGTCGTCCCTGCTGATCGAACATGGCAAAATCATAGATGCTTTGAAGGAGTTCTTGGCATCTCAGGGGGAGACAAGCTGTAAAGGCGATGAGTTGAGGACTAAGAAGCGAAATGATAGAGACGATGATCCCAATGCATCGAAAGGTGCAGGTGGAGAGTTGCCAAGAACTGATCAAGCTCTTGGGACTTCCACAACTCAGGGGGAGTCAACAAGTGCGGCTGACGGTACAGGTGATGGTGTGGTGGTCGTGGATGTTGAGGAGATGGATGATGAGTTTGTAGGTGATGATGATGTATTACCTGATGAAGAGATAGAGAAGATTGGTGCAGAGATTGTTATAGATAATGATATTGAAGAGGGAGAGATAGTAGAGGAGAATGTGGAGCATGATATTCCGGAAGTGGATAAGGCAGATATGAGTAAAGAGATTGGAAGTGATGAGACGGAATGGGAAGAGCAGCCTAGATGGAAAGAAGGCTACGCTCAGTGGTTCGTCAAAACGAAGAAACCGGCGGTCCCTACTATGTTTAAGAAGAGTTACAACATTAGAGGTTATGCTGAATCGAGAAAAGGGATTATATGCTGGATATATGATGAGCAGTTGAGGCTCTTTGTGATTAAGAGGTATGATGGTGTTCAGTACTTCAAAAGGATGTTGAGATCATTGAATAGATTGCCAGAATGTGAGATGAAAGACTTAGCCAGATTGGGATTGATAAACAGAAGTGATGATAATATGGCTAGAGTCATTGGTAAGATTGTTTGGAAGGAAAGTATAAAAGAGAAGAAGTTCGAGCTGTTGAAACCACAAAAGGGAAAACTTATTGAAGACAAAGATCGAGGATTGAGAGCAGATGGTAAACCTTGTATGATTATGAAGTATAAGCCGATTCGGTGTCTTAAAGAAGTGCCGATGAAACTAATGCCCAAGGATATGCTGAAAGATCTGAAGTGGTGGTATGTAGATTGTGAGACAGCTGAGGCAGTAATGGAGGACGAAGATGAACAAGAGCTGCTGAGAGTCTATGATCCGATGCATCTAGTGAACTTGTCACAAGCTGATCTGCAGGTGCTGAATGAGAAGAAGATATTTTATATTCCTGCTTGGAAAGACGAAGCGAAGAAATATCAAAGGATAGTATCGGTTTGTGTACGCGAAGGAGTTCATGCTTGAAGATGATAGACGCAAGATTGTTGAAGATTACAAGACACGTGTTTGAAGCTAAAGAGATGAAGCTACTGCCAAGGGGGAGTCTGTTGGTGCATGATGTCAGTAGTTCAGTGTCTAATGTCTGTAATCGAGTTTGTAATATTTTGTATTTGATGTAAGCGAAGTTAGCTCACAAGTTCGCTGATACAGGCGAACTTGTGAACTAAGCGAAGTTAGGGACAACTTCGCCTGAACATGCCAGGCGAAGTTGTCGTCTATATATTCAGCTAGGTTACGGCTGTTTTAGGAATTCATTGTCATTCGAGTTTGCGAGTTAGAGAGTTTGTGTAATCAGTGATCATTGTATCACGTGTTTCCAGTTGCAATACAACGTGTCAATGTTTATCCCAAAAAAAAAGGGGGTTTGGAGTTTTCGTCTGTATGGCCAGGTGTACACGATTATTGTGAGACCGAAGACGTTGTTCCGTCAACGAGTGAAACCTGTTATCTCTTGGTCTTACGTGTGAACAAATACGTGTCAACTCTGGATATGGAGTTGAGGTTGTGAATGGGATATTGATTAAAACTGGATATTGACACATATTTGGGTGTTTGTGGGCAATGAAATAGTTGTTGTTCGAGGTTGACCAACTGAAGAAAGTCAAATTGAACTGAAGGTTTTCGTCATTACTGGATTGCGGTCAGAGCATATTATTTATGTTATTTTCAAGGCGTTCGAGAATTGGATCCTGAAACGTGATGCTTATTTATTAAAGTGAAAATTCTGGAACAAGTTGGATTTAATCGGGAATTAAAGTGTTTCTGTTCTTGATCGTTATCCCTGGTGATTGAAGATGCTTCAGATTAATTAATAGTCATGTGTGTTAGATTCTGTCAAGGTGGTTTTGTGATGAAATTGATCACTTGATGTTGAGTAGTTGAAGATTAAACCTTATCGTATGCCGACGTGTTGGTGAAGTTGTGGAGGGAGCCCAACTTCACGTGTTGGTGAAGTCAGAAGGACTCACGTGATTGGTTGAGATGATCAATTAGGCATGGGGATGCATGCATTTCAAAGACCTCAATCTATATAGTCGGAGAAGCTTACACTGAAGGGGAGATCTGATATGGAAGACGTTGGGTGATTGGTAGATTTGTGAAGCTACAAGATAGTTTCAGACACGGATGGTTGAAGAGCAAACAGAAGATCATCAGTTAAGAGGGAGTCTGTTGGTGCATGTTTTGTAACAGATGATCTTTCGTGTTTGTTAGAATTGAGAGCAACGGTCAAAGGGGAGTCTGTTGGTGCATTTTGTGACCGTCGCTATGCAATTCTGTTCGGAGGAAATGATGTACGAAGTTAGAACAACTTCGCCATAGGCGAAGTTGTAACAACTTCGCCATAGGCGAAGTTAGAACAAGTTAGCCTTAGGCGAAGTTATAACAACTTCGCCTACAGGCCCAAGCCCGCGAAGTTTATATATATATGTGTGTGTCTTGTTTAGGTTTGGTAATCCAGAAAGTTAGAGTATTGTGTGATCAGTTTATTTGTCTAGAGAGAAACCGAGAGTGAGAGTCGTGTGGGACGGCCCGAGGTAGAGCTCACCTCGGATCGGCCGTCATTTGTTTTCATGTTTCGTATGTAAGTGTTTCGGTTATTATATAAAAGATCTGCAGATGTGTTTATCCCATTCGTGTGTTTGTTCGTGTGTTTGTATGTGTGTAATCGTGTTCTTCATCTTCTACACCATTAAACGAGTCTAGGAGGATTCCGCACTCCTAGACCTCGTGCGGATCTCGTATCGATCGGCGACACCCCGGGGGACTTACACATGCGGGTGAGCTTTGGTTCTCATATCCCTAGTTTTGCAAAAACCGTATAATGCATTAAATTAATACTAGCTCCTAGCTCAGCCAGGGCATTGCTAACAGACAAATTTCCTATGAGACAAGGGATAGTAAGGCTCCCTAGATCGGTCATTTTTGATGGCAGCTTGTTTTGTAGGTCAGACAAGCATTCTTCACTCAAGGTGACATGCGAGAGCTCCTCCAGCTTCCTTTTGTTGGTCAGCACTTCTTTAAGAAACTTTACATATTTTGGCATCTGAGCAATGGCTTCGAAGAAAGGGATATTGATGTGGAGTTATTTGAAGAGTTCTAACAACTTCCCGTACTGAGCTTCTAGTCTCTCCTGTTTCAGCCGTCCAGGGTATGGAATAGGTGGACATAAGTTCGAACTGGTTCCTTAGGTTGTGCGGTGCCTGTTGGGATCAGTATTTCATGCGTCTTATCAGGGACTTCCTTCTCCATAAATGGTTCTGAAGTTGGTGAGGAAACAGTGGTCGTGCCACATCTCAACGTAACAGCGTTGGTTGTTGCATTTGGGTTTGTTATAGTGTTGCTTGGAAGAGCGCCGGGTGGTCTTTCAGTCAATTGTCGGACAATTTGTCTGATCTAAGTTTCTAGATTGTGCAATAATTCTTGTTGACTCTTTAGGTCAGCTCCATGCTTCAACAATACTTTGCTAATATCAACGGCTCTTAAGTTGGCCTTCTTTTTTGCTTCATTTGTTTTGGTCATGATTTGGATCAACATTTCTTCAATTTTTGAGTAGCTCGGATTTTGATTGCTACTGGAACTTTTTTCTTGAAATTAAGGTTTAGGTTGGAAAGATTGGTTCATCGGCCTCTTTTTAAATCCGGGTAAAGTTTGAGTGTTACTTTCATCCTTCCAACTTAAATTCGGGCCGTTCCTCCATCTTGGATTGTAGTTGTTGCTGAAAGCGGTATTTTGACGAGCGATGAAGTCAACTTCTTCCATGACCATAAGGACTTGTTTGAAGTCACTCATCTTAGAAGTTACTCAACAGGTGTCACAGGTATCTTTGTTTTTGATAGGTCGACTTAAAGTTGTTCGAATGTTTTAAAGAGTGCTTCAAGTTGTGCGGTGACAAGAGTGTTGGAATCGACGTGGTGCATTTCTTTATGTGTTGGTGTAGATCTTGGTGGGTTATAAGCGAAACTTTTCTTTACTGCATTGTCCATGATTTCAAATGCTTCGTTAGGTGATTCGGATCCCAGGTTCCACCGACGACTTGGTCGACGGCCTGCTTGTTTTAACTGGATTGTGCGTCAAAGAAAGTTTGTACTTGTAACAATACACTTAGTCCATGATGTGGGCATATTTTCAAAAAACTTTTGTATCTCTCCCATGCTGCGTGTAACGAATCATCATCATCGGTCCGGAATCCGGTAATGCTGGCTCGATATTTTGCAGTTTTTTCAGGCGCAAAATATTTGAAGGGAAACTGTTCAACCATATGGTCCCAGTTGGTGATGGAGCCAGAAGAAAGGGATTCTATCCATTCTAAGGCTTGTCTCTTTATAGAGAAAGGAAAGAGTTTGAGTTTGATATGATTTTCTGAACAGTTTTGAATTTTAAAGGTTCCGCAGATTCGTAAGAATCGAGATATATGAGAAAGAAGGTCTTCGTTGAAGAGACCATGAAATTGAACTGAATTTTTCAACATATGAATGGTGCCTGATTTGATTTCGAAATTTTTGGTGATTTCAGGTGGAGCCACTCCATTGCCATAGCCTTCGAGAGTTGGCTTAGCATACTGGCTCATGTTTGGTTCATTCTTTTGTGCTTCAACCATTTCTTCGGTTTGATTTTCTCCTGATGTCGTGGCGTCTACTGACTCGTCTTTGATTGTTTCAGCAGTCTCTGCAGTCCGTTTACGTATTCGTCGGCGAAAATGTCCTTCCGGTTCAAAAATTGGAGAAACAAGCTCAGGTTCGAATGTAGAGGACATACATAGGATTAAATCAAATTCAAACTATTTAAATTAAAATACAGTTTAGTTAAAGTTAAACTAAAGTAACGGATAGTTAAATAAAGGTAAAGGTTAGGCTAGCCTTAAAAAAATTTAATCTAATAGTTAATAAAAAGAAAACAAAATAAAAGTTTAATATTAATACAATTAAAACAATGATTAAATTAAAACTTGGATCGTTCTTAGAAACGTACCGTGCCCCCCAGCAACATCGCCAAAAACTTGATGTGGTGTGCTTATAAAATATAATGGATGAGTTAGCTTTCACACAAGATCGTCTTTTAAATTTATAAAAATGGTTTCTACTAATACTAAGCACACACACAAAATATGTAGAATAGTATTGGTAAGAACCAGGTATCGATTCGTGGACACAAATGTTTCTAATAATGAATCTTCGTTCTAGTTCAATCGGAGAGTTTTCATAATTTTGGGGTCGATTTTTAAACTTTTAATAAAATAGGAATACTTATATATAATATGTAGGTGACAAGAAGAGAAATTCTAAATGAGTAATTCAATTATATGAAGATTAACATCTAAGATCAAGAATCAACTCCATTCTTCCTTGATGATTAATAAGTAAACATGTGATAAACTTGCATTAATAATATATAATAGAATAGTCCATCATTTCTAAGTGAACATATTCTATGATATAAAAGAAAGTAGCATGCGTATTTTCAATTCCATCCTTGCTTAATCTCATACTACCACGAGAATGTCAATTTAAGTAGGCAAGTAGCTTAGTAAAGTAGATGATTATGATTGACTTCGATTTCTCAAGTACCAATTCTAACAACTTCGGGTGAATGTAGTTAACTGTAGGTTCCCAACCGGATCTACACGGGAGTATCTCGTAACATGAGGGTGCGGAATCCCCATGTATACGATACGAGTGTCAAGACGATTAATACGTTGAATATAAGTAAAAAATGAGGATATATGATAATACTAGTTATATTGCAAGGTGTAATAGCCAAAGAACCAAACACGTGATTCAGAGAATCACAAAAACCAATCGTTCGAAAGTCTTACAAAAACGCCGAAGTTACGAGTTTATATAACTCGACAACTTCGCCTAACATACTGGGCGAAGTTGTCTTAACTTCGTTGACTTCAAGTTCGCTTAAACAAGGCGAACATATAAGAACACGTTTAATACAAACGAACAATATAAACGATTACAGACACAAATAAACACGAGATACTGAACTACTGGCATTATGCACCAACAGACTCCCCCTTGGCAGTAGCTTCATATCTCTATCTTCTTTCTCGTGTCTTGTAATCCAAAAATCTCGTACCAATCGTCTTCAAGCATGAACGCCCTGTCTTACACAGACAGAGACCACCCTCTGGTACTTCTTAGCTTCATCCTTCCACGCAGGAATATAGAAAATCTTCTTATCTTTAAGTACCTGCAAATCAGCTTGAGACAAATTAACCAAGTGCATGGGATCATACACTCTCAGGATCTCATGTTCATCCTCATCTTCCATAACGGCTTTAGCAGTCTGGCAGTCAACATATCACCACTTGAGATCCTTCAACACAGCTTTGGGCATCATCTTCATCGGAACCTCTTTCAATCATCGAATCAGCTTGTATTTCATCACCATCCAAGGCTTACCATCAGCCCTCATGCCTCGTTCCTTGTCTTCGACCAACCTCCCTTTCTGAGGCTTCAACAACTCAAACTCTTTCTCTTTCACACTTTCCTTCCACACAATCTTTCCAACCCATCTTGCAAAGTTGTCATCACTTCGATTAATCAATCTCAAATGTGCCAAATCTTTCACCTCACACTTAGGCAAGGTGTTGAGCGATCTCAAAGCCTTCTTAAAGTACTGAACCCCATCGTATCGCTTTATCACAAAAATTTTAGCTGCTCATCATACAACCAACAGATAATACCTTTCTTTGACTCAGCATAGCCCTTGATATTGTAACTTTTCTTGAACATTGTTGGTACCCGCATGCTTCTTTGTCTTGAAAAACCACTGAGCACATCATTCTTTCCATCTAGGTTTTTCTTCCCACTCAGACTCATCCGACACACTTTCATCTTGACTCAGCTTCACCTCATCAATACTTGGAATATCATGCTCTACACCATCATCAACTATCTCCCCTTCTTCCAACTCACTATCAATCTCTATCTGTTCCCCAATTTTTTCAATCTCATCAGCCGTTAACACATCATCACCTAACTCATCATCATCATTTCCCAACGCCCCTTCATCGTCTACAACCACCACTGTGTCACCACATGTACTACTTGACGGACCAGCAGACTCCCCCTGAGATGTGGAAGTCCCAAGATTCTATTCAGTTCTTGGCAACTCACCACCTGCATCTTTCGATGCATTGGAATCATCGTCTCTGTCTTGCCTCTTCTTTTTTCTCAATTCATCACCCTTGCAGCTCGTCTCCCCCTGAGATGCTAAGAACTGTTTAAGAGCATCAAAGAGTTTACCGTGTTTAATTAGAAGTGATGATTGTATCTGATTTTCTGCCACAAGCCGCTGAATAGCTTGCGTCTGAATGAGATTGATCCGTGACTATTCAGCAACTACCCGTTCAAGAGCCGCAATCCTTTCAGAGTCAGACAGAGTAGCATCAAAATCAAACCGCATATGAGAAATATCTTGAGCATACGACGGTGGAATTCCCAAACTAGCTAGAATATCAGAGGTAGGCTGAAAAGTAACCGTGGGTGGTATTGAGACAGGTAACCCCGCAGTCGCAACCAATGTCGACTCAACAAATCTAGCGACAACCTCTGATGGAGTAAGAGTAGAAGGCGGCAAAGAAACTATCTCCGGTGCTGTAAACTGAAACGTGGTTGGAGGAATACCAAATGATGATGACGTGGTCACCAAAGGAACACTTGTGGCTATCGGCAGTGTGACAGTCGAAGAAGCAGGAAACATAGTCATACCCGATAATGATGGTGGGGAAAATGAACAACCCTCGAACTTTCACCAACTCTTGAACTTTCACCAACCCTTGCCTTCTTTGATCGTCGTACCAGACGATATAAATCCTCCTCATAGTCTGATTCACTATCATCCGAGTCTTTCTTTCGCTTGCCATGAATTCTTTCTTTTCTGGCAAGTATTTGTTGTTCTTCGACTATATCGTCAGTGGAGGAATCAGAGTCAGTTCTCTCAGAGTGCGCCACAGATGTAGCTACCATGGAAACATTTACACCAGACGCCTCAGCTACTGAGGCTTGAACTTCAGCAGCCGGATCAAGCCTTTCCATATCAAAGAACCCTTGCCCTCCAAAGGCAACTTCAAGATCAACTTGGTCTTCTGGAGCTGCAACAGGATCAGCAGGCGGTGCTTGCTGCACCACGGGTGGTGGTTGAACCACAGGAGGTGGTTGAGGGATATCAGCCTGTTGCGGTGCCGAATCAAGAAATTCATCTCCCAGAGGAGCAACATAAGCAGAATTCACTAAGTAACCAAACAAGGCCGTGTGCCTCGGACGTAGCGCTTCCCTGCTACGTGCACTCATAGATTTACATTGAGCAAAAATTCTCTTAGAAACACTCTCTACATAAGAAATAGGACGTCGTTGTGGCAGATTGGGAGCTACATGATTGAGTATCATCTGTAAGAATCTCGGGTACATCAAAAACCTTTCCCGAGCCACTGCACGTCTCTGACGATCAATCTCATAAAATATCATCTGACTGAAATTATAGGGCTTGTTGTAAGTTAAAGCAGTCATAGCCGATTGCATCGTCGCACCCATACCATCTGTACCAGCCTTTCGTCCAGACATGCACACAATCATCACGTGCATCAGAAATCTCCACTGATCTAACAAAAACCCCTTCCTTCTCTGAGAGTCTGCCAAAGGTCCTGAATACCCATTCGAACAAATGCACCATTACGGAAAGTGGCCGAAAATTCAGTAGGATCGTCAGTAGTCTCAACCCCAAACTGTAAAGCTACCTTTATTTGATCGGCCGAGAACTGTACCACTTGATTATTAACAGTGGCACGCAAAACCGGAGGCTCAACCCTACAGTCATATTCAACGGTTCTCCAAAAGTCTTCAATATTTGGTAGTGAAATAGGAAGAGTAGTAGTAATGGCATGAAAAATACGTGAGCGAACGAGAAATGAAATGATCTCACGATAATCGTCCATTCCACGAGCATCCGGATCCAAGGTGATATACATGTTGTGACCCGGAAAAAACTGTCTGTTATTATCTCCACCTTCATCACCACCAGCGCCACCAGCACCTGCCACCGCAGCCATATCTGCTTAACAAACCAGTTAAGTCAGATCCCAGCATTAGCAGGTCATAACTTCGCCGTTTACCAGGAGCGAAGTTATGTTGTAACTATGTATGAAGTTCGCATGAAATCAAACTTCGCTTGAGGATAATATCTCAAACACAGATAGAACAGTTCAGAACACTTAAGCAACATGCATAAATCAGGCGAAGTTAGTATTCTGGCGAAGTTGTATTTAACTTCACTGAAACCCTAACTTCGCCGCCGTAATTAGCGCACCAACACTACCCAGTTGTGGCTAGGAATGGCCGATTAGAGAGTGAAAACATGAATGTGGTAGTCCGATTAAGATTCAGATACACATATTTTTACCAAAACAATTTTAAAACGGATTGATAAAAGTGGGTTAAGGGTTTGATGCAAAAGTGACTTCAAAACGGATCGTTGAGAAATTGATTAACAACATACAATACGAATTATGAGTCACAAAGATCGGACGAACCTAGAACACAGACGAAAAACAGATTATAAAGATGTTTGATTTAGGTGAATAAGTTCGCCGAGGGTTAGAGTTTGGAAAAATTTGACCAAATTTGACCACCGATCCAATTATATAGGTTAAAAAAACCAAGGAGGCGAAGTTAGGTTAACTTTGCCCAACAAGTAACTTCTCCCAGCAGTTAACTTCGCCCATCAGTTAACTTCGCCCATCAGTTAACTCAAAAACAACTATGCTTAAAGTTGACCCATGGTCAACTTCGCCTTTAACTGTGCCCAAAAAGATTAAAATTAACGATCAAAGAACCAACTAACCAAAAGTTTAAAAGGTTAAGTCATAATAACAAATACATAATAATAGTGAAAAGTTTGAATAACTAAATAAACGGGATCAAATTTCAGTCTTTACGAAAGCCTGCATGTCGTTGAAAATATCCGAACATGAATCATACTAATTAAGAGGTTGTCCCACAGATCCATGTTCGGCGATATTATGACATAGAGAAACAGGTTGTAGGCAGGTATAAAACTTAGTATGGTTTTCACCGCTTTGATACCACTTGTAGGTCCCCCGGGGCGTCGCTGATCGATAAGAGATCCGCACGAGGTCTAGGAGTGCGGAATCCTCCTAGACTCGTTTATGGTGTTGGAAGACGAAGAACACGATTACACACAAACAAATGCACGAATGGGATAAAAACGAATCTGTAGATCCTTTATATATTAAACCAACACATTACATACCGAAAGACAAAACAAAGACACGGCCGACCCGAGGTGAGCTCTACCCGGGCCGTCCCACGCGACTCTCCCTCTCGGTTTCTCTCTCACAAATACTCTCACTTTCTTTGATCAACTCACAACCACTACCAAAAAACTAACTCCAAACCCTAAACATTACACACATATATATAGACTAATATCTTCGCGGGCTTGGGCTTGGGCCTATGGTGAAGTTGTTCTAACTTCACCAACACGTGAAGTTGTTCTAACTTCACCAACACGTGAATTTGTGCTAACTTCACCAACACGTGAAGTTGTGTTAACTTCACAAACACGTCCCATCTAGTCAGAATTGCATAGCGACGGTCACAAAATGCACCGACATAAACTCACACAACCTCCACTTGGTTGATTTAATTAGGTTATAATTACACATTCCATTAACATATGATTTCTTTAACTAACATTATAACATAAGCAATCGTGTTAACAATGTTATTTCAGAATAATTAAAACTAGGGAAATAGATCATAACTTATATCCCATCATTTCTATGTATAAGGATCCATGTTTTATCTTGAATAAGTTATCGAGGTATTCTTTTTACCATTTCTAGTCTCCAAGAACATGAGTAAATTATGAATGATTATTAATCATCAACAGTGATAATTGCAAAATAATCATGTGCTTTACCAAACTAAATCGCATGTTCAACATAATCATCAAGTAAAACAAAGCTTTTTCATAGAAATTAGATGGTAAATGGAGTTTAGCTCATAATAAGCAGGATTATGAACATTCAAATAGGTGAAGATAACAAACACATGATCAAACTAGACCAATCTAACCAAATGTTAGATGAATCTTCATTCTTCAATTGTGATGGATGATGATGATGACGGATGATGAAGATGATAGCCTCCAAGCCTGAAAACTCTCCACAAGATCTGCAATATGAGTGTAATGTGGGTGCTTTTATAAGAGAAACCCGTATAGAAGTTTTCTTCAAGCATACCAATTGAGTGCAACATGCTCCACTATTTATAAGTTGTCTGGGCAACCAGGCATGCCCCCGTGCTCCATGAGGTACGCCCCAGTGTTCATCTATCCTCTCGCATATAATGCTCTGTCAGATCGTACATGATGACTCACTACGGGGGCGTGCTTTATGAGGCACGGACCCATGTTTTTTATGTTTTGTTATATTTTCTTTTTTCTTTTCTAAAAGGTGACCACGGCCCCATGCCTTCAGAGGCATAACCTCGTGGCTATCTGTTCAGTATTTTGTCTTTTCTTGCAGATTTTTTACTTTTCTTGCACAGGAAAGCATGAGGGCATGTTCCTTGAAGCATTGGGCGTGTTTCAGTGTTTCTTGAGTTTTCTTTGATTTTTTTTGGCTTTTCGTTCGTTTCTACATTTGAGGCTTGGGTTTACATGAAAATACATTTTACATGATAAGTAGCTATTTGAACTATATTTTTTTATAGAAGTTGCCGTTTTTAGAGATTATTTGATGCTAAAAAGATGTATAATTTTATATACATCAACATACCATACTCAAAATATTCCCACTTTTAACCCAACGCAATTGGAAATTGGGGACATCACCCCAATAGATCTACCAACATTTCTGTGTCCTTAGTAATTCGGTTAACAGTTATTTAACCAATTGTTGACTCATCCAACGTTTTATACGGTTTGTAAAGTAAAATGCTTTATAAAATTTTCAATAAAATCAGCAGAAAGAATATGTTTTTCCCCCAAAACACAATAAAAACATTTCGAAAACAAGGGGTCGATAGAGAAACTCACCTTTGGTAGGTACAACGTCAGATATATCCAAACACTTCGTGTCCTATTATTATAGTACACGTGTTTAATAATATATATATATATATATATATAGGATTAGGTTCATTTCAGAAGTGATTTATAGAGAGAAGTGCGAGAAGTGAACTCAACCATTAG
Organism: Bidens hawaiensis; assembly: GCF_021521415.1. Taxonomy (NCBI): domain Eukaryota; kingdom Viridiplantae; phylum Streptophyta; class Magnoliopsida; order Asterales; family Asteraceae; genus Bidens; species Bidens hawaiensis. The sequence goes on along the minus strand of NW_027493444.1, from coordinate 253,027 downwards.
ATTATTAATCAATGGTTGAAAATTTATTGCATTTATTATAATTAATAAACTTGAATGTAAGGCCCCGTTACCGGTACCTCACATTTGGACGTTGGATTTACTCATTCACATAGTTCTATTCATCAGAGTTAATAAAAACATTCGCGGAATATAAAAACTTTCATAAAACATTTCATAGCAATCCAAAACTTGTCTTAAACAAACAACTTGTCTTTCAAAAACTAAACAATTAAAACATAACACGTCTTGAGTCTTCCGATGCTAGCCTCTTATTCAATGCCACGTGTTCCCCTCAAGCGAGCGGTCTCATTCTACTCACCTGCGTGCATACTAAAAGTCAGCTGCGCTGAGTGAGTTCTAGTTAATAACGTAACATACTTTACATACATACATACGTAATTTCATTCATACTTTCATAATCAAATTCTACTTTAATCTATCTTATTATGCCTCAGATATTATTAGGGTCCAGTCCCTTTTTCTGCCTTGGATATTGTTAGGGTCCAATCCCTTTTCTGCCTCGGAAGTTATCAGGGTCCGGTCCCATTTCTGCCTCGAGATTATTAAAGGGCTCGGTCCCTTTTCTGCCTTGGATATTATTAAGGTCCAGTCCCTTTTCTACCTTTCTATCTCTTACTTTCATATCATACATACATATCATCTATATCTCATACATAGCATTACCACTTGACGGCATGTGCAATATCCGAAGATCGTTCACGTACCGACAAGCAATCGTTCTTACAATTCACATAATCACATAAAACATACACTTGTCACTTAGGATAAATGTATTAACCATCACATCGAGTATGCACACAGCCCCGAAAACATAACACATAAATGGGGCTAGAAACTCACCTGGATCTTGTTTCTTTCTCCGTTTATCGTAATTCCCTTCTTTAATTGCGCCCTGCTAACTGTATATAGGGTACACATATTAATATTGGTTCTATGTCGGGAGTAATCTATGGTCATTGTATTAGATTGCATTATACTTAGATTATTTTATATAAATCCTAGTGTAAACTGCTTTTAATTATTTACTATTCCTTTTTCTTTCTTTAATATTTTATTTTTACACCCTAGATTATCCTTTTTGAAGTATAATGACGTGGTACGCGTATGCGTATATGTATACATCCATATCTAACTCGCGGGTACTTATATATATATATATATATATATATATATATATATATATATATATATATATATATACAAGTATAATGCATTCGAGTCTTAACGTGATCGAGCCTTCATTATTGTTAATTACATTATACGCGAGCCGAGGCATTGTAAACGAGTTTGTCTATTTATTTATATATATCCTAAGTGTATGTGTAACATTCGTCAATTTTTGGACCCGAAAAACGACCCGTATTGATTCGATCTTTCGCTAGATCAAGAAAACGTTGGAAACTTTAATATTCACTTCGAGGCATTTAAGCCGAGAAATCGTTATTTGGAATTCTACAAGTTTATTTTTATAAATTTTATTTTAGTGTTTAAAGTTTCATTTAGAAACATAAAAACAAGTTTTTAAACATAGAGTTAAATTAAAGTGAAAGGGCCAATATTGTATATAGGAGAAACTTGTTTTAAATTTAATAATATCAATTATCATCGTCATCATCCCGATGATTCCGGCGCCGATTCCGGCGAGTTTCCTTTTTTTTCTTTTCCACCAACTAATGACCCAACCGACAAATCAATTACGCGGTTTGACTCGCGAACCTTGACTAGTCTCACACGACCGTTTAGGAAGCTTCAATCCACGTCTTTAATACCAAATTTCACCGAACATAAATCACGGAGTTGCCGTATTTGGAGCGCGCGACGTTGCCTATAAATTAACCAAACCCCCACACTCTTTCGAACACACCCGACTTGCAACTCTTTCTCTTCCACTAAGTCATTCTTTGTGTTGCCGTTTTAGCCTCCGCCGTCGCCGTGTGAACTCCGGCGAGCTTTGCCGTTCATCTAAATCAAGCATTGTTTAAGGTAATTCAATTGCCAATCTGCTCGTTTTGATTCCGACCAATACTACTTATTGAAGTTGTATCCACACAACACAAATTATGTAATTGAAATAAAGAATAATCCTAAGTTATTTATTTGTTTATTTGGTGTCGAAACACGAAATGAAATCTGACCTGATCCATGACGATGTTCCCACGGATTTAGAGATGAACGAACCACGTCTTGATCTTCTTCTTCAGCTGCTTGAGACCTGCAATGGTTTTTCGGGGGTGTGGAGGTGACTGCTAAGAAATCCTGAGGATCTCTTGTTTACAGACACAAAAAAGTTATGGTGGCTCTTATTGAGCATGACCCTTGAATAAGGAGGTGGAGACCTCCTTATATAGAGAGTCTCATGGCCACCATCATGGTACCCTAATGGGCCTAGCCCAGTTAGGATTACCTCCACAAAACCCCCTCAGCCAATAACATTATATTAGTCCATATAATAAAATAAACCAAACATAATAAATTTAGGGTCGTAAAACCGGGTTTAGTACCATACCCCTACAAGCCCCCCCCAAGTCCAGTGTTGCTCCTGGACGCGCAAGCGTCTAGGTGGAGCGCTGGACTTTATGAGGTGTGTTAGGCTATGAGGCGGTTTTTTCCCTGTTCTTTGGCCTTGTCTTTATTGTCTTTGAGTTTTGGGAGGTTTTCTTCATGATGGTGACGAGCTGTAAAAATAATGAAGCCTGCGCGCGAGGCGACTTATGGATCTATGAGAATAATGAAGCCTGCGCGCGTGGCGTCTTACAAGCTATAAGAATAATAACAGCTTGCGCGCGAGGCGTCTTATGAGCTGTATGAATAATAAAGCTTGCGCGCGTGGCGTCTTACGAGCTATAAGAATAATAGCAGCTTGCGCGCGAGGCGTCTTATGAGCTGTGTGAATAATAAAAGCTTGCGCGTGAGGCGTCTTACGAGCTATAAGAATAACAGCTTGCGCGCGAGGCGTCTTATGAGCTGTAATAATAGTGGAGCCTGCGCGTGAGGCGGCTTACGAGCTATAAGAATAATGAAGCCTGCGCGCATGGCGGCTTACGAGCTATAAGAATAATAACAGCTTGCGCGCGAGGCGTCTTATGAGCTGTATGAATAATAAAAGCTTGCGCGTGAGGCGTCTTACGAGCTATAAGAATAACAGCTTGCGCGCGAGGCGTCTTATAAGCTGTAATAATAGTGGAGCCTGCGCGCGAGGCGTCTTATAAGCTGTAATAATAGTGGAGCCTGCGCGTGAGGCGGCTTACGAGCTATAAGAATAATAAAGCTTGCGCATGAGGCGGCTTACGAGCTATAAGAATAATAACAGCTTGCGCGTGAGGCGTCTTACGAGCTGTGTGAATAATAAAGCTTGCGCGTGAGGCGTCTTACGAGCTAGAAAGATAATAACAGCTTGCGCGCGAGGCGTCTTATGAGCTGTGAATAATAACAGCTTGCGCGCGAGGCGTCTTATGAGCTGTATGAATAATAAAGCTTGCGCGCGTGGCGTCTTACGAGCTATAAGAATAATAGCAGCTTGCGCGCGAGGCGTCTTATGAGCTGTGAATAATAAAAGCTTGCGCGTGAGGCGACTTACGAGCTATAAGAATAATAAAGCTTGCGCATGAGGCGACTTACGAGCTATAATAATAATGAAGCTTGCGCGAGTTGCGGCTTACGAGCTATAATAATAGTGGAGCTTGCGCGTGAGGCGGCTTACGAGCTACTTTATGTCCCGCGCCACGCGCAGATGTTGCATGCGCGTGCGTGTAGGCTTTATGTCCCGCGCCGCGCGCAGATGTTTGCATGCGCGTGCGCGTAGACTGTGATATGTGTGAGCATGTGATGCGTAAGCATGAGTAATATGCGTGAGCATATGTGGTGCATGAGCATATGTGGTGCTTGAGCATGTGGTATGAGGATTCCCAACCTTTAAGTTTGGCGCGTAGCCACATGGGATATTATGAGGATTCCCAACCTTGAAGTTTGGCGCGTAGCCGTATGGGATATTATGAGGATTCCCAACCTTGAAGTTTGGCGCGTAGCCGTATGGGATATTATGAGGATTCCCAACCTTGAAGTTTGGCGCGTAGCCATATGGGATATTATGAGGATTCCCAACCTTGAAGTTTGGCGCGTAGCCATATGGGATATTATGAGGATTCCCAACCTTGAAGGTTGGCGCGTAGCCATATGGGATATTATGAGGATTCCCAACCTTGAAGTTTGGCGCGTAGCCACATGGGATATTATGAGGATTCCCAACCTTGAAGTTTGGCGCGTAGCCACATGGGATATTATGAGGATTCCCAACCTTGAAGTTTGGCGCGTAGCCATATAGGATATTATGAGGATTCCCAACCTTGAAGTTTGGCGCGAAGCCATATGGGATATTATGAGGATTCCCAACCTTGAAGGTTGGCGCGTAGCCACATGGGATATTATGAGGATTCCCAACCTTGAAGTTTGGCGCGTAGCCACATGGGATATTATGAGGATTCCCAACCTTGAAGTTTGGCGCGTAGCCATATGGGATATTATGAGGATTCCCAACCTTGAAGTTTGGCGCGTAGCCATATGGGATATTATGAGGATTCCCAACCTTGAAGTTTGGCGCGTAGCCACATGGGATATTATGAGGATTCCCAACCTTGAAGTTTGGCGCGAAGCCTGATGCGCGCATGCACGGCGATGGAGCGATGACTCGCGAGTGCGCGTGCATGGCGGAGGTCTCTTGCGCAAAATCCACATGGTGGTTTCCGCGGCGGCACATGCACGGCTGAAGAATGAGAATCCGCGGGCGCGCGTACATGGCGGCGGAAGTCTGGTAATTTTTGGATCTGCAATTTAAGAGTTAGACCTGCAATTTTAAACCTAAAATCCAGGTCTGTAATCTAGATCTAGATCTGTAAATCAGATCTGGATAGATCTGAAGCTCGGAGCAGATTTAAAACCATCACAGATCCGGAGACTTGATCATTCGAGTCCGGCAGTTTCTTTTCGCACAGATCTGGAAGCCTCTTTTAGATCTATGGATCTTTTTGAGCTTTAATAGAACAAGCCTTGAGGCCTTTTTCTGTAAACTTCCAGATCTGGGTTTTTCCTGGGAGAGATCTGACAGCCGAGATGAAGATCGAAAGGTAGTTCGTTGCCGTCCCACGGATGGCGCCAATGTCGAAACACGAAATGAAATCTGACCTGATCCATGACGATGTTCCCACGGATTTAGAGATGAACGAACCACGTCTTGATCTTCTTCTTCAGCTGCTTGAGACCTGCAATGGTTTTTCGGGGGTGTGGAGGTGACTGCTAAGAAATCCTGAGGATCTCTTGTTTACAGACACAAAAAAGTGGTGGTGGCTCTTATTGAGCATGACCCTTGAATAAGGAGGTGGAGACCTCCTTATATAGAGAGTCTCATGGCCACCATCATGGTACCCTAATGGGCCTAGCCCAGTTAGGGTTACCTCCACAAAACCCCTCAGCCCAATAACATTGTATTAGTCCATATAATAAAATAAACCAAACATAATAAATTTAGGGTCGTAAAACCGGGTTTAGTACCATACCCCTACATTTGGAGAATACGATAACTAGTTTTTACTTTGGTACTGTTTAAGTTTTGTTTGCAAGAAATTGTGTACGTACTGTCATATCTTCATGATTAATAACCAATTGACTAGTGCATCTCTCTTTAGTTTATTATTATTATTATTATTATTATTATTATTTTTCGATAAAACAGTAACAAAATACTCAATTCTCATATTTAATTATTAGATAATTATTATTACTATCATTACTATTTTAAGTGTTCTATGTTTTTCATAAATGTGAACAAACTTTAATAAACGAATGATCAATTTGATTAAATAAGGAATTTGGATAAAACTATGTATTTCATTTATAAACAAAATTTTACGGATCTTTCGAAGTTACCCGTGTCTTTCAAAATATTTGATGGGCTTATGCCATCAATCTCTGTTACAAATGACATTCAATATTGCTTTATATAAAAACATGGTAAGATTTGTTTTTCTTTTTTTTTTATACAAGATTAAAGGTAAATTAAAGTCTAAATGATTATAATAAATATAGATTCCGCATCGGTTACTTCTTGCTCAAGTAATCTCTCATTCGGATATTGCTAGCTCATCGAACCGAACCGACCCGGCCCGACTCTCTCATTTAACTTACTTTCATCCTCAAACGCGCATTTTACCATGTGAGTTTACATATCCCCTTTTTCCTCTTTTACGTTTTGGGGGTGGCATGTATAACCTATTTAAATTACTCATTATTTTACTTATCTATTCACAACACAATTCAATATATGTTTATGTGTAATTATTGCATGATCTATGATAATGCTCTATGTGATCGAGCCCGTACATACTTGTTTCACACATTGTAATCGGGCATGTGTATTATAAACGAGAAATTGTAAATGAACCCTTTGTAATTGGGTTTGGCCAAATCTGGGCCGGGTTAGAAAGTGGGCCAAGATAAAGTACAAGGCCCAATCCTCCATATCCCAACCATCAGCTTCCTATTCACCATTTTCTTCTTTCTTTTCTTTTCATCCAGCGGCTCCAAAGAAAGTGCCCCAAAATCGATTACAATTGTAATCGATGATGACGAGTTCGACTGATTGAAAGACAGCTTCATGGTAATCGATCCCCCTGTATGCGCCATGCCCCTATTGTATTCGGATACCACTGTAATCGAATCTCCTGATATTCGATTACAATGTAATCGATTTGGATTGTGTTCGAGTATAAGGTTGTAATCGATTGCTATTGTATTGTAATCGAACTTCGATTGTAATCGATCTAGGATGATTGGCTCTCTGTAATCGATCAGTTTATAAGTGAGTTCTGTGTAAGCGATTATGTATGTATGTGAATCCAGTTTTTAATCGAGTTTAATGTGTTCGAGTTCGTTGTAATCGAAATCAGGTTGTAATCGAGTTGTATTGTAATCGATTTATGTTGTAATTACCATTGTAATCGATGTTCAGTTGTAAGCGACTTGGGTTGTCAAGCAAGGGCTAATTGTAATCGGTTTGATTGTATGCGATTTGGGTTTGTTTGCTACCTATATTGTGATCGACTTTCAGATTTTGTATGCGATTGTTATTATTGTAATTGAGGTCTGATTGGGAACTGGGTTCTGCTATGGCGGTGTATGCGAGTTTGTATGTATGCGATGATGATCTGGGTGCCTCTCAACCCACTGCTATCTCATTATTATTATTATTATTATTATTAACATATAACCTTTAACATGATGCCATCCTACCCTTTAAACATTCTCGTGACTATATCCGGGTAAGGTTTGACTCGGAGAATCATAAAGCTTGGATCTTTAATCTTAAAATGTTCAAGACTAGATCTGGAGTTCATTTTAAACGAGCTATATCCATTTTTGGGTTCGTTACATTCACTTTAACATCAAGTTTACAACTTTATGTCTCGTTTAGACCCGATCTACTCTAGATTCAAGTTTCAAGACTAATCGTTTATTAAAACATAAACTTTAAGATCAAGAACATACCTTTATGGGTTTGTTTGGTTTCGGCTAGCTTGTTTATGAATCTTAAACCTTGGATCTAACTTGTATATAGAATATCTAGTAATAGTTAGCTTGATTTGGCCTTGGATCTCTTTCTTTCTATCTTGGCCGTTTATGTATAATAAGGAAGGTGTGTGTTTGAAGTGTGTGTAGAGATTATAGAAAGGATGGAATGAGAGCTAGGGTTTTGGAATGGTTTAAGGGGTATTTATATCCCCTTTAAGCCCATGGACTCTAAGCCCATTCATCATCTTAATCCATTTTAATTAATCTAAATCCATGATCCTTTCTTTATTTACTATTAAAATATTTATTTAACACACGATAACTTAACGAAATCTTTTTTTTAATATTATAATTTAACATTATAATATTTAGGATGTTACATTGAAAGACTTTGAAATTAATAATAATAGGGTAGTTTAGGTAGAATAAAATAAATCATCATTTAGTTAGTCTCATCTATCCCTAAATAAAAGCTCAAGAATTTATAATTTGTAAGTTACAATTTATTTATTTTATTATATGCTAGTGTAAGATTTGATTTTGTTCTTTTTTCATCAATAAAAATTTTTGATTTATAACATTTAAGCAAAATAGTATCTTCATCATTGATTGCTATTTTGAAAAAAAAAATTAATAATTTGAAGATGTGTAAGACAGAAAAAAAAAATGTGTATGGATAAACTGTAAATATGTAGGAAAAGAAATGAGATGTGTATGAGAAAAATAAAGATGTGTAGGAAAAAAATTAAGTTGCGTATGGGAAAATTAGAAATGTGTAGGGAAAAAAATGAAGATACGTATGAGAAAATTAAAAATGTGTAGGAAAAGTTTGAATATGCATGGGAATAAATTAAATACGCGTAGGAAAAATTGAAGATGTGTATGATGAAAGAAAAACGTGTTCGGCGAAATGGTAGATGTATAGAAAAAAACATGTTGTGTATAAGAAAATTAAATATGTGTAGGATAAAAAGTAAGATATGCATGAGAAAATTAAAGACGTGCAGGAAGAAATTAAATAAGCGTAAGGAACATTTGAAGATGTGTAGGACGAAAAACATGCGTACAAAGAAATTGAAAATGTGTAGGAAACATATCAAGATGTGTACGAAAAAATTAAAGATATGCAGGAAAAAAAAATTGTAGAGGTGTAGGAAAATATTATAGTTGTGTAGGGTGCATTCAAGTGATAAGGTAAAAAATTATAAAGATTAATTTATTGTTTTATGGATTATATTAATTATATTAGTTAGAAATGTAACTTATATTGGTTTTGGAGAGAGAATACATTTATATTACCTTAATAACCTTTTTATATATTTTAATGATTCAAGATTAAAAATTAAATGAGTGGTCTAGATTAACTTCTCGCACTTCTCGCTGTAACTTTAATTCTCGCATGAACCATCCCCTATATATATATATATTAAGTTGTTTGCTAAACTTGGAATATTTCAGACAAACATTTTAGTTTTCTTTTAACGTTTAGTTTTATCTTTTTATTAGTTCAAGTTTGAACGAACCGTTGGCGACTTTTAGTTTGTTTAAGTCCAAGTTACGTTTTGACACAAGCACGCAAGACCCTAACTTATATATATATATATATATATATATATATATATATATATATGCTTCTTTTAATTAGCAACTAGCAATTATACAAGTATACAATTTAAACACTAAATATTAACAAATATCATACTTTATATTATTCTAGCAAACTATTATATTCATTAATAACTGATGTGTAGAAACGCGGTCTATTAAAAACTTAACCTAACCTAGACACTCTAGTTTTAAATTTATAAATCTAGACTATCCTAATGCTAGACCACTAGACAGGCAAGTGTACCTATCAACTGTAGTAAAGCCTAACGAAGTCCGGATGTCGAACCCACATGACACTAGCGACACCTAAACTAGACTCTGATTAATAACTTAAATAAATTGATTTAATTGATTTTTGTCTTTTTTAATTATTAACTAAAAACTAAAAAAATACTTAAACTTAAAACTGACACGAAAATTTGACACGAACAAATAAGGGTGGAACTCAAATAGGGGGACAACTACCTAGGTAAGGAATCCCACTAGTCAACTCGTAAACTTTCAGAATTTGATTTATGATTGGTACCGTATTCTAAAAATATGAAATTTAAGGAATAACTAAAGTATGCTAGATCTCCTCCAGGTCTCACCAAAAATACCTAAGAACCCTGAATATCATGTAACCTCACGGTTTAATGGTTCGGATCACCTCCCGGTCTCACCTAACCTAACTATGCTAAGGTACCCAAAGATTAAATCACCTCCCGGTCTCTCTAATCACAAAACACCCTAAGGCGTAAGGGGTATTCTTATTAAATTCAGTTATAGTTCGGATCTGTAAGAATCTAAAGGAATCTAGGGTAACTCACTCCCGTGCAATCACTACCTAAACCCGCAAAAGACCAAAACAGACGACACTAAATTACCTCCCGGTCTCTCAAGTGGCAGAAAATAAGGTATCTCTAAACTCTCAATTACCGCTCCTATGGAAAATGTTAACTATAAACCATAAACTAGTTACAAACACACAGTAAGTAACCTAATATGCATCCATACATGAAAGACGTTCACAAAGACGCATATGAAACAATTAATTGATTATAAATTAATACCAAATACGCATATGCATCAAAACCAAATAAAATAAAAACTTTACCAAAACATGAACCAATTAATATATAATTCAAAACTGAAAATAAAACGAGTCTACAAAGTATTCATCCAAACCCAGGCAGTATAACAGTTTAGCCAACCATAATAATATTCGACGAAACAAAGATATAATAATTATTGCAGTTCATCAAAAAAAAAAATATAGTTGAGCTACTAGCCTGTCAGCTTAAATCAATTCAGCAGCCTTCTTGCTTGGTTCTTTCTTTTTCCTCGGCGGATTCTTTGGTTGCTTGCTTCTTTGTTTCACACTAACAGTCGGCCAATCAGGGGTGGTCCCCTTCTGGCTTTCGTAAAAAACCTCCAACTTACGGCCCCTCTTGAAATACTAGTGATATTGACCTAAGTTGCTGACCAACCCATCAATTATCTTCTGGCCCAATAAATTAAACTCAAAGTCAGTGTAGCCTAATTAAGCCCTATGTGATGCCCCCGTTTAATTCATAGCTCACAAGAATTCTTTTATATTTCATTCAATATCTTGGAGTGCATAGTTAGTACACTATTTTGCAATTTATTCTTGAATTCACATGGATTTGTGTTGGAGTCTGCCATCATTACGTCACCTGCATCACAAGTCACAAATATATTTCAAAATGTTAAAACCAACATTTGTATTTGAAGTAGTCCATTTAATCGTAGAATGAAAAATATTATTATGCATCTTAAATAAAAATCTCACTATATAAAAGTAACTTTTAAAATTAGTACGTGTATATAAAAGTTTTACTTGTTATCTAAAATTTATTATAAATGCTTAATTTTAGCTCATTAACTTTTGAAATCATTAAACTTTAAACACGAGTCAATTGAGAGTAATATTCAATAGAAACCATCAAAAAACTATCTAAAAGTGTATGAAATATTTATAATATAAATATATAATTTGGACGATATCAATAACATATATAAATTTATATAATTATGTTTTAGTTGCTGGAATATTATAAAATTATAAGTGTTATTCTTATTGTGATCATGGTATCGTTTTGTCGGTTTTGGTCGGTTTTGTCGCTTTCGCGTTTTAACGACGAGCCGGTTAACTTTTCGTGAAAACTTTGAGTTTTACAAAATACTTTTTATATGGTTTTAATCAAGTTTCATTAGGTTTTCAATAAAGATGATACGGTTTTTATTTTTGTTTCTGTTTTCTTAAAAACGTTAATTTTAATGTTTTCGTGTCAGTTTTCGCAACACGAACCGTTTAAGTTCAAGCTTTGATATCTTGAACCTTTTCTTATACTTTAACTTATGTTAAATATAAGAATTTTATGACTTTAGGAGCTGTTTTAAAACGGTTCTGAAAACTCATGTCGGTTCACGTTAAAAGTCAAACTTTTCGACCGTTAATGTTACCGACAAGCTATATAAGTCATAATATCAAAACTAAATCTTTTTATACATCAAATATACAAATAATAACAACAAATTCACCATCACTTTCAGGTTTGATCATATAGCACCAAGTATGCATACTAAACCAATTTCTTAACTAAACATGCTCAAGCCTTAACTTCAAATTTCTATCAACACATGAGCATGTTATTTCAATAATGTTAATATGGTGTTTATATATCAAACTTTCCATATCTTAATAACTTATAACATGGTCCTATTTTATCATATCATCATCATCATCATCATCCAAATAATAACATTCTTAACACTTCAAACAACAAAGTTTCCATAATTAGCAACTTGGTTATATTCACAACTTTCATTCAACTCAAACTTTCAAATATAATCATGTATGATTCTTGTTTATCTCATTTAACTTAGTTTGACAAGGATTCCACACAATTTATCATTCAACTCGGTCTTAGATTTTTCATTTATTAACTAACAAAAGTTTCTATTCTTAGCAAGTAACAACTTAATAATTCTCTTGTCAACTCAACAATTTTCACAATAATGTTTACTAATACGATCCTAATCATATGTCATTAATCAATCATATATCCATGTGTTCAATAATCAAATCAAACTATTAAACAAATGCACAAATACAAAAGTTTCATTAATTAGTAATCAACAATCTACAACGATCTAACTTTGAACATTGTCTTAGAATTAGCAAGTTATGAAATTCTAGCATTAACCTATTATCAATATTAATTTCCAAGTTTCATTAATCATTTTAACAATCATCAATTTATCCAAGTATTCAAATAAATCCTCAAATTGCAAATTTCAATATATGAACAATCTTTTATCAATCTTTGTATAATTCCACTTTAATTGTAGGAGATTAATATGCTATGACTACATTAAACAACTATTTGATAATTAGTTAAACAAAAATTCATTTTAACATCCAAACCCACTTATCAAAATAGTCCATGTTATTACTAAGTCTTTCAATCTAGTAAGATTATTTTCAAATCCAAGTGACATAATCCATTTCAACAATACAAACAAGCTTATTACCATGAGTGTATGCATGTATGTGGGTGTTCAACACTCCTCACACATACACACACGCTCACGGCCCAATCACACGCACAAAAACATTCACTAACTTTTGTTTCTAAGGTTGATTCTAACCCATTTGTGTGAAGCATTACTTAATCAAACTTGATTAACCAAAAATCAACTATATATCTTACCTTGAATTTTGAAGAAACTAGTAAGGTGATGAAAAGAAAGATCTTGTGTGCGGGTGTTTTCCTAGCTTGATTCTTGCTTCCTATTAAACTCTAGATCTTTGCTCTTTCTTAAAATCCTTGTCTAAGTGTGGTGAGATAAAATGTGATGATGGTGGCCGACGGTTTGGTGGTGGTAAGGGAATGGTGGTGTTTTTTTTCTTTATATGGTGGGTTTATGGTGTAGGGTTTTGATGTTCTTGAGTTTCTTGCATCTTGAGATTACTTAATGGAGTTTTCAGGTGATGAAGATGATGAGAGGAGGGTGGTGATGGTGGTGTGTGTGTGGTCGTGAGATATAAGGAGAGGGAGGGAAGGAGTAGGTTTTATGTGTAACATGTTAGATGACGAGTTGGGTATTGGAGCTTCTTACAACACATATGGGTAATGATTGGAAATGACAAGTGTTTGGTGTTTGAGTGTACAACACATCTATGTATGATGAGTAGATGGTTCCATGCAAAACCATGGATTGGAGGAAAATGTGGATGGGAGGTGATGTGGATGGTTGGGGGTGGGGGGGGGGGGGGGGGTAAATGAAGATATTTTGTGACAAATTGTGGGTTTTAAACAATGTCTTAAGTTTCCAGTTTAACGTAACAAAATTTAGCTAATCAGACAAACCTCGTTTCTAATATTTTTTGTCAGATTGATCCAATATTGAATTCCAGATAATATATGCCTAAGAAACTAATTTTTGGAAATAGTTAATTTTGGGCTCATACGGTGTCCTATACCGGCTTTTGTTTGCTAGTTTTCTAAATTTTACGATTCGAATCTTCTAAAATTAAGTTTATATACTATCTCTAATAGTCTAATATAATTTTTAATTTTTCGAGGCCATATAGACACATTTAGGATTTTATCCGTTTCTAAGTCGTCACCCGAGATCATTTTACGCAGTGTTCGCTATGCGACAAAATTGGACTTTTTCAAACTTAATTAAATATATCTCAAATATTTTTGGAGTTTTTTTTACTAAAATAACGATAAACACAATAATATTAGTCGTGGTTTAGGCTAATTTTTAGCCGGACGTCACACCTAAGAGCCAACTAGAAACCCATAGAGGGTCCAACACTATAAACAGGCTATAGGTTTATAAAGAAACCTAGTTTTTGGTTTTAGGATTTGGTAAAAAAGTCCCTAGAAAACCTTGTACTCGTTTGATATTGAAATCCAAGATGTTATGACAGCCTTGTGCTAATTTAGGAATTGCTTTGTTGGCACTTTCGTGTTATGGCTTTTGCACAGTTTTAAGAGGTTTCTGCAACTTTTAGGGTTTTTGTGTTTTTGGATATTTACAACAAATTTAGTGGGTTGAATCGTGTTTTTGATTATTAAATTTTGTGTAATCAAATTTAGTTGGTTCCTATCAGTTGGCTTTGTTAATTTGGTGTATTAAGAAAGATTTTAGAGCCTTTGGGAACTAAAAATGGTTTGGGGATGAAGAATAGCAAGTTGGAGAAGAACAGCCGAAACCCATCATTTGGAAAAACAATTTCGTAAGCCACCTTTTCAAGATTTTCACTTGTTTTTTTAGCAAAATAGTACAATCGAAAACCGGACCTGTCACTATCCGAAAATCCGACTATGTACGTAAGTCTGAAATCAGAAGTTGTCGGCTGTACAAAACCTCTCTTTCGGATAAATAATTATTACAAAAATCACTTCAAAACTTTGAAAAATGTTCAAACTAACACCCTATCGCTCAACAGTGTTTACGATAATCTTTGACCATCTGAAATCTTGGCTTTCTGACTTAGAAACTTTTTCCAAAGTGACCTTTCGGTATTTCTGTCTTTTCAGAAACACAGTGTTTACTGAAACCTTGTTTACCCGAGACCTTTCTTTACCGAAACATTCTACTACATTACCGAAATCACCTATTTGTTTAATATTCTCTAGTTTTCGGGAGGCTAAACACTCGAAATATGAATACATTGATGAAACTTGATGCGGACATTGGTAATCTAATCAAGTCCCCGAGGATTCTGCAGATGTCTGACCATTCCAACTGGAAATCCTGCTTTGAATCATTCGTAATGTTAACTACCATTATTGATAACGATCACAATGGGGTATACCATCCAAATACCGTTGTTATTGATCGAACAAACATAATACAGGAATAGTTATCTTAATATACGGAAAATAATAGCATATAGTATATGAGAGAAGATAAGTCTTTTTCTTTAATCACTATAAGTTTAGTAAAGCAAATCCTTCATGGTTCCAGCAACACAATTAATCTAAAGTTTTTTCGAGTGCCTTAGAGCAAAGATATGAAGGCATTGCTGATCTAAATAAGGCTAAGAGAGATCTCCCGAAGAAATAGTTTAACATGTTCCAACACATGAATATAGAAGCACCCGATGACGTCATTGCCTGCTACTCACATCTGTTAAGTGAATTGGACAACTATAACACTATCAACAAGTCACATGCGCGTAAGCTAGAGATAGCATAGATGAGAATGCTAAAGTGGATGTGTGAGCACACAAGATTGGACCGAATAAACCGAATAAGAAATGATGTTTTCAATAGAGAATAAGGGTGGCTAAGATATCAGATAAGATAAAAGAAGGGATGTTGAGATGGTTCGGGCGTGTGAAGAGAAGAGAGACGACGGCTCATGTTCGATCCTTAGAAACTATTAAATTAGAGGTGAGGAGGGATAGAAGGCGTCCCAAATTGACTTGGGCCGAGAGGATTAAGTATGATTTGATATATTTGCACCTCTCCGAGTATATGGTGGAGGATAGAAATTATTGGAGACGTAGTATTAAGGTTAAGGACTTTTAAGAGAAACGTAGAGTTTTGTTTAGAATTTTATCATAGAGGGCTTTTCTTTACCTTATTTCGAGTGAAAAATGATATATTACTATAATATCTTATTCTCAAATTAGCATTTTATAAAATATATTTAGTATTCATTACTAATATCTCTAATTTTATTTATCTATTTTGAGTATGACTACTTTATGTATTTTACTATTACATATATATCATAGGTATATGTGTTTCATTTATGTTCTAAAGGTTTAGAGTTGAACTTGGTGTTTCTTTTATTTAGTTTTATGCATATGGTTTTCGAGTCGGGGTTCTCTCTGGAAGCAATTTCTCTTTTCTTTGGGATGGTTGTACGGTTTGTCTATATCCCACCCTCCCCAGACCCTGCTAATAGTTTTTCTATTGGTGAAATTTCTATTGGGTGTGATTGTTGTTTTAAAATTCATCTACAATTAAGAAATTCATATAAAGGTCTTGATGCTTTTCCATCAAACTGGGACGTTCAATACTCTACTATTAAAGCAAACCAAGGCCCGGCCCCAAAAGGGGATTGAGGAGGGTGGCGGGCCTAGGCCCATACTTTCGAGAGGTTCATAATTGTTATAAAAATTATACATATGTTATATATCATATTGTTTTACAACATAATCATCATCGTACTCAGTAAATCTCACCAATCGCAAAGCTATGGTAGGGTCTGAGGATGATAAGATGTAGATAGCCTTACCTCTACCCTATAAAAATAAAGAGGTTGCTTCTAGTGAGACATAAGTTCAAAAAATGACTTCTTGGTGCAATGGAAATGGTGGTAGTCAATGTAATCAAAGATCATGGGCGCTGGTCTCATTTGTGTTATTTTTGTTTTTTACATGAACTATTTTAGTAACTTTTTATTATTACTTTCTTTCCTTTAATCCGTGTTGTGTTTTGAAAATGCAACTCAAATAGTAAAATTGTCAAATTAGTTATCACATAAATTAAAATATGATTTCAGAGGCACATTTTATCATCATCATCATCATCATCATCATCATCGTACTCAGTATATCCCACCAATAGCAAAGCTATGGTAGGGTCTGAGGAGGGTAAGATGTAGGCAGCCTTACCTCTACCCCATAGGGATAGAGAGGCTGCTTCCGGTGAGACCCCCGGCTCGATAGTAGTTTTGCATCAAGCCTTGGACATAAGGCACATAGCACTCAATCATCGGAGGCACATTTTATGATCGTTCGAATTCCGGAAATTTTAAAGGATTTTAAAACGGCATGAAGCAAACCATTACGTAGTGACCGGAAAACAAGAAGCTTTTGATATGGCAATGAGTAGGGCTGCGCAACCCATGGACGCGGGTTTGTGCCTTAGAGGGGCAGCGATGAGTAATTTTCTATTATTATTATTATTATTATTATTATTATTATTATTATTTACAGTAACATCTTTATACTTGAATCCAACTTATATAACTACACCATCCATAAATTTTAATAAACTAAGTTTTTTTATTTTTATTTCCATAGTTTTCTTTTACGTTTCTTTCCGGATTCTCCTTTTCTTTTGTCTCGTTGCCTTTGTGGAGTATAGCCTCGTGATTTGCTTATTTTGTCTACATTCGAACGCACGAAATAAATACATTTGCTAGTAATATAAAGAAGGAATGTCAATATCGAACATCAAGCATATGTGATTCACAAGGTGTGCACTAATTAAAAGAGTTTTCTAATTTGTATTTTAATTGCATATATTAAGAACCATTTAATAACATACTCCCTCCGTCACATTATATTTGTCATAGTTTGATTTTTCAAGTCTTTCTTGTTTAACTTTGACCGACAATATTTTTGTTTGTGTTATATAATAATTTATGTAAAATATATGAATGGATTGAGTTTTAAATGTATTTTACATTTATATAATTTTCATCAAGTATTATATGACAAGAACAAAAATATTTACGGTCAAAGTTACAAAAGAAAGATTTGAAAAGTCAAACTAAGACACTTATAATGGGACGGAGGAAGTATAAATTTATTTATATAAAATCTTAGATATATCTGGATTTTTTATTCCACCGATTTTGCCTTTTGTTTAATTAGTATGGATATTTTTTAATTGCACTATATTAATTACCTCGTGCATCGCAAATGCACCAAAATGTAAGAGTAACGTAACAACTTGGTATACGTTTTTTTATATAATATACCCTTTTTTTAATGGCCAATTAAGCAATGAAAATTTGTCTTGAGACCTTGATCTTGTGATAAGAGGTACACTCGTCTCTATTAGATGCATGCTTGATTTTCAGTTGGGACAATTCAAATGATATATGGGTGAAGAGACAAATTCGGGCTTTAATCCTGGGTTCAATCCCAACATGAGACAAGGTTTATAGATTCCTTTCAGGTCTCGCACATTAGGGGTACGATCTCACGACAGTCGAGGAGTTGACCTCGAACATGGCCCCGAAAAAATAAGTTTTACGTGAGATTTTTAGCCGTTCAAAACAATTAACCAATAGAAAAGGAAAAAAAACATTTTTTTTGTAAATCACTTAATTGTTACAATTTCGACATAGTTTGTATTTATTTTGCCCACAAATATGATTAATGATACTATATGTAAAACAAATAGCCGCTCAAGCGAGTGTACTTTGTCTCCGGTTAGAGCATACATGTACATACCCCTCACACTATCAACACTCCTCTCGGTTTAATATCTAGACTAGCAAAAGATATGCTAGTATATGTCTCTGCCCTCAAATACCAAATATGAACCACAACTTATTAAGCTTGCAAGTCAGTCATATCTCCACCCATTATCCATCGGTTACACTAAAACTCAGACTAAGGTTTTGCTGAGACTTAGGTGTAGGTGCGGATTAGGCATATTTAGTGACTAAGGTGGATGAAACCCAGTTTTACACAACTAAAAAAATAAACACTCAAATACAAACAAACTGCTATTTATAGTGAGTGAAACATAATTGATAACTTCTTTTCACTATGTCAGATCTGGGCTATAGTCACACTTTTTCAAAAACCGCCTTGTCACACTTTTGAAAAGATTTGTGACTAATCTTAGTTTCAGCCACACATTTGAGCATTCGTGTGACGAAACAGCCTAGTTACGAGGCCTTTGGTCACGCTTTCTTAATAAACGTGACCATAAACACATCTTTTAGACACACACTTCAATTTCGTGTGACAATAAAAGCCCGTTACGATACCTTTGGTCATGTTTTCAAAAAGAACGTGACCATAAACTCACATTTTAGCCACACTTCAATAAAATAATGTGACAGTTGCTAGCCACACTGAACAAAAGAGTGACCAAATGTTATCAACTGCCATGGTATTGATTGATTTTTTATTCATGTAACAAAAAACACAGGTAACATATCCACACTGAATGTGTGTGGCTAGTTGTTACCAACCGTCATTGTAGTTTTTTTTGTTAATGTGACTGAATGGTTTTGGATTTGGTCACTTACATGAGTTACTAGGTGTGACCATACATTAGTTTATTATGGTCATGGTTAAACTTCTTCTGTGTGACTAAATACGAGGAACCGTCATTGTTTTTATTTGATGATGTGTCTAAAAGCTAATACATATGGTCACGAATATTGTTTTGTGTTACTAAAGGTCTAGTGTCTATTAGTCACTTATTAGAAATATTATGGTCACAGTTTTACAAAATTCGTTATCTAGAGTAGGGATGAGCAAAATCGGGATTGGTACCGGTACCGAAATCGGTACCGATTTGGTACCGACGGTACCAAATCGGTACCAAAGTTTTAAGTTTCGGGATCGGTACCGGTACCGGTAAGGTACGGTACGGTACCGGTATTTCCCGATTTTTTACCTCCGGTACCGGTATAATCCCGTTACCGTCCCGGTATCGGTACTGAACCGAAAATTTCGGTACCGGTACCAAGAATTAGGGATTTTTGGGATCGGGATCTTCGGGATCGGGACCGGTCGGTATCGGTCCGATACCATGCTCATCCCTAATCCCTAATATGGAGGACACCCTTTTCAAAATTAGGGTTGATTTCTCGTCTATATATTCCACGATGACAATCTTAGCATTGCAATCGATGAACACTCAACCTTCATATCTCTTCAATTTGGGAATACTCAGTTGTCTCTTCTCCAGCCCACGAATTAGGGTTTTCTTTCATGATTTTCACTATACGAGTATGCTTGTTGTGTTCATAATGTTAATCGATTTACTTTTTTTAAGAGCTAATATGATACATAGTTGATTTGTCATTGTCAATTGATTAGGGTCGACTGATAGAAAGTTTGTTTGTTCCCGTTTATAACTGACACCAGGTTTGTTTGATTGATAGGTTTCCGATTTAACTTATACTCGATTTAAATGTGTCTCAATGCGAATCGCTATTCGAATCATACCAAATCGATGAACATACAACCTTCAGGCTATCATCTCTCTACGATTTCACAAGGTATTCTATTTGTATTCACAATTCGTCGATTTCAATTCCATGTTAACATTTGGTTTAAGCATGTATTGACAGTTTATTGAATGCTTGTAGATCCTGATGTCGAAGATGAATGTTTAGTGGGCAGCATATAGAAGCTTGCCAATTATTGTCCTTCGATTAAACTCTCCGATTAACTACCCAGGTTACCAAATTAACCTTTTTTTTCTCCACTAAATCATGCTTATGAGAATATGACAGATTATTCTTAATGACATACTAATCTGAATATGATATATATTATCCTTTAATAGCAACTAATCATGTTGTGATTGTCGTATAGCTTAATGTGTGTTTAACATTATATATTGTGCATAAAGTACAAAATATGTTATGATTAGCCGTGTGTGTTTGTAATTGTGAGAAATTTGGATATTTCTAAACTACAAATGAGTTATTTTGATTATGTTTTATTTTTTTCATATTTGAAAATTATGATTCCGATTCACTATGATCATTAATTACTATTCATTATGTTTGACAACTCAAGTTTGTTTTTACTACAGAGTGTCACACTAGTACAAAAGTGGGCAGAAGATGCGAGGGAAAAAAACAAGAGGTGCGGTTTGAATATAACCGCACCTTTTGGAAAGTTTTAACTTTTAAATCAGAAGTTTACCTTAAGGTGCGATCTTTTGTAATTTTATTATTACTTTTTAAAATAATTAGCATAAGATGCGGTTCTAACTCAACTCTCTTCAATTTTATTGTTAACTCTAACACCACAAACGTGACTTTATTCCCAAAAATCCAAAATATTTACATTCCCTCCATCTCCATCTTTTCACCGCCAAATTAATTGAAAACTCTAACTCAAAACTACTCAACTCTCTGTACACCACCTAATTCCATCTCCATGGATTTCACCCTCCACAGACCAGCCCCTAATTGCAAACCCTCACCCTCCACAGACCAGCCCCTAATTGCAAACCCTAACTCAGTAACTGGATATCTCCTTTCCATCTCCAGCGATATCAATCCACAACGGACCAACCGCTAATTGCAAACCCTAACACTTAAATCATCCCCTAATCGGACCACCCACGACGAACCGTTAACCGAAATCGTACTGCTCGTGAAGTCAACAGACAAGGTAAGTCACATCATCAATTCTTTTTGTTAATTGTTAAACCACAGTAATCTTTTGTTTCTCAATTTCATTATTTATATATTTGGGTAAGAAATAAAAAAAAAATTGTAGGTTGTCCCAATAAAAAGTGTATTGCTCATGTACCTTGTTGGATTAGGTTGTGTCAAGGCTTCCAAGAATGGTATCGTTGATTCATATAAAGATCTTAAAGTCTACAATGTAACTAAAACGAGTGAAGTCACCTAGCGCCCCGAGAGTGGACTCGTGTCACGCGCCTCGCCACAACTACATGACGATGACACTACAAACACTTCAAATTTATGTTCACAAAAAGTCAATCCATTTACTTCAATACGTATATTTTTTTAATTTAGTTTTATTAGTTCATATTCTAACAATTTGTTTTTTATATTAGTTGATGAAGTGAGTCGTGTCTAACCACAATTTCACGTTGAGAACATCGCAAGTAGCTCATTTTATCAATTGGTAGCCGGCCCATTTACTCTTATATTTTTTGTTAATTAAATTTGTTAACATTATAAAAGTTTGTTTGTTTGTTTGTTTGTTACTTTAGGTTGATGAAGACGATCAACAACTTCAAGTGTCAGATCAGCTCTTTTTCAAGACGGTTTTCAAAAACTTGTTAATATAACAGTTTGTATATACACACATATATTTTTTAATATACGTACTAATGCTTTTATAATCGTTTTCAGTTATGATCTATGGAGAAACAACAAACCGGTACAAATGCTCTCGTATCCGAACCTGATGGCGAATGTATGTGTTTTAGTGTTTCTTTATCATTTTATTTTCAAGTGTTTGAGTAATTAATATACAACTTCTATTTTGCTTTAACAAGCATGGCTGGTTGTTTCTTGGCAATCATAAAAAGATGGATGACAACTTGCCCATCACAAAAAAACTATATATTTGACTTTAGTCGGTCAAACCTGAATGATAACTTGCAGTTTGACTAAATTGTCAAAAACGACTAAAATACTCCTTTGAACCCAACTTGTTAATTTTCTGCTAATGTTGACATGTACCAAATTTTCTGAGATTATGACCCATTAACAACATCTGTCCCGAAGTGATTTTTTGCTACAACCTGCAGTTTGACTTATGAGAAGTCAAACTGTCAAAAATATATTTTTTGTTGAATTTGCAATAACCTTTAAAGCTTGATAAGAAAACACCCGACCTGTTTTAACTCATTTATGTTTGTTCATTTACGCTCTTATAAAATAGCGTTCGTTTATATTATATAGGTACTAGCTAGTTGGGTGACTTAATTTACTATGCCTTTAATGTGATTTTCCATAAATATATTATAATTAACTGAAATATTGTAGAGCGTTTCTATGGACACCCCGGAGGCTGTTGAAAGACAAGGCATCACTCCTATGTCTAAAAATATAGAACCTGTCCAAAATGAAAAGGTAATGATAATTACTTAACAAATTCTTCTTTAATTAAGTGTATGTGATTAATTGCTGATGTAATTAATCGATTGAATGTATTTTAGCGAAAGAAGATAAAAGTAAATAAGAAGAACAAAAGGCTAGTTACATCATCTGAAGTAATTACTAGCAATACTGATACAACAAAAATCTCATTACAAGCTGAGGAAGGGGTGGTAAGGAATGCACATAATATATATTGACTTTGACTTTATATATGATGCTAATTAATATATATATATATATATATATATATATATATATATATATATATATATATATGCCATTAATGTTTTTAGAATACGTACAAGTGTAAGCTGTATCATCTGGGTATGAGGGATATTGTGGCAATGGGTACAGTCCACATTCATCAGGATCAAACAAAAGTCATAAAAGTTCATGGCATGCCAATTCAAAAAGATGACCTGAAAGTTTCTGTTGATACAACTGAAAAACCTTGTGCATTTTTACCAATTCCAACAGACGAAGCTACAACAATTGAACAGGCATTAGGTGGCTTTGTTGCCTGGCCAAAAAGACTAATCAAATGTCCCGAGTTACAGGTTTGGTTTCCTCTTTGCTCTAAGTTCTTCTTTGGTTTCCATATATTTGAATAAGTAAGTAACTTAATGAGCTTAATTAATTTATTTTCTATTTCGGTATTGATATATTCCGCATCCATTTGGCTGTGAATTCATTTGATGATGTGGGAAGTGAACATCCAGTTTATTTGTTTCCATTTGGCTGGGAATTATTATGTAGTGAATTATAATTACATTGATCATATATGCAGTAAGTTTGATCCACTTTGGTTTTAAGCTGTTTCATATATATTAACTTTTATCCATGTTTTGTTCCTCCAGCTACCACCAGAGTCACCACCACCAAAGAAGAAGAGAAAAAAAATCAAAACCTGGTTTAAGGGACGAAGATCTGCATGATGATCCTGACACAAGGATGATCGATCAACAAAGACGACCTACAAATCGATAATATATATTGTACTTCAATGTTTAGTGTGATGAACAATCTTATGCATGGATATATATTATTATCAATAAATGATATGATTTGGATTTCCATTAGCTAGGGTTTCATGTTAATTTAATGATTTTTTAATTAGAATTACAATATATTAATTGAATTTGGTTTTTAGTCACATTTATAGTTAAAAGTGGGCAAAAACATTATGTGTCACAAAAGATAGACAATAGCCACACTTAAAGTTGAAACTTGGGCAGATACAATATGTGTCACCAAAGATAGACAATAGCCACACTTAAACACTAGTCACACAGTGTGACTTTGTTTTTGTTTTGTGTGACTGAATGATACAAAATGTCATAGATAAAATTAAAACATTTGTTTATTTTAGTGTGACAGAATGCTGGCAAATGTCACTGCAAAATAACATATTGCGTGACTGAACGACACCGAATGTCATTCAAATATATAAACTTTGTTCCTACATCTTGATAATAGCCTCTCTCAAAACTTAAAAAGTTTTAGTGTGTCTAGACATACTCTATAGCCGCACTGATGGGGACAAAATGTGTGACTACATAAAACCTTTTGTCACTGTAATTATAATTCAATGTGACAATAACAAGCTTTCACGTCACTATATATAAGAAACGACCACACTTATAAGAACATCATGTTGAACTTGCTACATTTTGTCACTGTTGTTTTAAATTGCTGTCGCTAAAACATAAATGTTTGTGACTATACAGTAGAAACGGTCACATTGAAAATAGATTCATGTGACCGCTGCTACCTTTAGTCACACTTAATAGACGAAAGCTTGATTCCAACAAAGATATTGAAACCTTTAGTCACGCTTTTTAAGACCTATGGTCACAAAACTTCAAGGTCACCGTATGGTATCTATGGTGGCGGCGGCTTTGGTGTCACTTGGACTGAAAAGGATATGTGTGACGAAATAGATACAGTGACATTTATTCTGTGTCACCTTATCTAAATTTTAACGCAGTGTTTTGGTTTTTTTCAAGTTTTTTTTTAATTTTTTTTAGCAAATTGATAAGAAATGCAATGAAACAAATATATACAATTCTAACAACTAAATATTTATAACTCCTCTGAATATATAAAACTCAATAACGAACTGGATTTCGTCACACATGGTTAAAATAAAATAAAGGCCAAGGCTGAAATGGTGTGTAATATTCGGTCTAGCAAATGGAAAGGAATAAGGCCAAATGGGCTCCTAGGGTGAGTCGGGTAAGGAATTTTATTTAGTGGGGAAATGTATGTACGGGATTTCTAAAGTCTTACTTATGTGATAAAATCTCGATAAGCATATGACAAGCAAGTTCTAATTCTGTGAAACATGCTGGTTACCAACCATGATAAAATCTCGATAAGCATATGACAAGCAAAATCTCAATAAGCATATGACAAGCAATCATAATATGACATGTTCTATATTTATTTATTATATAATATGTGTATTAAGTATAGAGGCCATCTCACAATATGTCTGGATATATGGCTGCCGATATGAAACCTTTATATCTGTCCCATTGACTCGTTATCCCCGCCTAAACGACCTCATTTTCAACTTCTCTTTTTGAAAAATATTGTTATAAAAACTATCGAGAAGCTGAAATACCAACCATGACTAGAAACCTATAACTTGACATTGATGACAATAATTAACAGTTAACTACTTTGGTTTCTGAACACTCTTCGAGGTACTACCGCGCTAATAATTTCAGTTTTCCCCGATCCCCACACTTGAGGTTGACATTTTTCTCAAAATTAAAAAATATAAACCGTTTAAAGAACATTTGGAGAAGGGGTTGAATTTGACTGTTTAACAATTAAAAAGCAGGTCTCTAATCTACAATTACAGTTTCAACGCTCATACTAAAATAACAAAATAAATTATGAAACTGAAATCACCTGATATTTATGATTATGTAATGCTAAACGTGACTAGTAAACTCTTGTCTTCCTCAAAGACAATAACTGAATCCGCAAAATCTCAAGACATGTAGAAGCAAGCTTCTCATATGTGTAAGACATAGGTCTTTTAAGATTTTGCAAAAAAATGAATTTTTCAACTAATGTTATCAATCAATTACCGAGCCGAATTATTTAGTTTCATAATGAATTTTGTTAAACAAGTAAAGCATGTTAAAAGACATAACTCACTTTCGTAAGAATCACGGTTGCATTTAGCGTATGTAACAAACCCTTTAAACCCCCTGGCAGCTCGGGTGGATGAGTAAGGTCTCGTGAGGGTTTATAGTGAACTTGTAAGGCCCCGGTCCCGATGCCGTACTTTAGCGTTGGATTTACTCATAAACACAGTTCTAAATATCATAGTGAATTAAAACTTTTCGCGGAATAGATAAATGTCAACCATTCATTACATAAGTCTTAAAACTTAAACAATATAAAAGATGTCTTTAAGTTTAAACATTATAAATTAAAGTCTTCAGATGCCAACTTCTTTATTCTTCTGCCATGTGTCTCTCTTCAAGCCAGTTGTCTCATTCTATTCACCTACGTGTATAATAAAAGTCAGCTACACTCAGTGAGTTCTAGTTAATCAGACATCATACAATACGTTCACATACTTATATACATACATGAAGATATGTATATATTGCATACTTACCTTGTTTACCTTTTATTCATACATACATACATACATACATACATACATACATACATACATACATACATACATACATACATACATGCATGCATGCATGCATGCATGCATGCATACATACATTTGTTCTTTCATACTGTCGCCCTATAACCTTCGCAGATATTATTAGGGTTATAAACCCATTAACATTCGCAGATATTATTAGGGTATGCAATCCTTCAACCTTCGCAGATATTATTAGGGTCTACGACCATTTAACATTCGCATATATTGTTAGGGTATGAAACCCTTCATAAACATACAACCCGGCATACGTTATGATATTGAAGAAACACAAATCCACCCCTCAAGGTCTAACACGTTAGTCCGATGGTTATGGTTAAGTATTCCCCATGATGATTTATAAAACCTTCTTGGCGCAGACGAGTTATGATATTGAAGAAACACAAATTCACCCCTCAAGGTTTAACACGTTAATCCGATGGTTATGGTTAAGTATTTCCCATGATTATTTATAAAACCTTCTTGGCGCAGACGAGTATATCCTGCAAAACAGAACACCATGAGCTCATTACGAAGAATGGGGGGATTTCTCGTAACCACCCTCTGGCGTGAGAATCAGTACTTGATCGTACGAATAAAATGTATTGAGAGAGTAGTAATATTGAATTGTATATCCCTTACCGTTTGGAGATCCATTGGTATTTATAGCCAGAGGAGAGAGAGAATGGTCAACCACCTTGCCAGGGTTTCCACTAATTATATTCTCCACCCGTGCGGTCGTGGAGGTTGGCGGAGGTTGGTGGACATCATGGCCTTTTGACATGGGCGTGTTGTACTGTTTCGTACCGCCCTTTATGTGTTGTCTAATCTCCATTGGTTGGGTGGTATTCCCCATATAAGTTGTACCTAGGTGTTAGGGATTGTTTATTATATTAGGTTAAGATCTTGGCGCCATGCAGTATGTTTGGCGCATAGTATGCCCGCTGATGTTAGGGCGCCAAGTGATCCGCCAAGCGCACGAGTTATCCCCTATTTGGGTGTTATATTTAACTGAGTGGTGGGTTTAATACCCTACCTCTATAAGTCCCCCTAGTCCGTAGTTGCCCTTCTTGAAGAAAGGGGACTATGGACTTATCATGGCCTTTTGATTGCTAATCTATATTTTAGTTGTTTATTTTTCGCTTGCCATTATCATCTGGTATCGTCTATTTGGGTGTTTGGTTAGTGAAAACCATTTTTTTGGTGGATGGTTATTGAAAATCATCCGTTGGCGGATCGTATTTTTGCGGGTGATTATTGATAATCATCCCATGGTGGGGCCTATTTTTGCGGGTGACTATTGAGAATCATCCCATGGCGGGGCCTATTTTGGCGGGTGACTATTGAGAATCATCCCATGGCGGAGCCTATTTTGGTGGGTGATTACTGAAAATCATCCCATGGCGGAGCCTATTTTGGCGGGTGGTTACGAAAAATCATCCCATGGCGGAGCCTATTTTAGCAGGTGATTACTGAAAATCATCCCTGGCGGAGCCTATTTTGGCGGGTGATTACTGAAAATCATCCCCTATTTTGGCGGGTGATTATTGAAAATCATCCCATGGCGGAGACTATTTTGGCAGGTGATTACTGAAAATCATCCCATGGCGGAGCCTATTTTTGCGGGTGAATACTGAAAATCATCCCATGGCGGAGCCTATTTTGGCGGGTGATTACTGAAAATCATCCCACGGCAGCGCCTATTTTGGCGGGTGATTACTGAAAATCATCCCATGGCGGAGCCTATTTTACCAATACTTGTCATCTTTCCATCTATATTGATGACGTGTTATTTGGCGGGAAGAGATGAATTAAATGCATGCCAGTGAAACTATGGTTTGACGTGAAGTTTTGACAACGCTTGCCCTTCAGTGCAGCTTAGACCGCGTAGCTTCTATCCCTTCTGCTATAACACATTTTCCTATCATTTTGTTAGCGTGTCACCTGGCGATTAGACCGCGTAGCTTCTATCCCTTCTGCACCCCCTTCCCCTGTTAGTATAAAAGGAGGGGTCACCCCTTTGGGATTTCATTTATCATACAAGTTTGCATACTTTTCACGCCTTCTTTCTAGAATCCTCTACTCCCTTTTATGGCTGAATCCTCTCAATCTTCCAAAACAAAGAAGAATAATACCATGGAATTTTTCGGTTGTCGTATGGCTTCCGAGTATTTCAACAACATGGTCAAGGTGTATAACCTTGGCCCCGAGTTCGAGCCTGAGCTGCCCGCTTTGGGTCAGACGGCTCGACAGGCTCCTGTCGGCAAGATTGCCCTGTACAAGGAGTATTTCCTCATGGGAAATTTCCGTTTGCCTATAACTTGGTTTTTGCTGTAGGTTTTGGATGCTTTTGGGCTGCACCTCAGCCAGATTCATCCACTCGGAATGGCTCGCTTTCGTCATTTAGAGTATACTTGTCATTGCCTTGGCATTACGCCTACGGCTGACAAGTTATCGGCCTTTTATCTGTGGCGCTTCTCCCAGGGGTGTTATAATTTGTTTACCTGCCTTGGTGCCAAGGCCATTTCTTTGGAGGCACCACAGATTTTTCACGAGTGGAAGAGCCTTTTCTTCTACGTTTCTGGCGCGTGGTTCTGCATGTCATGCATTTTACGGATGTGAAGGAGCTTCCTGAGCCAAAACTGGTCCATTATTCTGGGTCGGACTGGTTCAATACTTTACAGGTTAGCCTTTCCCCACTCCGTCACTAATCGGAGCGCGCGCTGGTGCTATTCGGCATGAGTCGTGTTTGGGATGATGCGACGAAGGTGCCGGTCATCCATAACGGTGGTTGGGGTTAGTGATTTTCCTGTTTGTTGTTTTTTTTAACTGATGTGTTTCTTTGCAACCCGCTTCGGAGGGCGCCAAGATCCTACGCTGAAGGGAGTTGGTTCCCCGCGAGTAGCCAATCCTTTCGAGGACTGCCCACAACTTTGTTTTTCCTCTTCCTATGGGGCAGTCATTGCCTCCGCGACCGCCACCACCTCCCAGTTTCGTTAACCCACGTGAGGGTAAGCCTCTAAACATTTCTTGCTGATAAATTGTTTAATCTCAGTTAACCCTTACTAACACAGATCTCAAATATGAGTTGTCTATAATTAACTTCTAATACGGATCTAGTTCATGATTGCCATTGATCTATAGTTAATACTTTATCTATATCTATATGCATTGATTGTATGTATGTAAATAATATCAGTATGAAGATTGGGAGAGAGATCGGACAGGGGTTTGTTAATTGACTCTCAAAAACTTACATTAATGTGTGAACACTTGTATTGATTGTATGTATGTAAATAATATCAGTATGAAGATTGAGAGAGAGATCGGACAGGGGTTTGTTAATTGACTCTCAAAAACTTACATTAATGTGTGAACAAAGTTCACTATAAATAGACGATGGAGTTAGTTCTTTAACATCCCCTAACAAACTAAACTCCAATTCGTTACATACATTAAATAGACAATAATCTTAACGAATCACCCCCTGATTCGTTAAACATCCTCAACGAATCAGGAGGGATAATATCATAAGTCTTAGTTCGCTAAACATCCTTAGCGAACTAGACATTACATTAACGAATTGCACAGATAGATTAATTTTTTTTACATTAAACAAAATGACAAATACGTTAACGATAAATACAAAGACTCAAGACGTAAAACCGTGTACTAACAGACACCCCCTCGTCTTGAGCTCTTTGTCTTTGATCTTCACTTGAAACGCTTGGACTGCCAATCTCTACAGCTATGAATCCCGTTCTCATAACAAACACGCACAACGCGTTGGAATTGCATAGCCAGATCATAGTCTTCATTGCGTTCAATAAAAATCTTGTTCTTGTGCAGCACATCGTTATCGGTCTCGGTTAAATTAACCAACTACATTGGGTCGATAATCTTAATAAGCTCAGTCTTCAGACCCTTTCCCAAGACAATGACGGCCTCGCCGGTTCGAGAATCGTAGTACCAGCGGTTGAAATAACTAGCCATGTGTTGATTCAGCGTCTTTACTGGCACACGCTTCAAGGTTTTTGGTGGCTTTACCTTAAGTACAAGCTTCCTCCAGCCCGTCAGGGGGTCAATCTCATCAATACGCTTGTGAGTGGGGACTTGTGGCTTGAGAAATTGGAACCCAGAATTGACCTCGAATAGCAGTTGTTGATGGAACCAATCAGCTATCCGGTCACCACCTCGATTGATAAATGGACGACACGCGAGGGTACGAACATCCCAACGTGGTAAAGTAAGAACGTCCATAATCTTCTCGTAGTACTGAATTAGCTTCTCCCATTTCACAATACATACCTTAAGTTCAGAATCAAATAACCAAGAAACGATATCACCGTTAACTTTAGATACAGTCTTGAATGAAGTCATTTGATTAGCTTTGGCTTTAGCCGCAGCTTCTTCCTTTTGTTCCTGATCAACATATCGATACACCTTGATAATCTTACTCACCTTCTTATAGTTGAACCACTTAGCAATATCAGCATTGGTTATGACTGCAAGTGAATCAAATACTGCATCAGCTACCTGCTTACCCTTAGATACCTTTTCCAACCTGTCCTCAGTTGTCTTGATTGTTTCTTCAGTGATTATTTGAGCACCCTGATCAACATTTGTGTGTTGAAACAGGTCAGGATACTCCTCAGCTGTGACATCTTCAAACTCGACCTCCTCATCTTCATAAATAAAGTCCGTATTCATTTGAATAGACGGATGATTTATTATGTCTTCCTCATTCACTACCTCAACATCAGGCTCTGTCTCTAACACGGTCAACTGTTCATCATTCAACCCTAGCAGTATGGAAATATGCTCTCGTGTTAGAGACCTTTCAACAAACTCACCAACCTCAATCTCATCCCTGTTCACCACACTCCCAACCATTCCCGATCCATCCACAAATATGACGGTATTGGCTTCAATCATTTCGATTGGTTTAACAGTAGTTGAATCATGATAAACAACAACCTGCTTACCCGAGTCATCACCACCACTTGTACCTGCACCGGAAGATGAGCCATGCGCTTGTTTAGGCTCACCTCCTTCACCAGACTCATCAGGATCTTGGTTATCATTCTTGAGTTTCTTCAATGCATCATCTTTGCACGTTAACTGCAAAACCAGATCCTCCTGTTCTTTGTGTTTCACCCCCTGAAACTCAACAATCGCACGAAGCTCCTTCGTCTCCTTTTGACAAAATGAAACATAACTCATCAGCCTTCTTTGATCTCCATTAGGCGTTCTTGATTTTTACGCTCAGCAGACATTTGGTTTTCATACAAATGAAGGAGGTTCAATAGCATGTATGTCTGACGGTTCTGTGGCATATTATACAAGGATGGATGAACAGGCTGGATTGGTCCCTGAGGCCTTCTAATTCTTATAAATGAGACATCACTTGGTGGAGGAGGCCTCATGGACTGTGTTGGAGGAACAGTGGAAGGTGCAGCAGAAGGCATTGGTATTTCGGCTAACGCCATTTGTGGAATCCTACCAAGCCTCTCATGAGAAATCATCGTCATCGTCAAGGTGAGCACCGGAGTGCTAGTAGTAAGCGACACTACCGGGCATTGAGACATGGTTGTATGAGGTGGTGGAACACCAATGATTACACCAGCTCCAGCTGATACACGTCTCTTAGTTGGAACTTCAGAAGCTGGTTCTTTACCTTTTCTTTTCCGTTCACGTTGAGTTGCAATTGTGGTAGCTAACGCGGCATCAACTGCAGCTTGTTGTTCTTGAAGAGCTGCATTACCAGCACCACCATGTCCACCATCACCACCATCATCACCATCATCGTTTCCATCGTTCCCACCTTCTCCTCCCTCCCGCTCGGAATCCGAGTCATTATGGATCCAACATTCATTGGGAGGACATACATAATTAGGATTAATAAGGTGACCAATCATACGTTTGTCCCGTGGCCTCTCCTTACAAGAAATCTTCATTCTACATACAGTTTCGGCCTTCATGTCTTCCAAAGGAAGCACATCGTCCACCAATGTTTGATCAATAACCAAGTTTGGTATCAAATCTTGAATTATCAACTGCAGAAATCGGGGATACATTAAGAACTTCTTCTTCTGAATCGTTTGCTGAACTTGTTCTTTCAAATGATCAAAGACCATTTCTGAGAAGTTGAATGGTTTGTTGAGATTGAGTGCCACAAATGCCGATTGTAGACTAATGCGGCATTCATCAAATCCACCTTTACGACCACCCATACAATGAATTAGTACGTGTAAAAGATACTTGTAGGGAGGGCACAAAGCATTCTTGTTAAACATAGAATCCTCAGTATTTCCACCATAACGTACATGTCTGAACAAACCCTTGATTAACTCCTTATCAAACTCACTTGGGTTATTATCATTGTCTCCAAACCGAAGCACCCTTCTAATCACTTCAACATCCATAGTTATAGGAGTTTGATTGATTGTGGCTCGAATGTGATTATCGACATCAACAAACTCAGCAGTATTCCAGAACTGCCAAATAATGATCAAATAAACAATTGGTCGAACAGTTATAGCATAATGTATCATTGATCGTCATAAAAATGCCAATACATCCCCAAACATAGTTACGTCAGCAACATCCGAATCAACATAAGCACATATGTTGTGCTTCTTATCATATGGTAGCAACTGTACATCAGCTTGTTCTTGAGGTTGTTCTTGTTCTTGGGAAGCAACGGGTGGATCTTGATCCATTTGATCGGCCATTAAACTGAATAGATATAGGCAAATATAAGTAATGTAAAAGTTTAATATACTATAAGCACGTATTTATACATATATATATATATCAATAGACGGTGCATTTAATTTAGATGTCGTGTGTAATTGATGGATCGACGCGTTTAGACCTTTTGAATCTTTTATTTAAATTATATTACATAGTTAAAGTAAATAAATAAGTTAATGTTGAAATGTCATTCGTTAAAATATCAATCTGATTCGTTATAGAAATATAACGAATCAGTTGGTTCGCTATCATGTAAATAAGTTAACGAAGAAGAAACAACGAATTAACTATGAAGGATAATGAACTAACTTATAGTTCGTGTCAAATTGACGAATCCAAATCTGATTCGTTAAATAAGTGATTCGCTGAACTAATTCGTCTGAATCCTTAACGAATTGGACACGAAGAAGTTCCAATTCGCTAAGGGTACGAATGGTCAAACGTAGGCTTAATTTTTTTTAACTCTCTTGGTCAAAGTCAAAATTAAATAAGAACACCGAAAGTCAACATGCTGAATCCAGGTTCGATTATTCCATAATAATCATTGAATAACCGAATCGACATTCGTAACGATCCCGGAAACACAATACGAATCAAATGGTGTTTATTTGAGGTTCAACAACATGAAATAAGTTAGGTTATTAGGGGTGGTTTTAACAGAGCATAAACACCCGAAATAACAAACAATCAATTGACCCGGAAATCTAGAATCAAACTCTGATTAAAGACTACCAAGGGTTTCAGAAGGATAGTCCGATCACAATGATATCAAAATAAGATACATTAACACAGTATGACACCGATTATGCAGAGTTTTAAAAGCCGTAAAACCATTATAACAAAATCACATAATTAGCCTATCAAATTTGTAAAATTTTTGACGAAAATCACAAAGAAGTGATCATCTATACCTTAGCAATACACTGGTATACTCAAAAGGTCAAATTTCGATGGTCGAAAAAATTATGAAAAATATGAGCAGGGTAACGTTAAGTGTAAGGAAGAAAGATGAATAGAATAGGACGGTTCGTATACACGCCGTCCTATATACTCTGTCCTTACATGTTTCTCAATGCATGAATCAGGTCTAATTCGTTTGAAATTTTAAATAACGAATCAGCTAATTCGTGAATTGACTTGAACACGCAGATTAGCGAATGAGGCTTGATTCGTATCTGATTCGTTAAATATGCATAACGAACTAGAAGTGTTTCGTTACAGAGTGCGGAAGCGAATTAGGTGAATGAACTAGGGTGTAGTTCGTTAAAAACACCTAATTCGTTATCCATAATTAACGAATTAAACATTATTTGATTTTATCTTTTAAAAATTAAATGAATTTAAGTTAAATTAATAAATCAAATAAATAAATGAATGAATTAAATAAAAATAAATTAAACTGGTTACTAAAATAACTTACAAGAATTACTGAGGACCGTTATCTCGATAATCGAATAACATAAAACGTTTTACGTTTGATAAAAACATAGTTTAAAATACCATTTAAATAATATGTAAAATAAAAAGCTAAAATATTTTTGGTATTTTGTAAAAATTAAAGAATGTATTTACAGGAAAGAAATATCCGAACTATGAAATGGACAATCTTTTTGTGATTTTCTATAAGAACATATTTTTAAAAGAACACATATTTTTGTTGAGTTTTGAGCAGAGAATCATATTGACCAAAATGCCCTTCCATCACAGTTTTATATTTCAGCGATATTATGACTGACGTTAAGTCAGTCATTGATATTGTTGTCCACTTAAATCTTATAACAAGCCTTCAAGCATTTTGGTGATATGATTTAGGATTCAATTAGCGCACAGAATATCAGAAACTATCAGCCCCTAATCTCGGTTCAAGCTTATTTTGATTTTTACCAAATCACCCCAACTTGACTTAAACCGTTATAGTGTTGATCAAAATTTGAAACTTTTAGAATATTTGAGCAATGCATCAAGTTGTTTTACTGTGAGTGAGTACGCACGAGTCCATCTGTCGGCTTACATACATTGTATCCCCTGGGGTACGTTTCTTATTGGTATTGAGACGCGCGCAAGGGAGGAACATTTGTATGACTGTTAGTGCACGGTTTTGCGTCTTGAGTCTTTGTAATTATCGTTAACGTTTTTGTTTTATATTTAATGTAATAATTAATTAAGTTATTCTCTAGTTCGTTAATGTAATTGTTGAGTCAAGAAATTGACCTAAGGGGGAGATTGTTGAATCAAAGATTTGACCAAAATAAAGTACATGGAAGATTGGAATCTTCTCAACCTCCTCAGAATTCGCTAAGTAATGGATCCGGGCACACATTGGAACTCCGAGCAAGCTTTTACTTAGCCGGGTATGATACTTTGTCTATCGGGCAAGGTTTACTTCAAGAAGTTTTCTTTAGTGTATATCCGATCAAGGTTTGCAAATTGGTGAATTCCCAAGTAAGGTTTGCTAGTTTATGTATATCCGAGCAATGTTCACTTTATCAAGCAGGTTTGTTCTTTAGAGCCAAGTACATTACTCTTCCGAGTAAGGTTTGGTTAACCAAGTCCAAGAAGCCAAGTGATTGGAAGACCGGGAAAGGTATTCATTAATAGTTATGGTCCAAGTAGGCTTGATGATTTAATGATATAACTCTAAGTATCATCGGGCAAGGTTCAGCTCAAGCAAGGAACTGTACTCCCGAGTACACTTTGCTAATAAGTTATTTTATAGCAAAGAGCTGAAATGGACCATTGAAGAACAAGGTTGCTCGTAAGGATTTGTCGGGCAAAGTCTGAGAAAACCAAGAAGACTGAAGTCTACCCGGTGAGTATTTTACTTGGTAAAATACTCTTCAAGAAAACTCTACCCGGAAACTGATCCCGGGCACACTTCTATTTTACCAAGTCATGAAGGATGGCAGAGTACACAGCGTACTCGGAATGAGAAGTTTGATGAAAAGCCTACCCGGAAGACTTGTTTTACACTTAGTTTATTTTGAATATGTAAATTGAATATGTATGTTGTATTTAGGGTTTCTAGAAGGAATGACAGCTGTCCTAGGTTGGCAGGCCTATAAATAGAATGTATAGGGCAAGCCGCCAAGGACACACACACACACACGAGAGCACAATACGGATAAGACAGACACATTTATTGAAGAGAATATTGTGTGACGGCTGTCCTAGGATTCCTTATAAACCCTAAATCGATTACCCATTTGTATGATTAACGTTATATAAATGGAAATCTTTTGAGCGAATCCTGTTTTGTGCTTTCTACCTTTGATTATTAATTGCAACCGTATGTTTGTTATTGATTCCGCCTTTAACAAATGGATATCTTTCTAAATATAGCAACCCGTCATTAACTCTCTTGTCGACACATCAATCTATGTGAGTTATGACATGATTAAGTAAGATCCAGTTGAAATCGAGGGACCTGACAAGTGGTATCAGAGCTCTTTTTTACTGCTATTTTAGATAGATTGTTGCTGATTGAAGATTTGAAGAAGAGTGACGTAAGCAGACCACTGTTCCATTGATTTGTGACGTCAGCAGCTCCGTTCTTCATTTTTCTTCCAGATCTACAATTATTTGGTGTTTTCCCTTCCTTATTTCAATTAAAACTTTAATCTTTATATTTAAATCTTGTTTATATCGAATCAGACACCTCAGATCTGAACTATTGGTTTTCAGATCTGAATATATATATTTTTTTTAAAACCTCTGTTTTTATAAAGAAATTGTTTTTTTGTTTTCACAAAATGTCTGGTTATGAGGAACAAGAGGTGTCTAGTAACAAGATTCCTAGATTGTATGGACAGGAAAATTTCACTAAATGGAAGGTCTTGTTTGAAGCAGCCGTTTGCTACAATGATGTTGATATATGGAATTCCATCAAGAATGGTTCACAAGCTACTGTTGAAGAAGGTGCAAATCCGCAAGCAACTGCTGCTGTGAGAGAAAGGATGAGAAAGGTTGATGATAAGGCTTTAGCTATGTTGAAGCTAGGTCTGTCTTGGGAAATACTTACCAAGGTTGCACATCATCCCAATGCTAAGGCAATGTATGATGCAATTCTTGAGAGGTTTGAAGGAAATGTTGAACTCAAGAACATCAAGAAGCAGAGATTGAAGCAGCAACTAGAAAGATTCAAGTATAAAGAAGGAGAAAGGTTGAAATCAATTCTGGAAAGATTTCTGGGAATTGTGAATGAGCTCAGAACCACAGATTATGTCATGACTGATCTTGATCTTAGCACCAAGCTGCTAAACTCTATGCCAAAGGAATGGTATACTGCCTGCAAGTTCATCCTTACAAAGCACAACTTCAATGAGCTAAAAGTAGATGATGTGGTGTGTTTTCTTCAAGCTGTAGAGATAGAAATGATAGAAAATGAAATGTTAAGGGAGGAAAGACCCTGCTTCAATGTTTCAAATGCATTGATTGCACCTATGGGTAATCTGAATACCAAGAATCAGCAACAGATTCCTATCATTGAGGAACCTATTGAGCACAATGCTGATACTACAAAGGCTTTCATTGGTGGTAGCACAAGTAATCAAGGAAATCAGCAAAGATTCAATATGCAGCTGATTGATGACACTGATTCTGCCTCTATGGCAAGTGGAAATGTGCCTCATACTGGTACAGGACATGGTCAAAGCAATGATACACAGGCTTTGCTGTCTATGTTTACTGAGTCATATAATGCATTTGTTGCAAAGAATTTGATTCACACAAGTGTAGTGCAAGATGATCTAGAGCAGATAGATGCTGATGATTTGGAGGACATGGATTTGAAGTGGCAAGTTGCAATGTTAGCTTTGAGAAGTAAGAGGCTGTATAATAGAACTGGTAGATTTCTGGTTTCTGGTCCAAATGAAAGAATTGGATTTGACAAGTCAAAGGCAATCTGCTATAATTGCCAATAGCCAGGACATTTTGCAAGAGAATGCAACTTTCCAAGGAACTATCAGATGAATCAATTCTAGAATCAACAGCCAAGAGGTCAATAACAATACTAGCAAAATCAGCAAAGAAATAACAACCAAAACTTCAACAACAACTTCAACTTCAATCCCAACAACAACTTCAATCCCAACAACTACAATCCCAACTTCAACAACTTTCAGCCTCAAATGAATAATCTGAATCAAAGTATGCAACAGAATCAAAGTTTTCAAATGAACAACAATCAAAACCTTCAAGCTGTTCAAAACGTTCCAAACAACACTGTTCCAGCCAACCCAAATCAACCAAGAAATCAAGGAAATGTGGCAGTGACTACACAACATGAAGGAAATTTTGATTGGAGTAATCATGAAGAAGACATTGCAGATGATATCAAGAGGGAAAATGTGGCATTCATGGCCATAACTAAGAAAGAAACTGGATCATCATCTCAGGAACAGTCCACTCCTCTAAATGACATATGGTACATGGATAGTGGTTGTTCTAGGCACATGACTTATGACAAGAGATCTCTTGTCAATTATGAAGAAAAGTATGAAGGTCCTGTAGCATTTGGGGAGTGATGAAAATGGTGGAAAGATTGTTGGAAAAGGAATCTTAACAAATGGGAAAGTCTCGTTTGATAATGTATTTCATGTTGAAGGTCTTCAGTACAATCTGCTGAGTATATCACAAACGTGTGATAAGGGATACAAAGTCAGTTTTGATGATTCACATTGTTTCATTCTAAAACCTGAATTTGTGATTCCACCTGAAATGATTATGATGATGGCACCAAGAAATGGTAATTTGTATGAATTGAATAAGAAAGAAGCTATTTCAAGAGGAGGTGCATGTTTTGTTTCTAAAGCCGCTGAAAATGTGTCAAAATTGTGGCATAGGAAACTGTGTCATGTGAACTTGAAGAACATGAATAGACTTGTCAAAGGGGAGCATGTCATAGGCTTACCTACAAGAGAATTCAAGTTGGAAGATCATTGTGATTCATGTCAAAAGGGAAAACAACACAAATCTACTCATAAGTCAAAACTCATCAATTCAATTGATCAAGTACTTGAATTACTTCACATGGATCTCTTTGGTCCTGTGAGTGTACCAAGTATTGGGAAGAAAAGATATTGTCTTGTGATCATTGATGACTATTCAAGATACACTTGGGTTTATTTCCTAAGTACCAAGGATGAGATTGCAGAGTTGATTAAAGGTTGTGTAACAATGATTGAGAACAAGTTGAGTAAGAAAGTCAAGATGATGAGAAGTGACAATGGCACTGAGTTCAAGAATGGAGTTATGCAAGAATTCTGTGAAGCAAAAGGAATACAACAACAATTTTCAGCTCCTAGAACTCCTGAGCAAAATGGTGTAGCAGAAAGAAGAAACAGAACTTTAATTGAAGCTGCAAGAACCATGTTAGCAGATGGTGTTATAGAATCATCTAACATTATTTTTAATGAGAATCAATTCAATATAGTTGATGGTGTATCATGGCTGTTTGATCATGAGAAATTGATTAAGTCCTTCAAGATTTATCCTGAAGACTTTGATGAAACTTTCTACAAGACCAGTGAAGTTGAAGAGAAAAAGAAGAAATCATTGGACTTGGAAGAATTATGGAAGAAGGTTGCCAGAAAAGAAAAAGGAATATACTTTTGTGAAGAGTTCCTCATGTGAAATTAATGAAC
Organism: Bidens hawaiensis; assembly: GCF_021521415.1. Taxonomy (NCBI): domain Eukaryota; kingdom Viridiplantae; phylum Streptophyta; class Magnoliopsida; order Asterales; family Asteraceae; genus Bidens; species Bidens hawaiensis. The sequence goes on along the minus strand of NW_027493444.1, from coordinate 213,154 downwards.
ATGATCATGCTGAGAATGTTCAAGACAATCCAGATGTACAGAATTATCCAATTCAGCATGAGGATGACACAAGCAACCATGCAAGTGAAAATGAAACTACATCTACTGCAAGATTTCAAGATCTATTTCAAAGATTGAACTTAGAAAACAATGGTGCATCTACTCCAGGACAAAATAATGATGAAGCACCAGAATTTCATGATGCAGAAGCTGATTTGATCATCTAAGATCCAGAACTGAATGAAACAAATCTTGACACAATTATGTCTACAGATATGACAGTACAAACTCCTTATGTTGAAAAGAATCATCCTTCTGAAAACATCATTGGTAATTTGCATGAAAGAGTTACAAGAATTCATTCTGAAATTGCAAACATCTGTCTTTACTCTTGTTTTCTGTCCCAAATAGAACCAAAGAACATAGCACAAGCATTAAAAGACAATAGTTGGGTGGAAGCAATGCAAGAGGAATTGACACAATTTAGAGACCTACACGTATGGGATCTTGTTGATAAGCCATTTGACAGATATGCAATTGGAACCAAATGGGTCTTTAGAAACAAAAGGGATGAAAGGGGTTTGGTGATTAAGAATAAAGCTAGACTTGTAGCACTGGGATGTCTTCAAGAAGAAGGAATAGACTTTGAGGAAGTCTTTGCACCTGTTGCAAGACTTGAAGCTATCAGGATTTTTCTTGCATATGCTGCCTCAAAGAGCATTAGAGTGTTCTAGCTTGATGTTAAGTCTGCATTTCTAAATGGAAAGATTGATGAAGAGGTGTATGTTGCTCAACCTCCAGGTTTTGAGGATCCAATGTATCCAAACAGGGTGTATAAGTTAAACAAAGCCCTTTATGGATTGCATCAGGCTCCTAGAGCATGGTATGATGAGCTGTCAAATCATCTCCTTGAAAATGGGTTCAAAAGAGGAGCCATTGACAAGACACTCTTCTACAAAAGAAAGGGATCAGACTTGCTTCTATTACAAGTGTACGTGGATGATATCATCTTTGGTTCTACAAATGAACAAATGTGTATGGAGTTTGAAGGGGTAATGAAGCCCAAATACAGCATGAGCTCTATGGGAGAAATGAACTTCTTTCTTGGATTGCAAGTTCAACAGAAAGCTAAAGGAATCTTCATTCACCAAAACAAATATGTGCAGGATATCTTGAACAAGTTCAACTGTCAAGAATACAAGACTGCTTCAACTCCAATGGACACCAAAGAAAAGATGATTGCAGATGAAAAGGGGGAGCCTGTAGATGAACATGAACATAGAGCCAAAATTGGATCTCTGATGTATCTGACTGCAACAAGATCAGATATCATGTTTGCTGTATGTGTGTGTGCAAGATTCTAATCAAGTCCAAAAGTCTCCCACATGAATGTTGTTAAAAGAATATTCAGATATTTGAAGGGAAGACCAGACTTAGGGATTTGGTATCCAAAGAACCAATCTTTTGATCTGATTGCATATACAGACAGTGATTATGATGGCTGTAACATGAGCAGAAAGTCAACCTCAGGAGGATGTCAATTTCTGGGTGAAAGGCTAGTGTCATGGAAATGCAAAAAGCAGACTACAGTCTCAATCTCTACTGCAGAAGCTGAATATGTTGCTGCATCTGCCTGCTGTGCACAAGATCTATGGATTCAAAATCAGATGCTGGACTATGGTTTGAATTTTCTGAACACCCCTATTCTTATTGACAATACTGCTGCATATTTTACTGTTAAGAATCCAGTTCAACATTCAAAAACTAAGCACATAGAAATCAGACATCACTTCATCAGAGACTGCAGTGAAAAATGTTTGATTGAAATGCAGAGAGTTGATACAAGTGACAAATTGGCTGACCTATTCACCAAACCACTTGATAGGACGAGGTTCAACTTTCTTTTGAAAGCGGGAATGATCAACTCTGATGAAATCTGATTAAGGATGTGTGCCTAGTTGTGTGTCTCTCTGTGATAACTGATTATTTTGTTAGAGATTACACATATTGAATGGTCGGTGAGTAATTGATTATGTTACTTGAGTATGATATTGATTATGTTACTTGAGTATGATGTTGATTATGTTGCTTGATATGCTGTCTGATATGTGCCTTAACTGATTATGATTGCATGATTTTGACACGTTTGATCTGATTGATAGGTTTACATGATTATCAGTTGATGTGCATTTGTGATGTTAGAATAAGTGTCTTTGTTATGATTTACTTGTGAGAGTAAGCTTATTTGACATCATTGCTTTAATGCTTGACTATGTGTTTTATCTGATCATCTGATGTTGTTAGGATAGGCTTACACATGAATGTTGTTAAATGTTTGCCCGTCTTGATAATGTTGATTGTGATTCAGATTTGATTATGTACTGCAACTGTTTGTGTCAAAATGAGATTTATGTCAAAATTAAGTGATAACATGAATTTTCTAATGAATTTTTCATAAATACTTTGTTTTGGTCAACACATGAGCAAGTTGTTTAATGGTGATGAGATATGATAAGATTATTCAGTTCAAGCTTTAAAAGAAGCTTAAAAGAAGGATTTTTAAAGAAAAGTCTCAAGTAGTTGTTTTTGCTGAAAATTATGTCATTTGCCCAGTTGGAAGGACATGCACCTGTGTATGTTTGGTCCTTAAATCTCTACAGATTCAAAGGATAGCCATTGACCTGAAAAGTGAATGCATTTGGGGCAATAATGACTTGTTTCATATTCCTTCACTTAAAACTATGTCAATAGCTCTGACTTTGAAAGGACATATATTCACATGTATGTTTGGTCCTGTTGACCACTTTTGGTCAAACAGGATAGCCATTAACCTGACAATGAAGAGATATTGGGGTGATTGAATATTAAACTGTGTTTATTGGGAAATGATAGTACATTGACTACTTAGCTGATCATATGGAATTAATAGGCTAAAAAGACCTTAGTATAGTCATTAACATGTATGGTTGCTTTTCCATGATGATGTAAAATCTAAGGTGATATAAACATAATGAATATGCTGATATTTATGTGGAGATACATAGTTGTCTTTGCATGTCTCAAGATAAATCTCTCCAAATGATCGGTAGAAAAGTGATTACCCAGTCATACACGAGCCTGTTGTTATTTGGTCAACCAAAAATGAAACATCTTTAAATATGACAAAGAACATGCTTTAAGAGAATTTGAGAAAATATCAAAAACAAGGGGAAGAATGAATAAATCAACCAAAAGGTGATAAGTGTTTTAAATATTTTATCAAACAAGAGGGTTACAACAAGAACTACAAAGATGTTGACAAAATCTGTCTCATCTTGAATGAAAGGCATGTTATTAACAGTAAGTCCAACGTTCAACCTCTATATATGTTTGAATCTCAAAAATACAAAAATACAAAAATACAATAAGTTCTGTTATACAAAAACAAGTTTTTGACCAAATACAGGAGGTTGGAGTCAAATTGGGGTGATCTAGGGAAAGCCAAATAAGTTTTGAGAAGAAATATGAGGCATCATAGCACAGTGTTGACCATTAATGCATTATACTTTAAATGAACCTTAATCATATCACCAAAGAGATGAAATTCATGCTAAGTTCATACCTGCTGTTAACCTATCTATGTTGTCATAATAATGCTGAGAGTGAAGTATTGAAAAAGCTACTTAGTCAATATGATCCCATTCTTGAGATCTTTTCAGATAATGAAAGAAACTGTTTTGAAGAGAAGAATAACTGAAATTTGATCTCTAAATGCACCATTTGCTCTTAAACTATGATCTTTAAAGATAAATTCGTTTTAACAAGTTGTTTAAGTCAAAAAGTGTTGCATTTTGCCTAAAATAGGTTGAATATGTTATTTCGGGTAAGGTTTGATGATTTAAGACCTTTCCGGGCAAGCTTAGTCATTTTTGACTAACTTTATGATTTTCGGGTATGCTTTGAAGTGTTTACACTTTACGAGTAGAGTACACTGTTGTACTCATTTCCCGAGCAAGCTTGAAGTCTTGAGATGATTATGTATTGTTATGGCTAGCGTTTAACAAGAAATTCTTGTTCCGGGCAAGCTTTGCATTTTATATGCTGATTCCAAGCAAACTTTGTGAACTTAAATTAGTACATCGAGTAAGCTTTGTGATTTGTGTGAATATGGTGTTAGGAAAGATTTGCTAACCTTTCCGGGCACACTTAGATATTATTATTTAAGTTTTTCAGTTTCAGGTATGATTTCTTTTGTTGAAATCTCTCGAGTAAGGGCATATCTGATAAGTGAATATGTGTATCCTATTAAGCTTATTGCTAACTTAGGTGTTTCAAGCAAGCTACTTGAAATTTTACCTGTAGCACACTTAACTATTTATGTGTTTTAATTTCAGTCCTAGCATGCTCTGTGATATTTGTGTTTATGTTTTTCTTTGAAATTACAAGTGTTTTCGGGTAAATCTTGTTTTCCGAGCACACTTTATATTCCGGGTACACCTTTGTTCCCTCAATATACTTGGTAATTTCAAAATGTAACTTTCCGAGTACACTGTACGCTAAGAGTCCCTTCCGGGTACACTTTGAACTCTGGGAGAGTTATTCGAGTATACTTTGAATAATAATGTTGCTCGGGCACACTATGTTTTCAAGTATGCTTGATTGAATATGTTATTTAGTATGATAAATTTGATTATGACCTCTATTTTATTAGGGTTTATGCTAGTCTAAGTCATTTAATTTGAATTCAAGAAATATATTTGGGGATCTTAATTGATTCCAGTAAGAATGATTATTTGATATTTTTGTGACATTCGTGACAAAACGAGTATACTATATTCACTACGTAACAATTAAACGATAAATCGATTAATTCGTAGTGCTTAAACGAGTAACCGACCGAAACTAATTATGACCCGTATATATATATATACTGAGGGGTCATATACGAGTTGTAGATATATTGTAGAGGTTAACATATTGATATTTAGGCCCCAGTGCGTTTAAAACTCTTTAAACGAAAAAGGTTTCGTTTATTGATACGCTATAAGTTTAAACACAATCGTTAACATCAAAACGAGCATTGTAGCATCCGTTAAGCCGAAAAAGATTTATAAAACACTTATATGACATGTTCTAGGCAATCCGTGAAAATATTTTGGATTTTTACAACGAGTCAGTACGTTTTTCTTATTTTACAAAAAGAAGCTGAAAAACACTCGTTTTCGCACTCGAACTAGTTTTCTGGCGAAAAACCAAACCCGAACTAAATTTTGGACCGACGTTTGCGTATGGCACGAATACCGAGGAACCATTGGGCCAAATAGGAGGCCCAATGGGCCCTTAATGTTTCCGGTCGCAACTTGGGGGGGGGGACCCCTTTTGATTAGCTTGTTAACTAAGCTAAGGAAAAAGATATTTTCTCATTCCAAACACGAACCAACTCAATATCCAGCTGATCATCTTCATTTCTTGTCCAAAACCCTAAGGGGGTGTTTGGTACAGAGAATTGATTGGGGAGAAATGGAATTAGAAATATTTCTTTTGTTTGTTTTCCACTTTTCATTTCTATTTCTCTAAAACTAGAGAATTCCATTTCTCTTTAAAACAAAGAGAAATCCATTTCTCAGCAGCCTCCTCATAGCATGTCACCACCTCGTCTCCGGCCACCACCTCGTCTCCGACCACCACCTCATCTCCGGCCACCACCCCGTCTCCGGCCACCACCTCGTCTCCGGCTGCCACCTCGTCTCCAAGTCTGCAACCGCCACCTCGTCTCCAAGTCTGCAACCACCACCCCGTCTCCGCCGTTCGCAGTGGTGAACACAGAGATGGTAACCGGTTGTAGGTTGCAGGTGGTACGGGTGAACGGAGATTAGGGTTTCAAGTGGTGGTTCGTGGTAGGTTAGGGTTTTCAGATGGTCGGGTGATTGTGGTCGCAGGTGGGTGACAGTGGTGGTGGAAATCGGCGGTGGTTGCAGGTGGCTTCTGATTATCATCATCATCATCGCCACCACAACCACCACCACAAAATCTCCAAAGAGGCAGTGATGACATATCTGAGCCTCCTTTTCTATATCTTATGTTCCAAAAATTTGAATCTTTTTAATTTCTTGTGTACTGTGGTTGAAGAAGGGGGTTTGGTGGCGGCAGCCGGTGGTGGTGGGCTATGGTTGAAGAAAGGGCTGTGGTGGTGGTGCTGGTGGTGTGGGGCTGTGGTGGTGGGGCTGGTGGTGGTGGGGCTGTGGTGGTGGTGCTGTGGTGGTGGTGCTGGTGGTGGTGGGGCTGCGGTGGTGAGTGGTGTCAGGTTGGGTGGAGGTGGGGTTGGGTATGGTAGAGTTCTCTGTTTATTTTCTCGTGTACCAAACAAGAGAAATGATTCTCATTCTCCATACCAATTCTCTTTCTCTACAATTCCATTTCCATTTCTATTTTCTCTCCATTTCCATTCTCTGTACCAAACACCCCTAAAGGTAAACATTAAATTCATGAAGATTTCAAGCTTGTTTAGTAAGATTTAAACATAGAAAATTAGTTCTTGATTAGTATTAAACATGTTTAACCATCCAAAAACCATAAAAATCAAGTAAAATCATGGTTTGATGTTAAACATGTCTATAAAGCAGAAACATATTGATTTTTGGTCAAAAACACGGATTAGAACATGAATACAACGTTTTTACGGTTTGAAAGTTCGGTTTGATACCAAAACCGAAACCCTAGTTAACAAGGCTGTTAAATGGATGATTTATGCTTGGTTTGATGTTATATAATATGTAGATACACTGAGTTTGCAACCCGAGCCCCGGAAATTCGCTTAAGCTAGCAAAACTCATCGAAAACCGACAAGGTAAACCCGTAACACTCGTTTAAGGGCTGTTTAGTTTTAGGTTGTGACTTGATTTTTTTTTAGCTTGTGAAAATTTTTAGGGACATTAGGGATCATATAAATGAGTCCATGTTAAAATTTGGTAACTTTTCGATAAACGGAGAATATTTGGTGAATTTATTTCCGTTTATGAGTGTTTATTTGGGAAAAATAGCTAAACATATTGAAAAATTATGAAATTTGGTTTTGGGGATTAATATGTGATATTAAGATCGCTGGTAAAGTTTGGGGATCATTGGAAATGCCTAAGTATGGTTTGTGCAATTATGATTTAACCGAATTTTAACAGCCGAAAAACGCACAAAAAGGCATTTTGTCAAAAGAGTTAGGTTCTGGAGATTTTTCAGGGGCTATGTAATAACATTTAGGCCATTTGTAAATATTATCGGATTTTTCATAGGTCGTTTGATATAAACGGGCCATTTATTACATGATTATAACCTATTAAATGAATTTTTATAAATAAATAGTTAATCATAAAATTTCTGAAAATATTTTTATTAAATTCTCCATATTTTAATGTATTTTTACAAAAATTTACATAATTTATATATAATTACATATTTAGTTATGATTAATCAAAGATTTAAATTATTATTGTTTTAACGAAACCGGCAGTTTGATGTTTAACGGACTGACTGGTACGTCAAAATATCAAAAGTGGTCAAATATTGTATTTTTGGATGAAATTGATAAAAACGAACTTTTTACGAGAATTCCGGACAATTCGGGTGGATTGTACGCGTCTTGTATAATCACACCCGTGTGAAAACGGAAACGAACCTTGCGATCAATCCAGATACCGAAACCTTAAAATTCTTTTATAAATTAAATCATTTTATCAATCAATATGTTTACTTCAATTTTTATGATCTTACCTATTCCCGAAACGCATAAACGATCAACTTGGCTAGGCTCGGAAAACGGTGAAACTGAGCCAAATCTGATTTTAAGTATTTCACAGTATACAACGTCACAATCTAAGACTATGGTCATGTTTTGGGCCTAACAGCTATAACCATACTAGTTATACAGCCCAATTTGGTTTAAACACTGTACTAGTATTAACAGTACGATACCGATTATAGGATACGAGTTATAATCGAGGCATAACACTTATTGACGTATATTACCTGCTTGAACTACAATAAGGTGAGTTTCACGACCCCACTTTCTAAACTATTTTACGAACTTTTGGGGTGGAAAGCATGTTTGCATATACTTATATACTTGAAAACGTGTGATGATGTGAATTATCAAAGTACTAACGCTTGAAAGTCCCCACAAACACAAGTGATTAACTTCGTGCCGGTGACGTGTGGATAGTACTATCGGTTTGACAAACCCAACTGACAGGGCCTGTGGGGTATGCCGGAACATGTTAACCAAGTTGCACATTGTCATTTAAACTTATTACATACTGCTATGTGGTGTTAGACATAGTACATACTTGGGGTAAAGTGGCTGTTAAATGCCAACGGGAGTGCATGGGCAGGGGTGACCATGTGTTTTAGTTCGTTTCGGTTTCACTTGTGGCTTAGTATAATACATCATACACATACATGTATACATACATACTGTAAACTTTACGAACTCGTATACTGATTTCGTTGATACCCGTGAAACTTGAAACTCACCAATTAGACGTAGTTGACCCGTTTTAACATGCTTTTCAGGTGAGCCGAAGTTGGAATGATTTGCTTACGTGCTTGGTGTTAAAAGGAAAGTTGAATAGCTGTGAATAGATGTAAATACGTAGTAATGAATAAGAAGCCCGTGAACTGGTTATGTGATTTTCATCTAGTTTGTAAACTCAGTACCTACCAATGTAATATGTTGTAAATTAGTTTGTTGAATTTCTTTATAAACAATGTGGTTGATACCAGTGTTATCTGTTACATTCCCGTATTACGCTTCCGCAACTACCTAGTCGGGGTGTGACAGAAGTTTGTATCAGAGCCATTGGTTATAAAGAATTAGGATGTCCCTTAGGATACCCTAAGATAACCTTAGGCTCGATTAGCTCTGGGAATAAAATAATATTAAATAATATATACTGATGATTCTCGGGATGAGCTCGAATGGACAAGTGGGTTATTATGGTCCGGAACGTAATAACGGACTTGTTTGTACGAGGGAATTTGAGAAGAAATTGATAAACAATCCGATAGGTAAAAACAACAACATATGTGGGTAAAATATATTATTATATAAATATATATATAAAGGATTATTTGTGCTAATGTGTACGAATACATGTATGTACTAAATCGTAATTAATAATATACATTATTATAATTAATATTATTAAGAATCGTTATTATTATTACTAACCCTTGTGTAGAAATATGTCAAGAACTACAATATCGTCTGTCTAACAAAATACCGGTATTGCATGATGACTAAGAGGACCCAGAAGAGGACCCCGAAGAGAAATCAGAGGAGGAAACGAGTGAACTCTTAGGGGATGTTGTGGTCCTGCTCGAGGTACCTACTGACCAGCTTGATTTATCGGGCTATCGTTGTGACACTAATTCCACGAGAGAATCCCCTAGAAATTACTTAGGAGAAAGAGCCACCAATACTTACCACTCTCTTTCTAGAGCTCCAAGATCTACCACACTATTATCACACCATACCCCGGTGACTACACCCACTCATAGAGCTAGTCAGACTGACCGTACGTGTGTACCATCACCTGATAGTATTCCTTCCTCACCCATGTTGACTTATCATAGGGGAAGAACCTTCAGTATCTATGTTACCGAGATACCTTTCCTTACATGGAGTATACATGTACTTGATCCAGAACCTTCCCATTTAGCCGAACCAGCCTGGTTAGCTGTATTGACTAATCAGATACTAAAGCACTTAGTATCGATAATCACCAACATATATAGAAGACGTGAGCTATATGATTACATGCTGGATATACAACAGGTAGTGATGAACACACATTGATCCGATACTCATTATTGACGGCTCTTATACAGAGTGACAACCAAGACATGCGGTTGTCAAGCAATTATTGCAACTTAAATGGTTGTTTGTGTTGGTTATTGTATTATATACATATGGATAAATATAAATAAAAGTAGTATGGTTTGTTATACGTAATCTTTTGATACCCCCATGCAGCACTAGTAGTAGCATATTGCACTAACATGGAGGATGTTTTTAATCTACTATTGTTACAAGCACTGACCCTTACTGGGTTAAGCCTCTATATAGTGACAAATTTTAGTATATCTATTTAGGAGCTGGCCTACACCAGGTTAAGTCTATGTGCTGGGTTTGGATTACATATGTACAGTAACAGTTATGTGTAATACAAATGTGTTCTTTGGCATAGTTGTGTGTTTATGATTATGTTATAGAATGGTCACGGAGAAAACTAATACTATATTTGAGGCGGAGGTGGGCGAAATGATTTCTCGCCACCTACAAGCAGTGATACTGACTATTGTAGAACAAGTCACTGCAGGCATACGTGCCAACAATATTGTTAACGAACCTACGAGCACCACTACGACCACTGCTAATATACCTCCGCCAGACACTAATGTAGCCCCGGGTGTTACTACCCCGCTGACTACTGATAATGTTATTAATACTAATAATAATACTTACCCGACTGTTAATGTCATTGGGAACCCTGAGACCATTTTGAACACCGATAATGTCACGAATCCAAACCCCGTATCGGTTATCAACACAACTGCTAATAATAACACCCAACCAAATACTGGTAATGATCTTAATAATCCCGAACCCCAACGTCAGGATTACGCGTATAAATAGTTCACATCGTGTAAACCGCCTGAATTCAAAGGTATTGAGAGACGAAACGGATTGGTCAAATGGATTGAAAAGACCGAGTCCGTGATAAATATTAGTGAATGTCCACCAGACCGTATAGTCAAATTCGCTACGTGTATGTTTCTGGATCATGCTTTGATGTGGTGGAACACAGTGGTCCAAATAAGGGGACAAGATGCTATAAACCGTATGTTATGGACCGAACTTAAAACCCTTATGCTAGAACATTTTTGCCCGAAAAGTGAGATTCAAAGACTGGAACATGAATTGTGGAATTTGGAAATGAAAGGTGCTGACCACGTGGGTTACACAAACCATTTTAATGAACTCTCTCGCTTAGTACCGTGGTTGGTTACTCCAGAAGCTAAACGTATTGAACGCTACATCTGGGGATTGACTCCTGCCGTGAGGAGTATAGTTAATTCAGTAGCCCACCCAACATTGGAAAGTGCTGTATCTCAAGCGGGTGTTGTTACTTTTGATCTTATGAGAAGTGGTGTGATAAGAATGCCGGGGGAAACATCGAGTTTGAAACGATCTGACTATGGGACAAGGATGCAAGAGAACCCTCAAAATAAACGATCCCGTCCGAATACCCGAAATTATGTCATGACCAGTTCGAATGTGAAACAATAGACTTATAAGGGAACTTTACCAAAGTGTGGGAAATGTAATCCTCATCATACGAGTGATTGTAAATCAGTAGTTTGTCACAAGTGTGGAAGAACGGGACATTATGCCCCAAATTGCAGAACCCCCACCAACAATGTAAACCGACCACAACAACCAACCCAACTACGACCACAACAACCAACCCGACCACGACTCAATCAACAAACCTCACCCATCATGAACCTCCGTACCTGCTACGAGTGTGGTAGTACGGAACATTTTCAGAGATACTGCCCCTAGCTGAACCAGGGTGCAGTGAGAAGGCAGAACCAAGCACAAGCATCAACCTCCAACGCAGCTAGGGGACGGACATTTGTAATAGGCTCTGACCAAGCGCGACAAGACCCGCATCTAGTAATAGGAAGTTTCGATGTTATAGTCGGTATGGACTGGCTGTCTAAGTACAAAGCTGAAATTGTTTGTAAGAATAAGACTGTTAGGATACCTCTTTCGAATGATGAGGCGATGACTGTTCAAGGTGAGAAATCTGGTACTATGCTGCCTCTCGTATCCCAACTTAAGGCATTAAAGTATTTGTGCCAAGGTCGTACATTACACTTGGCAAGCGTAACAGTCAACGACCCCGATGAAAAGCGAATAGAAGACATCCCAGTGGTACACGAGTATTCAGATGTATTTCCCGATGAGTTGCATGGTTTACCACCGATCCGACAAGTTGAATTCCGTATTGATCTGATACCGGGAGCAGCTCCCATTGCTAAGGAACCTTACCGACTTGCACCTTCTGAAATGCAAGAACTATCTAACCAATTGCAAGAATTATTAGACAGGGGCTTTATCCGACCAAGTTATTCACCATGGGGAGCACCGGTGTTATTTGTGAAAAAGAAAGACGGAAGTTTTCGGATGTGTATTGATTCTCATGAATTGAATAAGGTGACTATAAAGAATAGATACCCCTTACCCAGAATTGATGACTTGTTTGATCAGCTCCAGGGTGCGAAGTATTTTTCGAAAATTGATCTAAGATCGGGTTACCATCAAGTAAGAATTCAAGAAGAAGATATCTCAAAAATAGCCTTCCGAAATCGGTAAGGTCACTATGAATTTTTGGTTATGCCGTTTGGATTGACCAATGCCCCTGCAGTGTTTATGGACCTCATGAGCCGAGTTTGCAAACCTTACCTTGATAAATTCGTGATAGTGTTTATCAACGACATTTTGATATATTTGAAAAGTAAGGAGGAACACGAACAACATCTACGGGTAATCTTGGAGTTATTGAGGCAAGAAAAGTTATATGCCAAGTTGTCCAAATGTGAATTCTGGTTACAAGAAGTACAATTTTTAGGGCATATTATGAATCAACAAGGAATCCAAGTAGACCCCGGTAAAATTGAGGCCATTAAGAATTGGCAAGTACCTAAATCCCCGAAGGAAATTCGTCAATTTTTGGGATTAGCCGGGTATTACCGACGATTTATTGAAAATTTTTCAAGTATTGCTCAACATTTAACCCTCCTAACTCAGAAAGATCGAACATATGATTTTGGAGAAGAACAAGAAATGGCCTTCCAAACGTTAAAACAAAAGTTATGTGAAGCTCCAATATTAAGTCTTCCAGATGGAACTGATGAATTGGAGGTCTATTGTGACGCATCTCGTAAAGGTTTAGGATGCGTACTGATGCAAAGAAAGAAAGTAATAGCATATGCTTCCCGACAATTAAAAATACATGAGAAGAATTATACGACCCATGACTTGGAATTCGGAGCAGTTATTTTTGCATTGAAAATCTGGAGACATTACGTGTACGGCACCAAATGTACCATTTATACCGATCACAAAAGCTTACAACACATATTTGATCAGAAGGAGCTGAATATGAGACAAAGAAGATGGGTAGAACTTTTAAATGACTATGATTGTGAAATTAAATACCATCCGGGGAAGGCCAATATAGTAGCTGATGCTTTAAGCCGAAAAGACAGAGTTAAACCGTTGAGGGTACGAGCACTTGGAATGATTGTCCAAACTAGCCTAATCGAACAAGTTTGTGTTGCACAAGACGAAGCCTTAAAAGCAGATCAGTTAGAGAAGGAAGAACTACATGGGAACGAAAAGAATTTTGAGAAGAAAATTGATGAAATATTCTATTATAAAAACCGGGTGTGGATTCCTACACTTCATAAACTCCGCAAGCTTATTCTTGATGAAGCATACAAATCCAAATATTCTATTCATCCAGGTACCAATAAGATGTATAAAGATGTTAAGGAATTTTACTGGTGGCCTGGTATGAAAAAGGATGCAGCCTTGTATGTAAGTAAGTGTGTAACATGTGCAAGGGTGAAAGCGGAATATCAAAAACCTTCTGGAATGTTACAACAACGGGAAATCCCACAGTGGAAATGGGAACAAATAACCATGGATTTTGTAACACATCTACCCAAAACCTCCCGAGGACATAATGGAATTTGGGTAAGTCACTTTAACACATCTATCCAAATGTACCATTTAAGTGTGTAATTTGTGGATCGATTAACCAAATCCACACACTTTATCCCAATCCGTAACAATTACTCTACCGAAAAGCTCTCCCAAATTTACATCGATGAAATTGTATCTCGACACGGAGTACCTCTTTCGATTATTTTCGATCGAGATAGTCACTTTACTTCACATTTCTGGCAAGCAGTACAAGAAGCTTTGGGAACCCGAATCGACCTAAGTACGGCTTACCATCCCCAAACCGATGGTCAATCCGAACGAACCATCGAAACCTTAGAAGATTTACTTTGTGCTTGTGTACTGGACTTCAAAGGGAATTGGGATCAACACCTCCCGCTCATTGAATTCTCTTACAATAATAGTTACCATAGCAGTATACGAGCAGCACCTTATGAAGCCTTATACGGGCGAAAATGTAGATCACCACTTTGTTGGACAGAGGTGATACTCAAATATCAAGATCCGATTTGATTCAAGAAACAACCGATAAAATTTATAAGATTAAACGAAAGTTGAAAGCCGCCCGGGACCGACAGAAGAGTTATGCCGATATTCGTAGAAAACCGTTATCTTTTGAAATAGGAGACAATGTGTTTTTAAAAGTATCGCCGTGGAAAGGAGTTATAAGGTTTGGAAATACCGGTAAATTAGCCCCGAGATACATTGGTCCTTTTGATATTATTGCAAAAATTGGTCCCGTAGCTTACCGTTTAAAACTACCCTTAGAACTGAGCACTATTCACGATGTGTTTCACGTATCGAATCTAAAAAACTGTTTGACTGAGGAAACGGCAATAGTACCACTGGAAGATGTTCAGATTAATGAAAAGCTCAACTTCATAGAGGAACCGGTAGAAATTGTGGACGGGAAAACCAAACAGTTACGACACAACAAAATATCTCTGGTAAAAGTTCGGTGAAATTCATAACAAGGACCCGAATATACTTGGGAACGAAAGGACGAATTCTGAAAGAAATACCCACACCTGTTCCCTAAAAAGAAAACCGATGACACATTAAATTTCGAGGGCGAAATTTCTTAACGGGGGGAGAATGTGACATTCGTGACAAAACGAGGTATACTATATTCACTACGTAACAAGTAAACGATAAATCGGTTAATTCGTAGTGCTCGAAACTAATTATGACCTGTATATATATACTGAGGGGTCATATACGAGTTGTAGATATATTGTAGAGGTTAACATATTGATATTTAGGCCCCAGTACGTTTAAAACTCTTTAAACGAAAAAGGTTTCGTTTATTGATACGCTATAAGTTGAAACACAATCGTTAACATCAAAACGAGCATTGTAGCATCCGTTAATCCGAAAAAGATTTATAAAACACTTATATGACATGTTCTAGGCAATCCGTGAAAATATTTTGGATTTTTACAATGAGTCAGTACGCTTTTCTTATTTTACAAAAAGAAGCTGAAAAACACTCGTTTTCACGCTGGTTTTCGCACTCGAACTAGTTTTCTTGCGAAAAACCAAACCTGAACTAAATTTTGGACCGACGTTTGTGTATGGCACGAATACCGAGGAACCATTGGGCCAAATAGGAGGCCCAATGGGCCCTTAATGTTTCCGGTCGCAACTTGGGGGGGACCCCTTTTGATTAGCTTGTTAAATAAGCTAAGGAAAAAGATATTTTCTCATTCCAAACACCAACCAACTCAATATCCAGCTGATCATCTTCATTTCTTGTCCAAAACCCTAAAGGTAAATATTAAATTCATGAAGATTTCAAGCTTGTTTAGTAAGATTTAAACATAGAAAATTAGTTCTTGATTAGTATTAAACATGTTTAACCATCCAAAAACCATAAAAATCAAGTAAAATCATGTTTTGATGTTAAACATGTCTACAAAGCAGAAACATATTGATTTTTGGTCAAAAACACGGATTAGAACATGAATACAACGTTTTTACGGTTTGAAAGTTCGGTTTGATACCAAAACCGAAACCCTAGCTAACAGGCTGTTCAATGGATGATTTATGCTTGGTTTGATGTTATATGATATGTAGATACACTGAGTTTGCAACCCGAGACCCGGAAATTCGTTTAAGCTCGCAAAACTCATCGAAAACCGACAAGGTAAACCCGTAACACTCGTTTAAGGGCTGTTTAGTATTAGGTTGTGACGTGCTTGTTGTTAGCTTGTGAAAATTTTCAAGGACATTAGGGATCATATAAATGAGTCCCTGTTAAAATTTGGTAACTTTTCGATAAACGGAGAATATTTGGTGAATTTATTTCCGTTTATGAGCGTTTATTTGGGAAAAATAGCTAAACATATTGAAAAATTATGAAATTTGGTTTTGGAGATTAAAATGTGATAGTAAGATCGCTGGTAAAGTTTGGGGATCATTGGAAATGCCTAAGTATGGTTTGTGCAATTATGATTTAACCGAATTTTAACAGCCGAAAAACGCACAAGAAGGAATTTTGTCAAAAGAGATTGGTTCTAGAGATTTTTCAGGGGCTATGTAATAACATTGAGGCCATTTGTAAAAATTATCAGATTTTTTGGAGGTCGTTTGATATAAACGGGCCATTTATTACACGATTATAACCTATTAAATACTTGAAAACGTGTGATGATGTGAATTATCTAAGTACTAACACTTGAAAGTCCCCACAAACACAAGTGATTAACTTCGTGCCGTTGAAGTGTGGATAGTACTATGGGTTTGACAAACCCAACTGACAGGGCCGGTGGGGTATGCCGGAACATGTTAACCCAGTTGCACATTGTCATTTAAACTTATTACATACTGCTATGTGGTGTTAGACATAGTACATACTTGGGGCAAAGTGGCTGTTAAATGCCAACGGGAGTGCATGGGCAGGGGTGGCCATGTGTTTTAGCTCGTTTCGGTTTCATTTGTGGCTTAGTATAATACATCATACACATACATGTATACATACACACTGTAAACTTTATGAACTCGTATACTGATTTCGTTGATACTCGTGAAACTTGAAACTCACCAACTAGACGTAGTTGACCCGTTTTAACATGCTTTTCAGGTAAGCCGAAGTTGGAATGATTTTCTTACGTGCTTGGTGTTAGAAAGAAAGTTGAATAGCTGTGAATAGATGCAAATACGTAGTAATGAATAAGAAGCCCGTGAACTGGTTATGTGGTTTTCATCTTGTTTGTAAACTTAGTACCTACCAATGTAATATGATGTAAATTAGTTTGTTGAATTTCTTTATAAACAATGTGGTTGATACCAGTGTTATCTGTTACATTCCCGTATTACGCTTCCGCAACTACCTAGTCGGGGTGTGACAATTTTATACTTGATTATTTGCCTTGTGATTAATTTCTCAAGAGAACTGGTATGTCGGGTAAGCTTTCTTCAAAATGTCTTGACTTTAAATTACTTTGCCTGACCTAGCAAGGTTTGATGTTTTTACTTAAATCGGGTAAGGTTTGCAAGTTGAATTATACTGAGTAGGCTTTGAAAAGAATAATTTCGAGTATGGTTTTATTTAACTTAAAAGATAAAAATGTTTTTAAATATCAAGTGGATAATGTTACTGTGTGACAGCTAATAATTCACAAAAAGACAAAAAACATTTAAAACCCACTTTCAAAAGGTATAAAAGAGGGAGTAAGGCAAAATTTTCAACATTATTTTCCTTCTCTCTCCTTCCACTGCAACTCCTTACTCCTAATGAAACCTAACCGACTTATCGCAATCAAACCTTAATCCAAACCCTAACTTGTATAAGCCTTCTAATTCCGACTCGGTAAGCATTAATAATATGTTTTCCGACCACGATTAGACTAAAATGGGCTTTGATTATATATTTGATTACTAACACTCTGTTTATGTTTTTAGGTTATAAATTTGTCAAAGAACAGGTTGTTGATGATTTTCTCTTTTCTTTCTTCCTCATTTTTATACCTAGAAATTATCTAAAGTACTGAACTTTATGACTAATTTCACTTTGAATATGTTTTGATTGTGATGTTCAGATATGGCAGAAGAAGAACAGCCAAAGTACTTCTTTAAAAAGAAACATAATATGTGTGCACTTTTGCAAGTCACACCTGACAATGAGCTGGTGGCACCAATGATTAGATGGATGGCTCGTTCAAATGTCAGTTTTTCCTTAACTGAAAATCCAGTCATCTACAGAAATCACTCACTTGATTTCTGGAGATCTGCAACACTAGTAGATGACATCAATGGGCGAAAAATTGAAGCCTCTGTTGCTGGCCATGAGATACATGTGACTGAAAGGATGATAAGAAGATGTCTATAGTTGAATGATGATGATCAATACCATATAGATTTCAATACAGCACACCTGATGAGAATATTTGAAGAGACTATGGGTTATCAGGGAACAATCCATGATGGACAATTTCAGAAGGGGATGTTCCTAATGATCTATAGATTTCTCATTCATCATGTGGTACAGGGGTTTGCTCCAAGAAAAGGATCATGGACTTTGATGAGTCATGATTTGGCAAATGCTACTGTTGGGATTATGTTTGATCTGCCCTTCAATTTCTCAAAGATGATATTTGAAGGATTAGTTTCAAACTTGAATAAAGCTGAGGTAAACAGATTTTTGCAATATCCAAGGTTCATACAGATAATTTTCATCAGAGAATTGCAAGAACTACCCACTATTGGCATAACCCACCTACTCCAGAAACCTGACACTTACAAGAGAATTAAGAATCGGGGTGTGGCCAATAGATTCAATACTGAAGTTCCTTTTGAGATTCTGCCATGGTTGTTAAACCATGACTTGGAGATAATGCCAGTGCCCGAGTTAAGCTTAGAGGAGGAAGGTGTTGAAGATGATGACAGTAATGGCGATGGAGACTCTGATGATGGAGATGGTAATGTTGATAGAGATGAAGGGGGAGCAGGAGTAGCTATGGAAGTTGTTGAACCTGATTAGAGGGAGCAACTTGAGCAAATTGAACAAACTATTCCAACACCACCACAATCATCACAACACATTGACCAACCCATTACACAATCACCACCACAAACTCCACCTCATCAAACCACTCAATCTCCACCTCAAACCCTAAACTTAAGCCAACCAGAAACCTCAACACATACATCACCAACACCACAAACACCACCAACAACAAGTCCAATCCATTCTGATCCATTCATTTCTAGCCCACCCCATACACAATCACCACCACCATCCATTTTCCAAACTCACACCACAGAACAACCTGAGTTTGAACCTTTCTCTACATCACCACCTACAACTCCACATACAGACACCTTTCAAAGAAATTTGGACTTACTATTTGAAAATGCTGAGTTGAAAAGAAAAATTGAAGAGGTGACAAATGAAAATGAAGAGGTGAGAAGAAGAAATGAGGAGGTAACAGATGAAAATGTGATGTTGATTCAGAAGTTGGTAGAAGCTGAATTGAAAATTAAGTCCCTGGTGTAGGAGGTTAAGAAGACCTCAGCTGCCCCAAAACAGGGGGAGAATGAAGAAAGGCCAACTGTCTCTAATGTGAATATTGAAGAAGCTGCAATAGTTGCAGAGACTGCTGATGCTTTAAAGTTGATTATGAATATGTATGATGATGAAGAGGAGAGCAGTGATGAAAGGAGGATTGATGATGATGAGTATGAAGGAGATATGTCTGAGGGTGCAGAACAAGAGTATGATTATAATGATAAAAGAAGAGATGAAGAGAATGTTGAGGAAGTAAATGAAATTGAAAAGATGAATGTTGAAGAACAGGTTGAGACAAAGGAAAGGATTGAGGAGATAAATACTGAAGAAAATGTGGTTATCACTGATGTGGCCACTGATATTCCTACTGACATAGCTACTGATGTCATGACTGACATACAGACAGAAGTAGAGACTGAAGTGATGAATGATGAAGATACTGCTACTGAGGAGATTGTGCTCACTGAACCAGAAAATGAACAAGTAGAATGCTCCAAGACAGTAGAGTTTGATGAAGAGATGAATGAGCTAGAAAGAGAAATTGACAATTTTCCACCAGAAAGTGAAGAAGATCTAAAGAGAAGGCTGGACAAGAGAAAAACCAAAGTAACAGAAGAAGAGCCTGTTAAGACATATCCTGAAAAGGATGTACTGTTTACAGAAGATGACATTGCTGCTGCTGAAGCTCTAAGGGAACAAGAAAACATTTTGAGAGAAACAAGGGACAGAGAAATACTGTCCCAAACTATGGACCCTGTAGAGTTGGCAGAGCAGGAAAACTTGATCCAACAAGCCAAACTTACAAGTGAGATAATTGATGATGTGGCTGATCAAGAGATGATTGAAGAACTGATTATGATGAACAGAGCTGAGGAAGTTGATAATTCCCTAGCCATGGTGGTTAACATGTTTCAACCACAGAGCCAACCTGAACCTGAATATGAAGATATGCCTCAAAAGGAACCTGAAAAGAAACCTGAGAGACCAACTGGTGAATCTGTTGAAAAGACGATGGCTAATATCACCAGAATTAGGATGGAAAGAGAGAGAATGTTTGATCAGGTATATACAAGAAAAAGAAAGTTTGGTGAACAGAAAATTAATGAGGAGAGGAAGACAAAAAGAGGAAAATGGGATGAAAAGAACAAATGTTATGTTGAGACTCTTGATGATAAAGGTGATAATGATGCTAGTCCCATAAGGGCAATTCCTTTGCAGACTTTAAGGCCAGATGAACATGTACAAGTTGTGCCAAATGTACCAATTCCTGAGAACCCACCTTCTGATGAACCACAGATTGATGCAATGAATGATCTATCTGAAGGAGAGGATGAATCTGAGGATTCTGATGATGATGATGATGACCCTGAGAATGATCAAGGGAAAGTTGGTGCAGCTACTTATGTTATGTCCCCACAAGTTGAATTGACTTATGAACATAGGGCAAACATTGAGTTGAGTGTTTTGGAACCTAAAAAGAAACATCCTTTGGTTATAAAGTTAAGAAGAATGGGTATAAGCTTTAAATCTTTAGCTGATCTTGATGATAATCAGTTGCAGATATGGCTTGACAAAGATAGAGATGCCCTAAAGAAGAAGATGGAACAAAAGAATAGAGATGCCCAAAAATACAGAGAGTATCTTCGAAGGCATAATTACTCAGAGAAAGATCTGACCCACTTCACCTTTTATAAACTTCAAGATCTATACAACAGTGAAAGGGAGAAGGTGATTGAAAAATGTGTGAAAGAAAATGAAATGCTTGAAAAGATGGAAAATTTGAAGAAAAGATTTGGAGGTATGTGTGGATACCTTCTTGGGAAAGGCATGAAGCCTGAGGTGGTTGAGAATCTGACAAGAGAATTAGTGGTAGACCTGTACAATAAATTGAAGAGAAAGAAAAGCTTAATAGAGCTCAAAATGAAAGGTCTACCAAACAGGCTTAAACAACTGATGAACCCCAAGCTAAAAGAAGAAGAATTCAAACTCTAAGAGAGAAGGCAAAAGAACAAGTCAGAACAGTTGAAACTCCTACTCCTCAAGAGGTGAAGCATAAACCTGAAGATGAACCATTTGTTCCTTGGGAAAATGAAGAGATGATCAACATTTTGAGGAACATAATGATAAATCAAAGGGGAATGAGTGTAGAAGACTTCAATGTCTTGGAAAAGGAATATCTGAAAACACTTTTCTATCTTCAAAAGAATGAATGGGAAAAGGCTTTAAGAGAAGGTGAGAACCCAAGATACTATGCAGATGGAAGATTTGTACCTGCTGGGTTGGCAAAAACTCCTGGAATGACAAAAATGCTGTTAGAACTTAAAGAACATGGAGTAGATATTGTTGAACTTGCCAATCTTCCAACTGAAATGGTAGAGGCCACCTACATAAAGTTTTTCAACTTAAGGCCTGGGAAACCAAAGAAGTCTATTCCCTTCAGACCTCCAATTTCCAGAATATTTCCACAAGGTGGAAGAGGTCAAGGAGGAAGAGGTGAATCAAGCAGTTCTGCACAACAAAGAACCAGACCACAAATCAAAACTCACAAATCAAGAAGGACTGCAAAGTTGAAGAAAATGGACATAGCTGAGAGAGATTATCAGATGACTGTTCGAAATGAGAACCCACTGTCCAACATGAATACTTGTATAAGTCTGGGAAGAAGGATGAGACGCCCCAACTACACAGTACAGAAGAATGGCATAATTGCTGAAATTGAGTACAAAGAGAATGCTGATCATTTTGTACTGAGAAACTCAGATGGAAGGATACTGGGGATCATTAAGAAAGATGAAGACTTGACCTGCCTGCACAATGAAGATCTCATGGATATAAGGGACTTGGCTATACCAGAAAGTCACACTCACTACCAAGCCCTTAATATCTTCAAGATGAAAGCTGCTTCTGAGATAATCAATCGAAGACAAGCCATTTATGATGCAAGGAAAAGACAAGATCAATAGAATAGGCTTTGCTCTTGTAATGTCTGCGGACAATTTTTGAATATGTAACTCTTGTTTATGTAATTTGATTATGTAATTTGACTTTTGATTTGATATGTATTTTGGCTAAGTGTATGTAACCATAAGATTGTTTTGGGTCAGCTGAGGTGTTCCAATCTAGGGAGAGATTGTTGAGTCAAGAAATTGACCGAAGGGGGAGATTGTTGAATCAAAGATTTGACCAAAATGAAGTACATGGAAGATAGGAATCTTCTCAACCTCCTCAGAATTCGCTAAGTAATGGATCCGGGCACACATTGGAACTCCGAGAAAGATTTTACTTAGCCGGGTATGATACTTTGTCTATCGGGCAAGGTTTGCAAATTGGTGAATTCCCAAGTAAGGTTTGCTAGTTTATGTATATCCGAGCAAGGTTCACTTTATCAAGCAGGTTTGTTCTTTAGAGCCAAGTACATTACTCTTCCGAGTAAGGTTTGGTTAACCAAGTCCAAGAAGCCAAGTGATTGGAAGACCGGGAAAGGTATTCATTAATAGTTATGGTCCAAGCAGGCTTGATGATTTAATGATATAACTCTAAGTATCATCGGGCAAGGTTCAGCTCAAGCAAGGAACTGTACTCCCGAGTACACTTTGCTAATAAGTTATTTTATAGCAAAGAGCTGAAATGGACCATTGAAGAACAAGGTTGCTCGTAAGGATTTGTCGGGCAAAGTCTGAGAAAACCAAGAAGACTGAAGTCTACCCGGTGAGTATTTTACTTGGTAAAATACTCTTCAAGAAAAGTCTACCCGGAAACTGATCCCGGGCACACTTCTATGTTACCAAGTCATGAAGGATGGCAGAGTACACAGCGTACTCGGAATGAGAAGTTTGATGAAAAGCCTACCCGGAAGACTTGTTTTACACTTAGTTTATTTTGAATATGGAATTTGAATATGTACGTTGTATTTAGGGTTTCTAGAAGGAATGACAGCTGTCCTAGGTTGGCAGGCCTATAAATAGAATGTTTAGGGCAAGCCGCCAAGGACACACACACACGAGAGCATAATACGGATAAGACAGACACATTTATTGAAGAGAATATTGTGTGACGGCTGTCCTAGGATTCCTTATAAACCCTAAATCGATTACCCTTTTGTATGATTAACGTTATATAAATGGAAATCTTTTGAGCGAATCCTGTTTTGTGCTTTCTACCTTTGATTATTAATTGCAACCGTATGTTTGTTGTTGATTCTGCCTTTAACAAACGAATATCTTTCTAAATATAGCAACCCGTCATTAACTCTCTTATCGACACATCAATCTGTGTGAGTTATGACATGATTAAGTAAGATCCAGTTGAAATCGAGGGGCCTGACAGTAATGTCTAGTTCGCTATGGATGTTTAGCGAACTAAGACTTAAGCTTATTCCCTCCTGATTCGTTAGGGGATGTTAACGAATCAGGGGGTGTTTCGTCTGATTTATGTATGTAACGAAGTAGCGTCTGGTTCGCTAGGGGATGTTAGCGAACCAGACCTATCTTCTATATATAGTGAACTCAGTTCACGTATAATTTAAGTTTTGATAGTTAATTAACGAAACCCTGTCAAAATCCTCTCTCGATCTTCATCCTAATATTATACAATCACTAATACATATATACTGATAATACATAAACATATATAACACTTAATCATACGTAATTATGAGCTAGATCTATAATTAAGGTATTAATCGATTATACACAGATCTGAGATCTGTTATTGTTATTGAATTGATACACCCGGGGTTCCAACAAGTGGTATCAGAGCTTTCGGGGCTCAAATTACACTTGATTTGGGTGTTTAGACAGTTAATTAGTCTTAGTTATTATTAGTGTTCTGTTTTGGTTAAATTTGAATCAATTTAAGGTTAATTGAATGAATTATGCACGTTTAGTGGTGCAAGGTTTTCATCAGCAAGAGGGTATTGATTACACTGAAGTATATGCTCCAGTTGCAAGATTAGAGTCGATTCGAATCTTTCTGGCATATGCTGCTTACAAGAATATTAAAGTTTATCAAATGGATGTAAAGAGTGCTTTTCTCAATGGTGAACTTCATGAGGAAGTGTTTGTTTTACAGCCTCCAGGTTTTGAAGATCCTAATTATCCAGACCGTGTTTACCGATTAAACAAGGCATTACATGGTCTACATCAAGCCCCGAGAGCTTGGTATGACACACTCGCCGACCATCTAACGGATAATGGTTTCAAACGTGGAACTATCGACTGCACTTTATTTTATAAGAATATTGGTGATGATCTTCTGCTCGTTCAGATTTATGTTGATGACATAATCTTTGGGTCTACAAACGACACGTTGTGTAAAGAGTTCGAGAAGTCTGTGCAAACCAAGTTCGAGATGAGTTCGATGGGAGAGATGAATTTCTTTATAGGGTTGCAGGTTCATCAGTCTGCGAAGGGAATCTTCATTCATCAGACAAAATATATGAATGACGTCTTGAGCCGATTCAAGATTACTGCCGGAAAAATCCCTTCTATTCCTCTTCCTGTGGGTAACAATTTATCACCGGATGAATTGGAGGATACCGTCCCGACCCTGTATCGTGCTATGATTGGTTCTTTAATGTATTTAACTGCTTCTTGACCCGACATAATGTTTGCTGTTTGTTTAAGTGCTAGGTATCAAGCTAGTCCCCGAGTGACTCACCTGGCAGCGGTCAAGCGTATTCTGCAATATCTAAGGGGAAATCCTGACATCGGGTTATGGTACCCCAAAGATGATACTTTTGATCTTACCGCTTACTGTAGGTTCCCAGCCGGATCTACACAGGAGTATCTCGCAACACGAGGGTGCGGAATCTCCACGTAATACGATACGAGCGTAAGATATATAATACGTTGAGACGATACACAAACACACGTTACAATACTAATAAACACGTTGTATTGCAACTCTTCAACACGTGATCTCGAATATCACTTACACGTTCTGCCCAAAAACTCTACCAAAAACCAAGCCGAAGTGAGGTTTTATAATCCTCGACAACTTCCCCTAACAGACTAGGCGAAGTTGTCACAACTTCGCTTGTCTACAAGTTCGCATATATCCCAGGCGAACTTGTGTGACACAATATCCAAAACCAAAACAAACAATCTAACACGATTACAGACACATACAAAACACTAGATACTGAACTACTGACATTTTGCACCAACAGACTCCCCCTTGGCAGTAGCTTCATATCTCTATCTTCATTCTCGTGTCTAGTAATCCCAACAATCTCGTGTCAGCCGTCTTCACGCATGAACTCCCTGTCTGACACAAACAGAGACAACCCTCTGGTACTTCTTGGCTTCATCTTTCCATGCAGGAATATAGAATATCTTCTTATCATTTAGCACCTGCAAGTCAGCTTGAGACAAATTTACCAAGTGCATGGGATCATACACTCTCAGAACTTCTTGTTCATCTTCATCTTCCATCACCGCTTCAGCTGTTTGGCTATCAACATACCACCACTTTAGATTCTTTAAAACATCCTTGGGCATGGTCTTCATCGGCACTTCTTTCAAACACCGAACCGGCTTATATTTCATCACCATCCAAGGTTTGCCATCAGCTCGCATTCCTCTTTCCTTATCTTCAACTAGCTTCCCTTTCTGAGGCTTTAACAGCTCAAACTTCTTCTCTTTCACACTTTCTTTCCCCACAATCTTCCCAATTATTCTGGCCATATTATCATCACTTCTATTAATCAACCCCAATTTAGCCAAATCCTTCACCTCACACTCAGGCAAGGTATTGAGAGATCTCAACATCCTCTTAAAGTACTGAATCCCATCAAAGCGTTTAATCACAAATAACCTGAACTGCTCATCATACAACCAGCAAATAAGACCCTTCTTCGACTTAGCATACCCTTTAATATTGTAACTTTTCTTGAACATGGCTGGAACCGCTGGCTTCTTTGTCTTTACAAACCACTGAGCGTATCCTTCTTTCCATCTCGGCTGCTCTTCCCACTCAGACTCATCTGTCACATCCATATCTTGACTCACATTTACTTTGTCAACGCCTGGAATATCATGTTCTACACTGTCATCCACAATCTCACCCTCTTCAATCTCACTATCGATCACAATCTGTTCACCTATCTTTTCAATCTCTTCAAAAGGTAACACATCGTCATCACCCACATCATCATCACCGAATGTTTCTTCATCATCCACAACCACAACATCTTCACCACCTGATCCACCTGCTGTACCAGTTGACTCCCCCTGAGATGTGGAAGTCCCAAGAGTTTGTTCAGTTCTTGGCAACTCACCACCTGCACCTTTCGATGCATTGGGATCATTGTCTCTATCATGACTTTTCTTTGTTCTCAACTCATCGCCCTTGCAGCTCGTCTCCCCCTGAGATGCTAAGAACTGCTTTAGAGCATCAAATAGTTTACCGTGTTCAACAAGGAGGGACGATTGGATCTGATTTTCTGCTACAAGGCGCTGGATAGCTTGTGTCTGGATTAGATTTATTCTCGACTGTTCAGCAACCACCCTTTCAAGAGCCGCTATCCTTTCAGAATCAGATAAGGTAGCATCAAAATCAAACCGCATGTGAGAAACGTCTTGAGCA
Source organism: Bidens hawaiensis (assembly GCF_021521415.1). Taxonomy (NCBI): domain Eukaryota; kingdom Viridiplantae; phylum Streptophyta; class Magnoliopsida; order Asterales; family Asteraceae; genus Bidens; species Bidens hawaiensis. The sequence goes on along the minus strand of NW_027493444.1, from coordinate 186,272 downwards.
TAAGGTGGAGGTATTCCCAGACTGACTGGAGTATCAGAAGCATGCTGAACAGTAACCGCGGGTGGTAATGTAACAGATAACCCCGCAGTAGCTACCAACGTCGACTCAACAAATCTTGCAACAACCTCCGATGGAGTAAGAGTAGGAGGTGGCAAGGAAACAATCTTCGGAGTCGAAAACTGAAACGTGGTTGGTGGAATACCAAATGATGATGACGTTGTCACCACTGGAACACTGGAGGTGATCGGTACAGTCACAGTCATAGAAGCAGGAACCATCGTCATACCAGATATCGAGGGTGGAGAGAAACGAACCACCCTTGAGCTTTCACCAACTCCTGACCTCTCACCAGCTCTGACTTTCCTCGATCTTTGTATCAACTTGTCTAACTCCTCCTCATAGTCAGATTCACTGTCATCCGAGTCTCTCTTTCTCTTGCCATGTATTCTTTCTTGTCTGACCAGAATCTGTTGTGCTTCAGCAATATCATCAGTGGAGGAGTCAGAATCGGTTCTCTCAGAATCTGCTACAGACGTAGCTATCATCGAAACATTCACAACAGAAGCCTCAGCTTCTGGGGCTTGAACCTCTGCAGCTGTATCAATTTGCTCCATATCAAAGAACCCTTGGCCACCAAAAGCAGCTTCAAGATCTACCTGTTCCTCCGGAGCTGCAACAGGATCAGCAGGCAAAGCCTGCTGTACCACAGGTGGTGGTTGAAGAACATCAGCCTGTTGCTGTGCCGGGTCCCGAAATTCATTTCCACGAGGAGCAATATAAGCAGGGTTCACCAAATAACCAAACAATGGAGTGTGCCACGGACGAAGCTCTGGTTTGCTACGTGCGCTTGACGACCTACATTGCGCAAAGATCCTTTTACTTACACTCTCAACATAACGGATGGGACGTCGTTGAGGTAGCATAGGTGCTACATGATTCAAAATCATCTGTAAGAATCTGGGGTACAATAAAAATCTTTCACGAGCGACCGCGCGTCTCTGACGATCGATTTCATAAAACACCATCTGACTGAAGCTGTAGGGCTTGTTGTAAGTCACGACTGTCATAGCAGACTGCATCGTTGCCCCCATACCGTCAGTACCAGCTTTACGACCCGACATGCACACAATCATCACGTGCATCAGAAAACGCCACTGATCCAGCAAGAATCCCTTTCGCCTTTGAGTGTCACCCAAAGGACCCGAATAACCCATACGTAAAAATGCATCATCTCTGAATGGAGCTGAAAAATCTGTAGGATCATCTCTAGTTTCAGTCCCGAACTGCAAAGCGACTCTGATCTGATCTGCTGAAAACTGCACCTCCCGATTGTTCACTGTGGCGTGCATAACCGGAGGCTCAACTCTACAGTCATATTCTACCGTTCGCCAGAAATCTTCAATATTCAGTAGAGAAATGGGGAGAGTTGTAGTAATAGCGTAAAAAATACGTGAGCGAACTAGGAAGGAGATGATCTCGCGATAATCATCGATACCACTAGCATCCGGATCCAAAGTAATGTACATGTTGTGACCCGGAAAGAACTGTCGGTTGTTATCACCACCTTCGTCACCACCAGCACCACCAGCTCCTGCAACAGCAGCCATATCTGCACAACAAACGGTCTAAGTTAGAAAATCGACAAAGCAGATCATAACTTCTCTTGGTACCATAAGCGAAGTTATGATAACATCTTATGTGCAGGCGAAGTTAACCATATGGCGAAGTTGAGTACAACTTCGCCTTAAACATAACTTCGCCTGATAACAAACTAGAACTTTTAGATTAAATAAGATTAGCAGCAGGCGAAGTTATGCAGAAGGCGAAGTTGAGTATAACTTCGCCTAACCCTAACTTCGCCTGAGAACAACCAGACTAATTAATTAATTAATTATGAGCAGGCGAAGTTATGCCTAGGGCGAAGTTGAGAACAACTTCGCCTAAAGCTAACTTCGCCTGAATCTGAAACGGCGTAAAACAGAGGTTCGATCATGGTTTGTTTGGTGTTTTTGTTATTGAAAACATGAAAAGATGTTACTATGGAGATCTAGACGATCAAATGAGTTACGAACACATTAGAAACTGATTGATTATCGGGTGTTTAAAGGGTTGCATGACTGAAGTCAAGAATCGGACCAAAAAGACTTCTGATTAACACCATTGACAAGAATTACATGTCATACCGAGCCTACACACCTTTAACACGGATTGGAAACAGATAATAACGAGGTTCGATTCGAGGATTAAGTTAGCCGAGGGTTAGGAGTGTATATAAGTTCGCTGAGTTTCTGATAATATGTAAAGGGTTTGACCAGGTTGACCTTTATATAGGTTTGAAAATACAAGGGCGAAGTTAAGATTAACTTCGCCCCTGTGACAACTTCGTTGGTCAACAGATTATCTTTAACTTCGCTTAAGGTCAACCATGGTCAACTTCGCCTCTTTACAAGTTCGCCTATTTTAAATTACTAACAAACCTTATAAATTTGATCAAATTTCAACGGTCTTTTAAAATTCTCCGTTAAAGATTTAAACTATATAATCAAAGAACCAAGTAACCAAGTTTTAAACCATAAAACGAAATTTGCAATGAAAATTTTAGAAATTAAATAAAACGGGATCAAATTTCAGTCTTGACGTGAGCCTGCATGTTTTAGAAAAGATTCGAACAGGAATCATACTAATTAAGTGGCTGTCACAAAGATCCATGTTCAGCGGTATTATGACATAAAGAAACAGGTTGTAAGCAGGTATAAAACTTAGTATGGTTTTCATCGCTTCTGTGATACGGATTAGGTTCAATTAAGCTCAAAGTTTAGATGGACCTCACATGAGAGATAGTGATGCCTCCTATCTATTCTCAAAGCGTATTTGGCTTTCCCCAAGTCACCCCGAGTTGACCTCGACCCGTAGTGTCTGATTAAACAGTAAGTACATATCGATCTTTAGAGTCTTCTTCCCGTTCTCTTTCTTGCCTCTTGACTGATATTTGTAACAACATAAGCTTCAGAAGGCTTAACAACATTTTTTTTAATAAACATATTAATACAGCTTCAAATAATAGACGACTGCAAGTCCCGAATCTGGATCACTGCAGGTACTTGACACACCATCTTCTCGGGAATCAGAACACTCACGGGCTCGTGTATGACTGGGTAATCACTTTTCTGCCTATCATTCGGAAAGATGTATATGGAGACATACACAACTCAGAATGATTCTCCACATTAAATCGAGGAGATTTAGTTTGTATCACTTCTACTTTTACGCACCATATAAAGCTACCATAACTTACAATGGCTGTTCTAGAGTCTTTTTGGCCTAATAACTTCACCAGTTAAGCACACAGAAATAGTTTTTCTATCACTTTCCAGGGTTGGATCACGAAGCCATGCACTAACAATCACGCATATTATCCGAAGAATTATCAAATGGCTCTAAAGGATAGCTCGTGGTTCGAAGCCATGCACTAACAATCACGCATATAACCCTAATTCATCAACAAACAACATATTTAAAATTTAGGGTTTATGATTATCATGTTAAACCGTGCAACCAAGTTAATAGAATGGATTAAAGAAGTGTTTAATTACCTAGTTAGCACTTTAATCCTTCGATCAAGCTTGAAATCAACTTGTATGTGTGTGTGTGTGCCTTGTGGTTTCGGTCGATCAAGAGAAAGGGGGAGGGAGGGAGAGGGAAGGGTTAGGTTTTATTGTTTAGTTTGTTTATATAATAATTAAATATATTATATGTTACAACTTGCACCCGCAACTTTCATTTAGTTAAAATTCTAGCACAACTAGTTTACTTTCTTCATGAATTAATGCTATACATGTAAACACCAAGTAAGACATAAACGTAACACATAATTATCAGATACTTGTTTATGATTTTTATTGTTTGTTCACCAACGGTTTGAGTCGACTCGTGTGTGTTTCGGTGAAATTCCGAAAGACTACTTGTGTAATGATTGTCATGCGTCATTTAAACCCTAATTAAATGTAATGAGATATGCGTTAACTGGAATGACATAGTTCGTGTGATCTTGAGTTTGAATTAACGGAGTTAACCTGAAATTGACGAGTGTCATATCATTCCTATGTTGAAAGAATTTTCGTCCCGAATATTTGTGTCAAGTCGTGACGGTTATCTGAAAAAAAAGGCAAAAAATTTTCAGTTTTTCACATACTTACTCCCTTGTCAAGTCTCTCTACATATCAAGCAATGATCTTATTGGATTTTGAGCTAAAAGTCGGATCAATTTCTGAAATTTTTTTAGATTTGTATTATTCGACTCCTTTTAAACATAAGCTCCCTCTAAACGAGAGAATATATTTTTGAAACTTTTTAGATTTTCTTAACGAAATTATAAAATAACAAAATATTTTTGGTAAGTCAGGTGACTTATTTTGGTTTTTCTTAAATAAAATAAAAATTTTTTTTGGTGAGTTAAACTTAACTCATTTTCCCTATCTAAAACTTTAACATATTTGAAAAATATTTACAATTTTATATTCAAAAAGATAAAAGTAAAACTAAAGTAAAATACGTTTTAAATATAAAAGAGAAATAAAGTAAATACTAAAGTAAAAAAGATAAAGTAAAATAAAATTAAAAAAATAAACATAAAATTAAACATAAAAAATAAAATTAAACATAAAATTAAAAATTAAAAGGTAGAACAAAATTTAGTAAAGGAAAAAAATAAAGATCAAAACTGAAAATGCTTAATTTTAAACAAACGAGATCATTCCCAATAACTCAACAAGATACAAAAATCGGGCACGATCAAAGGTTTTTGAAAACAGGTCTGCAAAGTTGTAATCAGTGTGGGCCCGTTCAATGGTGATAAGTTTCCGGTCAAAACATTCATGAATGAAATGCATAATGTGTTTTGTCTTTGAGTGTTGGACCGGGTTTTTTACAATACAAACTGCTGCCTCATTATCACACTTAATGGGCGTGTTAAAGAAATTCAAACCGTAATCTAGCAGCTGATGTTGGATCCAGATCACTTGAGAACAACAAGCGGAGGCGGCAATGTATTATGCTTCAACAATGGAGGTGGACACGGTGACTTGTTTCTTGCATTGCCAGGAGATCAACCTATCACCCACGAACTGACATCCTCCCGATGTTGACTTTTGATCAAGATTGCAAATCCCATAGTCACTGTCGGTGTAAGCATGCATCACCAAAGGGGAGTCTTTGGGATACCAAAGACCTAAGCACGGCTTTCCCTTAAGGTACCGAAAAATACGGTTTACAGTAGTTAGGTGGGATTCTTTTAGATTACATTGATATATGGAACACTGACAGACAGGGAACATGACGTTCGGCCTGCTGGTATTGAGATACATTAGGGAGCCACTCATAGATCTGTAAAGATGTTGATCAACTGGAGTTCCCGATGGATCTGGAGCAAGCACAAGTCTGGTAGTAATCGGAGTGAGAAAAGGAGAGGAGTCTTTGAACACAAACTTCTGGATGATGTCTCGAACATACTTTTCTTAATGAGTTATAATTCCGTCCTCCTTTTGTTCAACTTGAAGACCCAAAAAGAAATTCATCTCTCTTAACGAGCTCATCTCAAACCGTCTTTGCATGACCTCAGAAAACTCTTTACACAGTTTATCAGATGTAGATCCAAAGATAATGTCATCAACATACACTTGGACCAAGATTTGATCACCCTTCACCTTCTTGATAAAGAGCGTTTGATCGATAACTCCTCTTCTATAGCCATTCTTTAGCAAATGTTCAGCTAAGGTAGCATACCAAGCACGAGGAGCCTGGTGAAGGCAATAACGAGCTTTATCAAGACGGTAAATGTATTTCGGACGATTAAGATCCTCAAAACCTGGTGGTTGCTTCACGTAGATATCCTCCTTCACTTTTCCATACAAGAAAGCGGTCTTAGCATCCATTTGATACACTTTGAAATTCATGTAATAGGCCAAGAAGAGATGGATTGCCTCGAGCCCAGCTACATGTGAATAAGTTTCATCATAATCAAGACCTTAACGTTGAGAGAAACCTTGCACAACAGTCTTGCTTTGTTTCTTGTAATTACCCCCTTATCATCTTTCTTGTTTCTGAAACCCCATTTTGTCCGAATTGGTCTTTTGTTTGCTGGCATCTTGACCAGCCTCCAAACATGAAGCTTCTTGAACTGCAACAGCTCATCTTGCATAGATTCAACCATTAGTTTTCCTTTAAGGCCGTCTTGTAGTCCTTCGGCTCAACCTATGAACTAAAACATGCAAAAATACATATGTTAATAGTACCGGATTTGCTTCTTGTTTGGATGCCAGCAGATGGAGATCCTATGATGTTCTCTGTGGGATGACGTAGATGAATGGGCAGCTGAGGAATATCTTCCACGATGGTGACAGGTTCTGCTTGAAGATCGACAGTCATAGTCACAATGGGATGAGAAATGAGAGGAGCATTTTCAAGAACATCAGTGATTGATTGAATAGAGTCAGGTTGATCAACTCTATTCTCTTGTGCAATTTGTTCTTCCTAGAGACTTTCACCATAAGGAACAACAATCACATCCATAGGAGTTGATCCAGTATTGCTAGAGTCACCGGCAACAGGATCATCAATGGCAGCAGCAGCTTGAGTTTCTTCTTCTTGAGAGGGAGATGTGGCGACAGACTCTACCACACTTAGATCCACTTTAGCATCTGCCATATGATCAGCTTGGTGTTGTTCCACATTGTCTGCAGACTGAAAGGAGTCAACATCAGCTTGAGGAGTATGATTGTCAATAACTTGATTATTTTCTTGCACGGGATCGGGTGGTGGTACAACTGGCGTTACTATTCTGTTGGAATGCTCAGCATGTAGTCTCACTTCAAACAAACTATTGATAATTGATTGCATCAACAGAGGCTCAGTCACAGAAGATGGGAATTGAATATTTGCAGGTGGTGGAGTATACATGCCATGAAATTGTTTGAACATGTAGTGATAATCAAATAACCAATCTGGTCCCGTGCGCGCATCAGTTGTGTTAAGCTCTTTCTAGTCAACATTAAATGTGTTGGTGCATAATGTCAGTAGTTCATAGTCTAGTGTCTGTAATCGAGTCTGTAATGTTTATTATGTTTTATATATGTCTTAAGCGAAGTTGTTAACAAGTTCGCCTAGGCGAACTTGTTAGACAAGCGAAGTTATGGACAACTTCGCCTGAACATGCCAGGCGAAGTTGTCGTGTATATATAATCCTAGGTTACGGGCTGTATAAGTTAATCGTTTTGTTGTTCGAGTTGTTACGAGAGCTGTAACGTGTGTCTGTAATAGTGATATCGTATCACGTGTTTGAGTTATAATATAACGTGTTCGTTTATCGTATCGTGTGTTCGTGTGATTTGTGTTCTACGCTGGTAACGATCTACGCAGGGATTCCGCACCTGAGTTGATCGAGATATCTCGTGCGATCCGTCCAGGGAACCTACAATTGGTATCAGAGCATTTGCTCGATTGTGTGGTTCGGGATATTCACGCGGGTGTAGAAATCGTCCCGTTTCGACTATTCGCGGGACGTGTTTTCTGTGTTTTTGAGTCAATCTTACCTCCTACCATCGTATTCAAGCCTTTGCACCGTCAAAAACCTCGTAAAATCCAGATTTCAGATCTGCAAAAACGTCCGTGTTCATCAGGCGAAGTTGCCGTCAGGATACGTAGGGTTTCGGCGAAGATATAAGGTTAAGCGAAGTTATCCACAACTTCGCCTACCTTCTCAAGTTCGCCTAACTCAGCGAAGTTCTCTACAACTCCGCCTACCTCCTAAGTTCGCTTACCTTAAGCGAAGTTAATCATCAGCGAAGTTCTTCTGCGAAGTTAAGACTAAAGCGAAGTTATCCGTAACTTCGCCTACAGTACTTTTATAAAAAAAAAAAAAAAAAATTAATTTTTCGGGTTTCTTACTTTTCGGGAAAGATGTCGTCGATTAACATCTCTGAGTTAGTGAAGATGGAAGTTGAAGCAGGGTCCGCTACTAAGGCCCCAAGATTGCTGAAGGGAACCGATTTCGTTGCATGGAAGGATCGGTTCATACAATACGTCAAATACCAGGATGCGAAGATGTGGGTATGCATCCAGGATGGTTATATTCCACCAGTTATGGAGTATGAAGGTCGTGATCAAATCAAAAAGTATAGCAAAATGGAAGAAGAAGAGAAAAAGATGTATGAGGCCGAGAGCAAGGCTCATGCTGCTATTACTATGGCTCTTCCACAAGAGATCCTTCATACGTTTAGAAAGTATACGTCAGCAAGAGAGCTTTGGGAAGCTCTTGAGAACAGATTTGAAGGGAATGTAGGAATCCGTGCTTCAAAGATAAAATTGCTCAAAACCCAGTTCTCAGTCTTCAAGTATTTGAAGAATGAATCTTTAGATGATATTATCACTCGATATTACCATCTGATGACTGAATTGAGCAACTATTCAATTTCCTACCGAGAAGAAGAAATAGTTGAGAAGCTTCTAGATGCTCTCCCACCAAAAAGGGAGATGTACACTGTGCTGATGAGGGAAGACAAAGACTTTCCCACATATGATCTGGAAACGGCAGTTAACAAGCTCCGAACCTTTGAGCTTAACATGGTTAGAAAGAAGACACCTACGGATCAGGTTCAAGATCCAGGTATGTATGGTGCTAAAGTCAACACTAGCTCAGGATCGAAGACTGAATCTGCTGCCTACTACTCGAAGGGAGAGTCGGGCGCAAACTCATCACATGAGGGGCATGTGTCAGTCAACACAAATGGTGATGTTTGCTATGTAGCAGGTGGATCGAGTGGTTCTCAATCCCAGGTAAGCAAGAGTAGTTGCTCTCCAAGTATTCCCAGCAACAACTACTCCAAGATGCCTATGAGTGTCAAGTTAGCTGAAGAGCAGTTTGGTCTCTATGCTTCTTTCATTGCTTCCTATGAGAACTACATTCAGGGGAAGATTGTTGATCCAGCTATGTTGGATGAAGACTATGACCAGATTGATGCTGATGATATGGAAGAAATGGATCTACAATGGCAGATGGCCATGATCGTGAGAAGAGTGAAAAGGTTTATGAATAAGACCGGAAGAAAGTTTGTCGGTGGAAGGCCAGGGTTCGACAAGACGAAGGTAAGATGCTACAATTGTCAGCAAAACGGTCACTTTGAAAAGGAATGCAGGAATGAGCGTGTAGAACGAAGTTAGGGCAGGTCTACACAACAAAGTGGAGGTTCTAAAGATTATAGTGCCATGATGTCCAGAGAAGCTGGTGAATACAACTGGAACCTGCAGTCTAAAGAAACTTTTGAGCAGGCAAATTTGGCAAAGGTTGAAACTGAAGAAAGTGAGAAGGTTACCGGAGAAGAAAAAGCTTTCATGGCAGATGTTAAAGACCAGATCTCCTAGGTATGTTCTAAACCTACATGTTCTAAATGTGAAAACTTGTCTGAGCAATTAGCAACTATAACCGATCAGTATGTTAGGTTGGATGCTGAATTTAAAACCCTAAAAGAAGATCATCATTTTACAAAAGCAAGAGAAAATAGCTATAAAGTCAAAATAAAAGCTTGTGAAAAAGATGTTAAAAGTCTAAAAACAAAACTTGCTGAAAAAATTGAAGTGATTGATTTAAGCTATGAAGTTTTGGAAGAAAAAACCAAACTAATTGCTGATAGAGAAAAACAGATTGCTGATCACCAGGTAAAAGTGGTGGAACTGAATAGAAAACTAGAGCAGTTCAGAAATTCCTCTGCTATTCTTGATCACCTTGTTAGTGATCAAGGTTCCTCTGTTAAGAGAGGAGGAATTGGTTATCATGAGGTTCCACCACCTTATAATCACAATTACACTTTTAACCCTAGGGTTCAGAAATCTGTTGACTTTGAGGTTGCTCAGACAGTACCAGTTAAAGTAACTTGTAAAGAACCAAATGTTAGTGGAGGCGAAACAAGTTCGCCTGTTTCAAGTGTTAAAATTTCTGATCCAAGTCCAGTCTCATCGGATTCGGATAAGTCATCCGAGTCTGGTAAGGCAAAAGAGGAGATGGTATTATCCAATGCTGGAGAGAAAGTTAAGACGAATAAAAAGAGTACTCCACTAAACCCGTACGTCCCACCATATGTGAGACGAACGGGCGGTAATAAAGCCTCGACATCTAAAACACCGGTTGATAAAAAAGTTGAGCATAGGTGTTGTTTTAGGTGTAATCAATTAGGACATCTTGTTGCAGATTGCCCTCTGAAGCAGCGATTCAGAGGTGTGAGGCCTACTAAAACTGAGAATAAGCCTAATGGTAATCATAATACTGGTAAAAATGAAAACCATTCAAAATTCAGAAATGTGACTAATTCAGGTTTTCATAGAAACAAATCTCAGTTTTACACTGCTAATAACCAAACCACAAGCTATAATTCTTTCAATTCACTAAGGTTTGGAAGGCCTCACTCACAATCAACAAGGAGGTATCCTAATAGGACTTACAGGAATTATCCAGATACTAACTTTGGAAAGCTGAAGTTCGGGATGTATAGATCCAAGACCAATTGGTCTTGGGTCCCTAGATTCTAATCTTTTGCTTTATCGTGCAGGAACAGTTGAACAGGGCTGCCAATAATCTTTGGGTTGTGGATAGCGGCTGTTCCCGGCACATGACGGGTAACAAAAATTTGTTACACGATTTGAAACCTGTTCAAGGAGGGAGAGTGAGCTTTGCAGGAGAAAGTGGAGGAAAGATTACAGGAATGGGAACGGTGTCGAACGGAAAGATGACATTGGAGAAAGTTAACTTTGTAGAAGAATTGAAGCACAATCTGCTGAGTGTGTCGCAGATCTGTGATAAGGAGTACACCGTACATTTTACAAAGGATGAAGCAATTGTGTTACATCCTGGTTTTCAGATACCAGAGGAGTGGATTGTGATGAAGGCTCCACGTGATAGGAATACGTACATTATGGATATGAGGTCGACTGAAATGGCCTCGGAAGAATCATGCCTTATGACAAAAGCGAGCGAATCGGAGTCCGAATTGTGGCATAGGAGAATGGGGCACATTCATCTTCGGAAGATGAACCACATTGTCAAAAATGGACTTGTGCTGGGCGTTCCCTAGAAAAATTTCAATTTTGAAGACAAATGTCTACCGTGCAAGAAGGGAAAGCAGCACAAGAAATCCCATCACACCAAGAAAGTTAATTCAATTGCCAGTACCCTAGAATTGCTTCACATGGATCTCTTCGGTCCCGTGAATGCAAAAAGTCTAGGAGGTACTTCTTATTGCTTGGTGATCACTGATGACTACTCACGATATTCGTGGGTATATTTCCTGAAATCAAAAGATGAAACGGCTCAGATGGTGAAGAATTTGATTACCAAAGTTGAGAACGTTATGGATAAAAGGGTTAAGTTCATCAGGAGTGACAATGGAACGGAGTTCAAGAATTTTGAGATGGAGATCTTCTGCCTTCAGAAAGGGATTGAACACCAATACATCGCTCCGTATACACCGCAACAGAATGGAGTGGCTGAAAGGAAGAACAGAACGTTAATTGAAGGAGCCAGAACAATGCTGGCTGATTCGAAGCTTCCTGTGGTGTTTTGGGCTGAAGCTGTTGCTACAGCCTGTTATGTTCTGAATAGAGTCTTAACTGTTAAAAGACTTGGTAAAACGTGTTATGAGCTTATGCATGGGAGAAAGCCCAACTTGAGTGGTCTTGAACCATTCGGGTCCCCTTGTTCGATTTTAAAGACAAATTCTAAATTTGGTGAAGTAGCCGATGAAGGAATCTTAGTCGGTTATATTGTTGGGACTCCCAACAGACGTGTCTTTAATACATCGACCAGCAAGGTTGAGGTGGTGTGTAACACCGATATCACAAGTTACCAACCGCCAAAACCAAGCAACGGACCTGCTGAGTTTTTCGACTATGTTAAACTTTTTAAGTCTTTTAACATACCGTATTTAGATATTGCTGAAGAAGAAGAGAGAGTTGCTACGAAGATGATCCTTGATGAGGAAGAAAATCTATTGCAAAGACAGCTGATCGATAAATATCAACCTTCCTCATCAAATGCTATCGATACCCCTGCTGCCTCGACTGAAGAAGAATTTTTCAATCCATTTTACTCTCAGCATGAAACAACCATTGACGAGCTCTCTTCTAACTTGGAAGACAATTTGCATGTCGGTTCTGTTCCGACCACGAGAATTCATAAAGATCACCCTTTGGAGAATGTGATTGGTGATGTGTCCTCCGGTGTACAAACAAGATGTAGCTTGAATGAGCACACCTGTGTTTACCCAAGCATCAAGGAGACATGGATAATCAACGAATGCTTGTACACCTGCTTTATAAGCCAGATTGAACCAAAGAATTATCAAATGGCTCTAAAGGACAGCTCGTGGGTCGAGGCCATGCAAGAAGAGTTGGCTCAATTCAAGAAAATGGAAGTTTGGACTTTGGTTGAAAAACCGAAGCATGTGCATGCGATAGGCACAAAATGGGTGTTTAAGTGCAAGAGAGATGAGAAAGGGATTATCATAAGAAACAAGGCGAGTCTAGTCGTTAAAGGTTTTAATCAACAAGAGGGGATTGATTATAATGAAGTGTTCGCTCCTGTGGCAAGATTGGAAGCCATTAGATTGTTTTTGGCGTTCGCTGCTTATAAGAAGATGAAGGTATTTCAGTTGGATGTGAAGAGTGCGTTTCTGAATGGGAAAGTTGATGAGGTTGTGTATGTTGAGCAACCTCCGGGTTTTCCTGACCCAGACTTTCCAGACCACGTGTACAAGTTAAGCAAGGCGTTGTATGGACTTCATCAGGCACCTCGTGCCTGGTACTCAACTTTATCAGATTACTTGCTTGAAAATGGGTTTGAAAGAGGGAAGATTGATAGCACGTTGTTCTTCAAGAGAGAAGGAAGCGACTTCCTGCTGGTGCAAGTCTACGTGGATGACATTATCTTTGCTGCATCAAAAGTCTCCATGTGTCAAGAGTTTGAGGCCGTCATGAAGAAAAGGTTTGAAATGAGTGCTATGGGTGAACTAACTTTCTTTTTAGGATTGCAGGTTGATCAGAAGAAGGATGGGATGTTCATTCATCAGACGAAGTATGTCCATGATGTTCTCAAACGATTCAAGATGGATGACAGCTCTCCATTTGATACTCCAGTCTGCGTCAATCACAAATTGGGTGCTGATTCAGACAACGATGCAGATGTGGAGCCAACTCAATATTGGGCTATTATAGGTTCTTTAATGTACTTAACTGCTTCTAGGCCTGATATAATGTTTGCTGTTTGTCTTTGTGCACGCTTTCAGGCAAACCCAAAAGAATCTCATTTGAAGGGTGCGAAGAGGATACTGCGGTATCCCAAGGGCAAGCCGAAGCTGGGGTTGTGGTACCCGAGAGGAGGAGACTTGGAGCTAGTCGCTTACACAGATTCTGATTATGGAGGGTGCAATCAGAGTCGGAAATCAACAACAGGTGGATGTCAGTTTCTTGGTGGCAGATTGGTGTCGTGGCAATGCAAGAAGCAGACTTCAGTCGCAATTTCAACCTGTGAAGCAGAATACATGGCAGCATCCAACTGCTGCTCCCAGGTTCTTTGGATTCAACAACAGTTGCGCGACTATGGTCTGAATTTCTTACTTACTCCTATTTGCATTGATAACACAGCTGCTATCTCAGTAACTAACAATCCCGTGAAGCACAGTAAAACTAAACATATTGACATACGTCATCATTTTATACGGGATTGTGCTGAGAAGAAACTGATTGTGCTTGAAAAGGTGGATACGCTTGATAATTTCGCTGATTTATATACTAAAGCGTTTGACAAATCAAGAATTTAAAACCTTATTGAGTTGAATGGGATGATCAATCCCGAGTAACCATGCTTTTTATGTTTATTAAAAAAAAAAAAAAAAAAAAAAACGTCACTATCGCTTAAAATTATGTCGGTTACCTCAGTTTGAAGGACATGTCTTAGGATATGTTTGGTCCTCATTTCTACTTGTAGAATATGCGGATAGCCATTCACCAGATGACTGAAAGTGACCGGGGCGGTTTATGATGTGTTTTCATTCTTTCGCTTAAAATTAGTCGATCATACTTAGTTAGAAGGACACATACTAGTATGTGGTCGGTCCAGCTGATCCATTGGATCTTCGGGATAGCCGTTGACCTGAAGACTTGACTTGATCGGGGTGTTTGAAGTCAAAATTTTTTTTTGGGAAATGAAATTATTTTTCAAGTCTACTACTTCATAAGAAGTTCGTTTGCTATGTTTAACAGAAAATTGATCCAACCTTGGAAAATGATAGATATACTGATTCTGTGTGCTTAACTAGTGAAGTTATTAGGCTTAAAAGGCTTTAGGACAGTCATTGTATGTCATGGTAGCTTTTTATGGTGCGTAAAAGTAGAGGTGATACAAACTAAAACTACTCGATTTTACGTGGAAACTTCTTAAGAGTTTTGCATGTCTTCATATATATCTTTTTGAATGATAAGCAGAAAAGCGATTACCCAGTCATACACGAGCCCGTGAGTGTTCTGATTCCCGTGAAGATAGCGTTTCAAGAAACTGCAGTAATCCAGATTCGGGACTTGCAGTTGTTTACTACTCTGAAGTCTATGTAAATGTTTATCATTAAAAAAAAAATATATATATATATATATATACCTTATGAGTTATTGAAACATTTTAGAGCTAACAATGTCAAGACTTCTCAATCATGAAGTACGAAAGAGAGCGGGAAGCAGATGAAGAGTACTTACAAACTTAATCAGACACTATGGGTCAAAGTCAATTCGGGGTGACTTGGGGAAAGCCAAATACGCTTTGAGAATAGATAGGAGGCATCATAATCTCTGAGTTGTTGCCCACTTAATTTTTGAGCTTAATTGAACTTAACTCGTATCACAGAAACGATGAAAACCATCTTAAGTTATTTACCTGCCTACAACCTGTTTCCTTATGTCATAATACAGCTAAACACGGATCTATGTGACAGTCACGTAGTTAGTATGATTCCAGTTCGGATTTTTTCTAAAACGTAGTAGTCCCTGTCGAGACTGAAATTTGATCCCTCGTACTTTAAATTTTTAAAAGTTTGTCGTACTTAGGTAGTTTTATGATTTTATAACAGGTTACTTGGACTTGATCGTGTCATTTAATTCTTTAAAGGAAGTTTTAAAACTTAACTGCAAAATGTTCAAACTATAGGTGTTTGATTTGAAAAGTTTAGGCGAACTTGTGATTAACTTCGCCTGCCCTAGGCGAAGTTATCCACAACTTCGTCTGGATAACCCAGACCCTATATAAGGATTTTCAAAGGTCAAACGATTCATTATTCACAGATCTCGGCGAAATTATTCCGTATTTTCCGGCGAACTTAACAAGTTATCAGCGAACTTGTTGTTTTTCCGATTCCTTGTTCTTTTTTCCAGATTTCGTTTCGATTTCAAGGTTCGTGGTGTCGGTACATCATGTTGTCAGTTTATTCATGCTTATCAAAGGTCGTTTTCGACCTGTTTCGATACCTCGGACCGACGGATTTTTGAACCGGATTTCAAAACTTGTTTTTACGTGTTCATGAACAACCTGATCGTCTAAATATCCTTAATATCTTGTGTTTGGGAGTTCTTAATCGTCAATTTTACCAGAAACCTCAAATTTTCGATGTTGAATCGACCTTACTGTCGCCGATTCAGATTCAGGCGAACTTAGGGTTTCGGCAAAGTTATCCGTAACTTCGCCTGAGGCTCAACTTCCCCTGAGGCGATGTTGTGGTGAGGCGAAGTTATCATTAACTTCGCCTGGACCTTTTTATTTATTAATTATTAGACGAACTTAAAGATGAAGCGAAGTTGTTCCCAACTTCGCCCCACCTTTAACTTCGCCTATACAGATTTTCACAACTTCGCTCATGGTAACAAGCGAACTTGTGTTATGCCTTAACGTTTATCTAACTTGGTTCGTTTGTTGCAGATATGGCTGCAGTAGCAGGTGCTGGAGGCGCTGGAGGAGACGATGGAGATAATCAGAGGCAATTCTTCCCGGGTCATAACATGTATATCACCTTAGACCCGGAAGCGAGCGGTGTTGAGGATTACCGCGAGATAATCACATTCCTCATTCGCTCGAGGATATTCCACGCTATCACTACGACTCTGCCGATATCCTTACCCAATATCGAGGATTTCTGGCAGACTGTGGAATACGATTGCCGCGTTGAGCCCCCGGTTATGCGAGCAACCGTCAACAATCAAGAGGTTCAGTTCTCATCTGAACAAATACGGGTGGCTTTACGGTTCGGTGAGGAGACTAGGGATGACCCTACAGAGTTTGTGGCTCCGTTCCGTGATGGAGCGTTTCTCCGAATGGGCTATTCTGGTCCATTAGGTGATACTCAGAGGAGGAAGGGTTTCCTACTCGATTAGTGGCGCTTCCTCATGCACGTAATGATTGTCTGCATGTCAGGGAGGAAGGCGGGCACTGACGGGATGGGTGCGACCATGCAGTCCGCAATGACTGCTCTGACTTATAACAAACGTTATAGCTTCAGTCAGATGGTCTTTTATGAGATCGATAGGCAGAGGAGAGCGATGGCTCGTGAGCGGTTCATTATGTATCCAAGATTCATTCAGATGATCTTGAATCATATTGCTCCCACGTTGCCTCAACGACGTCCAATACGATACGTGGAGAGTGTGAGCAAACGTATCTTCGCTCAATGCCGAACATCCAGTGCGAGGAGCAAGCCTGAACTGCGTCCAAGGCATACTCCACTCTTTGGGTACTTAATACACCCGGGGTATGTGCCAGCTCGTGGGGATGAGTTCAGAGACCCGGCACCACAACAGGCAGGAGCATCTCAAGCTATACCTGCTGCTCCTGTTGTGTCACCGGAGGAGGAAGTGGACCTTGATGCAGAATTCGGAGGTCAAGGATTCTTCGATATGGATCGGGTGGATCCAGAGGAGACCGTTCAGATCCCAGTTGAACGTGTCTCGACTGTGCGTGTTACTAGAGCAGCTACGACGGTGGCTGACTCAGATCTTGATGATGTTATGGATGAGGCGAGAAGGATGTTGGTGACTCGAGAGAGGACGTTAGGGAAGAGAATGAGGACAGTTGATGATAGTGAGTCAGAAGAAGAAGAAGAAGATATTCACAAACTGATCAGACGTTCAAGACGGGAAAGGACAGGTGCAGGTATGGGAGTTGGAGAGACTTCAAGAGTTGTACGTTTCGCTCCGCCCGCACTGTCAGGTATGTCGATTGTTCCTACATCACTACAGGTCACAAGTTTAAGCGCCGCGGATGTTCCCGTGGTGGCTACATCATCAGCTTTCGACATTCCATCCACTACTTTCCAGATGACGACTCCGGAGATTGTGTCTTTACCACCTCCAACGCTTACTCCTACAGAGGTGGTTGCACAATTTGTTGAGTCGACAGTCGTTGCAACTGCAGGGTTGTCGGTCACGATACCACCTACGGTTACGTCCACAGCTGCTTCTGATGTCCCGGTTTCATTCGAAATCCCTGCTGAGTATACTCAAGACACATCTCACATGAGGTTTGATTTCGATGCAACCCTCTCAGACTCGGAGAGAATAGCTGCACTTGAGCGGGTCGTGGCAGAACAATCAAGGGTGAATCTTGTCCAGACCCAGGCTATTCAGCGCCTTGTAGCAGAGAATCAACTACAGTCGTCCCTCCTGGTTGAACATGGGAGAATTATAGATGCTATGAAGGAGTTCTTGGCATCTCAGGGGGAGACAAGCTGTAAAGGCGACGAGTTATGGACAAAGAAGAGAAATGATAGAGACGATGATCCCAATGCATCGAAAGGTGCAGGTGGTGAGTTGCCAAGAACTACTCAAGCTCTTGGGACTTCCACAGCTCAGGGGGAGTCTGCAGGTGCGGCTGGCAGTTCTGGTGGTGATGAGGTGGTGATGGTTGATGATGAAGATGATGTGATTGATGCTTTGAAAGAATTGGATGATGATATGCTAGATGATGATGTGATGTTTGATGATGATGTGCTGCCAATTGAGGAGATTGAAAAGATTGGTGCAGAAATTGTGATTGAAGATGAGATTGAAGAGGGTGAGATAATTGAGGAAAATGTTGAACACGAGATCCCAGATGTTGAGAAAGCCGATATGGGTAATGATAAAGTAATCGATGAGACTGAATGGGAGGAGCAGCCTAGGTGGAAGGAAGGCTATGCTCATTGGTTTATCAAAACTAAGAAGCCTGCTGTTCCAACCATGTTCAAGAAAAGTTATAATATCAAAGGCTACGCTGAGTCGAAGAAAGGAATTATTTGTTGGCTGTATGATGAACAGCTAAAAGTGTTCGTGGTGAAAAGATATGATGATATTCAATACTTTAAGAGGACGTTGAGATCTCTCAATACATTGCCTGAATGTGAGGTGAAGGATTTGGCTAGATTGGGGTTGATTAATAGAAGCGACGACAACATGGCGAGAGTTATTGGGAAGATCGTGTGGAAAGAAAGTATTAAAGAAAAGAAGTTTGAGTTATTAAAGCCACAGAAGGGAAAGCTAGTGAAGATAAAGAAAGGGGAATGAGAGCAGATGGTAAGCCATGGATGGTAATGAAGTACAAACCGATCCGATGCATTAAGGAGGTTCCAATGAAGACTATACCTCAAGATGTGTTGAAGAATCTTAAATGGTGGTATGTTGATTGCCAGACTGCTGAAGCCGTGATGGAAGACGAAGACGAACAAGAAGTACTGAGGGTGTATGATCCGATGCATCTTGTTAATTTATCGAAAGCTGATCTGCAGGTGTTAAATGAAAAGAAGATATTTTATATTCCTACTTGGAAGGACGAAGCGAGGAAGTATCAAAGAGTTGTGTCAGTTTGTGTTAGAGAAGGAGTGCATGCGTGAAGATACAAGATTGAAGATTACAAGACAAGTGCTTAAAGATCAAGATATGAAGCTACTGCCAAGGGGGAGTCTGTTGGTGCATAATGTCAGTAGTTCATAGTCTAGTGTCTGTAATCGAGTCTGTAATGTTAATTATGTTTTATATATGTCTTAAGCGAAGTTGTTAACAAGTTCGCCTAGGCGAACTTGTTAGACAAGCGAAGTTATGGACAACTTCGCCTGAACATGCCAGGCGAAGTTGTCGTGTATATATAGTCCTAGGTTACGGGCTGTATAAGTTAATCGTTTTGTTGTTCGAGTTGTTAGGAGAGCTGTAACGTGTGTCTGTAATAGTGATATCGTATCACGTGTTTGAGTTATAATATAACGTGTTCGTTTATCGTATCGTGTGTTCGTGTGATTTATGTTCTACGCTCGTAACGATCTACGCAGGGATTCCGCACCTGAGTTGATCGAGATATCTCGTGCGATCCGTCCAGGGAACCTACAAAATGATTCCACTATCAGCTTGGTCTTCTTATTATAGCCACGATAATCGGTTTTGTTAGTAGCATAATCAACAAAGTAACACTCATCTGCCTTTTCAGCAAACTTTGGATTAGGCTGAGCACCGGTATGGAGTAGGGTGAAGGGACATCCAAATGTCTTAAAGTAGTTGACTTGCAGATTTGTCTTGTAGTAGACCTCATACGGAGTCTTCTTCAAGCGCTTGTTGATGATCACACGATTTTGAAAGAAACAAGCAGCATTGATTGCTTCACCCCAGAAAAATAGTGGAAGTTTGGAGTCTGATAGCATTGTTCTAGTAGCTTCAATCAAAGTTCGGTTTCGACGTTCAGCTACACCATTTTGTTGTGGAGTGTAAGGTGCACTGAAGTGGCGCTCAATTCCATTTGAACTGCAAAAGTCATTCATAATCCGGTTGCAAAAATCAGTTCCGTTATCGCTTCTTAAGCATTTCACCTTCGTGTTCGTCTGCCTCTCCACCAAAGTAATGAACCTGATCAGTAATTGGGCGGTTTCATCTTTGTGTCCTAAAAGGAATGTCCAGTTGAAACGGGAAAAGTCATCAGTAATCACAAGACAATGGGCTTTTCGGCCGATTGCCAATGGATGGATAGGACCAAACAAATCCATATGTAGAAGCTGAAGAATGGTCTCTATGGAGTTAAACGTCTTAGGCCTGTGAGGAAGCTTGTGTTGCTTGCATTTAAAACATGAAATAAATATTTCAATGCAAGAGAAAGATTTAACAGGTAATCCCCTCACATGGTCACCTTCCACCAAATTGTTTATATTTATGAAATTTACATGGCCAAGACGTTTTTGCCATATAGATGAGTCGTTCTCCGAGGCCTTAGATATTAGACATGAAGCAGTCCTACGTGAGTAAGAACTATTCATATCCAATATATAAGCATCATTATGCCTCGGAGTATGCATCAATATCCATTCTTCTGGGACTTTGAAACCTGGTTTAAGAATCAAGCAATCATGATGAGTGAATAATGTGGAGTATTATCGATCACAGATTTGTAAGACACTCAGCAGATTGCGGTTTAGTTGTTCCACCAAATTGACGTAATCAAACGTCAGGATCCCATTCTACACTCTTCCACGCTTTGTGATATTACCACCCACGTCACCGGCTAAAGAAACGTGTCCACCATTAAACGGTTTAACGTCAAACATTAAGGGCTCGTCCTTTGTCATGTGTCGGGTACAACCACTGTCTAGGTACCAGATACTGTTGACTGACCCTACACGCATTAGCAAATTAATTAGACATGGGTTCCCCAGACTTAGTTATCTTGGGAAGGTTTACAACACATTTATCATCCTTTATTGACATGTCATCAATTATGAAGTTTTGGGACATGTCCGAATCAGAAGAACAGTCCTTAGGAATCCATGCACGTGCAGGTTTCCTGTTTTCGGAAGATTTTCTTGACTGTCTTCCTCTTGATTTTAAAACAAAATCCTCGGATTTCTCAATCCTTGGATTCCTTTTCTGATTTCTTTTTGATGAATTGTTAGTCTTTTCAATCTTATAAGTCCTTTTTGTTCTCTCCTTTTTGGTTATTCAGAAAGGAGGTTTACTATTCATTTTTGTTTCTGGATCCCACATCCATTTAACTGGAAAAACTATCTGATCGATCATTTCTTGTTCTTGAGCTTGGTTTAGCTCTGGAACAGAATTGATTAAACCGACTGTTCGTTTCTCTTTGCATTCTATGTCAGTTCTTGTAATGTCTTGCAAGGTGAGATAGGTTACCACACACATAACACAACCCTTTTCTGTTATCCCTATAGAATTCGTCTGCACTATGATGCATGGGCTGTGGTGAATAAGGTGATGCTTGAAACAGAACAAACAGGTAATCTGATCTATAACCCTGATCATGAAAAACAATTGAATAGAATGAGTTGACATAATCTTGTGGATAACAACCATAGTAGCTGTTATCAAACTGATTGTAGAGTTGAGGTTGATAAAATTGATTAGTCGATTTATAAAAATTGTTTCTATGAGGTGGAACATATTTACTTGAAGTACTAGCCTTTTCTTTTTAAAAACAATTTTCTTGAATTTTATCTCCCTTTACTTTACGATCACTTGATGAACAACTAGGTATATTTCTATTCACAGACACCTTTTCTTGAGCATTTATATTATAACAATCTCATCAAAAATAGTTTCACAATCACTATCAGAAGTGGAAACATCATTTTCATTCATATTGTATGTTCCCTGCTGGATCACACAGGAATATCTCGTAACACGAGGGTGCGGAATCCCCACGTAATACGATACGAGTGTAAGATAGATAACACGTTGAATCGGTAGAACAAACACACAGGTTAATACTTTAAACTCGATATATATCCAAACACCAACACGTGACTCTCAAGATCACAAAACAACACGTTTTCTCCAAAAAAAAAACTTAACCCTATAAGCCAAAGTGGAGGTTTAAATAGACCTCGACAACTTCGCTTAACATACTAGGCGAAGTTGTCATAACTTCGCTTATCCTCCAAGTTCGCCTAACACCAGCGAGCATACAATAAACAATATTCAAAACATTACAAACAAACTAAACGATTACAGACACAGACAAAACACAAGATACTAAACTACTGACATTATGCACCAACAGACTTCCCCTTGGCAGTAGCTTCATATCTCTATCTTCTTTCTCGTGTCTGGTAATCCCAAAAATCTCGTGCCACCCGTCTTCAAGCATGAACGCCCTGTCTTACACTGACAGAGACCACCCTTTGGTACTTCTTGGCTTCATCTTTCCACGCAGGAATGTAGAATATCTTCTTATCGTTTAGTACCTGCAAATCAGCTTGAGACAAATTTACCAAGTGCATGGGATCATACACTCTCAGAATCTCCTGTTCGTCCTCATCTTCCATAATGGCTTCAGCTATCTGACTATCAACGTACCACCACTTGAGACTCTTTAAAACATCCTTGGGCATCATCTTCATCGGCACTTCTTTCAAACACCGGATCGACTTATACTTCATCACCATCCAAGGCTTGCTATCAGCCCTCATTCCCCTATCCTTATCTTCAACTAACCTTCCTTTTTAAGGCTTTAGAAGTTCAAACTTTTTCTCCTTAATAGCTTCCTTCCATACTATCTTTCCAATTATTCTTGCAATATCATCATCATTCCTATTAATCAATCTCAAACGAGCCAAATCTTTCACCTCACACTCAGGAAAGGTGTTGAGTGATCTCAAAGCCTTCTTAAAATACTGAATTCCATCATAACGCTTGATTACAAACAACTTCAACTGTTCGTCATACAACCAGCAAATGATACCTT
Organism: Bidens hawaiensis; assembly: GCF_021521415.1. Lineage (NCBI taxonomy): Eukaryota > Viridiplantae > Streptophyta > Magnoliopsida > Asterales > Asteraceae > Bidens > Bidens hawaiensis. Next base: position 163,486 of record NW_027493444.1, on the reverse strand, counting down.
TCTTGGACTCAGCGTACCCCTTGATGTTGTAACTATTCTTAAACATTGTTGGAACTGCAGGCTTCTTTTTCTTGAAGAACCACTGAGAACAACCTTCTTTCCATCTCGGCTGTTCTTCCCATTCAGACTCATCTGACACATCCACATCTTGACTCACATTCACCTTGTCAACATCTGGAATATCATGTTCTACACTATCATCCATAATCTCACCTTCTTCTATCTCACTATCAATCACAATCTGTTCTCCTATCTTTTCAATCTCATCAATAGTTAACACATCATCTGTTAAATCATCATCATCATCACCCAACACTTCCTCATCATCAACAACAACGACATTCTCACCACCTGATCCACCTGATGTACCAGTTGACTCCCCCTGAGATGTGGAAGTCCCAAGAGTTTGTTCAGTTCTTGGCAACTCACCACCTGCACCTTTCGATGCATTGGGATCATCGTCTCTATCTTGTCTCTTCTTGGTTCTCAACTAGTCGCCCTTGCAGCTCGTCTCCCCCTGAGATGCTAAGAACTCTTTAAGGGCATCAAATAATTTACCGTGTTCAACAAGGAGGGACTACTGTAAGTGATTCTCTACCACAAGTCTCTGGATGGCAAGAGTTTGGATGAGATTAATTCTTGACTGTTCAGAAACCACCCGTTCAAGAGCTGCTATCCTCTCAGAATCTGATAAAGTAGCATCAAAATCAAACCTTATGTGAGAAATGTCTTGAGCATACGGTGGAGGAATGCCCAAACTAACTGGAATATCAGAAGTAGTCTGAAAAGTAACCGCGGGTGGTATTGAAACAGGCATCCCCGCAGTAGCAACCAACGTTGACTCAACAAATCTTGCAACAACCTCCGATGGAGTGACAGTAGGAGGTGGCAAGGAGACTATCTCCGGTGCTGTAAATTGAAACGTGGTCGGAGGAACACCAAAGGATGACGATGTGGTCGCCACGGGAACACTTGAGGTAATCGGTACTGTTACAGTCATAGAAGCAGGAACCATAGTCATACCAGATAACGAGGGTGGAGAGAAACGAACCACCCATGAGCTTTCACCAACTCCTGAAATTTCACCAGCCCTGACCTTCTTAGACCTTCGTACCAACTTGTCTAACTCCTCCTCATAGTCAGATTCACTGTCATCCGAGTATTTCTTTCTCTTGCCATGTATTATTTCTTGTCTGACCAGAATCTGTTGTGCTTCAACGATATCGTCAGTGGAGGAGTCAGAGTCGGTTCTTTCAGAATCCGCCACAGATGTAGCGACCATAGAAACATTCGCACCAGACGCCTCAGCTACTGAGGCTTGAACCTCAGCAGCTGGATCAATTCGTTCCATGTCAAAGAGCCCTTGCCCTCCAAAGGCGACTTCAAGGTCAACCTGTTCTTCCGGAGCTGCAACCGGATCAGCAGGCAGTCATTGCAGATTGCATCGTTGCCCCCATACCGTCTGTACCAGCTTTACGACCAGACATGCACACTATCATCACGTGCATCAGAAACCGCCACTGATCTAATAAAAATCCCTTTCTCCGTTGAGTGTCACCCAACGGACCCGAATAACCCATGCGCAGAAACGCACCATCTCTGAATGTAGCCGAAAAGTCTGTGGGATCCTTTGTAGGTTCAACCCTGAACTGTAAAGCAACCCTTATTTGATCTGCCGAGAACTGTACCACCTGATTGTTCACTGTAGCGCGCATAACCGGAGGATCAACTCTACAGTCAAATTCAACCGTTCGCCAAAAGTCTTCGATATTTGGTTGGGAAATGGGGAGAGTAGTCGTGATGGCGTGAAAAATACGTGAGCGAACGAGGAATGAAAGGATCTCACGATAGTCGTCTATACCACTAGCATCAGGATCCAAAGTGATATACATGTTGTGACCCGGAAAGAACTGTCGGTTGTTGTTACCACCTTCGTCACCACCAGAACCACCAGCCCCTGCCACAACAGCCATAACTGCACAACAAACGGTCTAAATTAGAAAAGTTTCTTAACAGATCATAACTTCGCCTGTTACCAGTGGCGAAGTTATGACATCTTTTATGTTTAACCTCGCTGTGGCTCAACTTCGCCTGAGTAAAACGAAATAAACCAGATAACTTATGGTTGAAGTTTCTGATAAGGCAAAGTTAATTAGTCGGCGAAGTTATGAGCAACTTCGCCTAAACCTTAACTTCGCTTCTCTAATTGGCGCATCATAATGACCCAATTGGGGCTGTGTTTGATCGATTTTGCGAATGAAAACATGACATCGGTAGCCGATATTGGCTCAGATGACCATATGAAGACTAAAACATAGTTAACACAAGATGTTGAACGAGGGTTTAAGGTCAGTTTAACCGAAGCCACACATTGGATCATCAAGACGCCGATTATTACAAAGTCTTACGAATTACGGGTCACAATGATCTTACAAACCTTTAACTCGGACAAAAATCAGATGATAATGAGGGTTAATCTGTGGGTATAAGTTCGCCGAGGGTTATAAGTTTGGAAATTATTTGACCAAGTTGACCACTGTTTCACCTTTATATAGTTTTGAAAATACAGGGGCGAAGTTATGGTTAACTTCGCCCATTTGACAACTTCACCTAAGGTCAAACAGCTGGTCAACTTCGCTATATTGATAACTTCGCCAGATCCAACTACGCTTAAAAACAACTTCGCCTTAAGTGAACTTGACTAGAATTAAAGAAAAAAGGGATCAAAACAAGTAACCAAGTGTTTATTAAAACGTACCGAGGTATAAAATATAAAACAAAGTAAAGATAGTTAAATAAACGTGATCAAATTTCAATCATGATGAGAACCTGAATGTTTTAGAAAAGATCCGAACAGGAATCATACTGATTAAGCGGCTGTCACTCAGATTCATGTTCATCGGTATTATGACATAAAGAAGCAGGTTGTAGGCAGGTATAAAACTTAGTATGGTCTTCATCGCTTCTGTGATACGGATTAGGTTCAATTAAGCTCAAAATTTAGACGGATATCACATGAGAGATTGTGATGCCCCCTATCTATTCTCAAAGCGTGTTTGGCTTTCCCCAAGTCACCCCGAGTTGACTTCGACCCGTAGTGTCTGATTAAACAATGTGCACACATCTATCTTTAGAGTCTTCTTCACGTTCTATCTTATGCTTGAAATATTCTTTCTTGTCTCTTTCAGAAGGCCTAAACTATACATAATAATTTCTACCTTTTTTTTTTTTTGCAAATAAAGACATTAATACAACTTCAAATTGTAAACAACTGCAAGTCCCGAATCTGGATCATTGCAGGTACTTGACACTCTCTTCGCGGGAATCAGAACACTCACGGGCTCGTCTATGACTGGGTAATCACTTTTCTGCCTATCATTCGGAAAGATGTATATGGAGACATGCACAACTCAGAATGATTCTCCACATTAAATCGAGGAGATTTAGTTTGTATCACTTCTACTTTTACGCACCATAGAAAGCTACCATAACATACAATGACTGTTCTAGAGTCTGTTTGGCAATACATATCAGAATCAGTTTTTTTATCACTTTCCAAGGTTGGATCAATTTTCTTTTAAACATCGTATTGAAACTTCTTACGAAGTTATAGACTTGAAAAGTTATATCATCTTCCCAAAAAAAATTTTAAATCCTGTCGCCCCGATCAAGTCAAAGTCTTCAGGTAAACGGCTATCCTGAAGATCCAATGGATCATCTGGACCAACCACATACAAGTATGTGTCCTTCTAACTAAGTATGAATGACTATTTTTCAGCGAAATAATAAAAACCCATCATAAACCGCCCCGACCACTTTCAGTTATCTGGTTAATGGCTATCCTCATAATCTACTAGTAGAAGTAAGGACCAAACATATCCGAAGATGTGTCCTTTAAACTTAAGCAACCGACATAATTTTAAGCGATAGTGATGTTACTCGGGATTGATCATCCCATTAAGCTCAACAAGATCTTGAAAACGGTATCGGTCAAACGCTTTAGTAAAAAGATCGGCAAAATTATCCAAAGAGTTAACCTTTTCAAGCACAATTAATTTCTTTTCAGCACAATCCCGTATAAAATGATGACGAATGTCAATATGTTTAGTTTTGCTGTGTTTGACGGGATTGTTAGTTACTGAGATTGCAGCAGTGTTATCAATGCAAATAAGAGTTTGAGTGAATTTCAGACCGTAATCGCGTAATTGCTGTTGTATCCATAGAATCTGGGAGCAGCAGTTCGATGCTGCCATGTACTCTGCTTCGCAGGTGGAAATGGCTACTAAGGTCTGCTTTTTGCACTGCCACGACACCAATCTTCCTCCCATAAACTGACATCCACTGGTTGTTGACTTCCTGTTCTGATTGCAACCTCCATAGTCAAAATCTGTGTAAGCTACCAAATCCAGGTCTCCCCCTTTCGTGTACCACAATCCCAACTTAGGCTTGCCTTTGAGATATCGCAATATTCTCTTCACTCCCTTCATGTGAGATTCCTTCGGGCTTGCCTGAAAACGAGCACAAAGACAAACTGCAAACATAATATCAGGTCTAGATGCAGTTAAATACATTAAAAAACCTATGATTGCTCGACATTGGGTGGGGTCCACGTCTTCATCACTGTCCGAATCAGCACCCAGTTTGTGGTTGACGCAAACTAGAGTATCAAATGGGGTGCTATCTTCCATCTTGAAGCGTTTGAGCACATCATGGACATATTTTGTTTGATGAATAAACATCCCATTTTTCTTCTGATCAACCTGCAATCCCAAAAAAAAGGTTAATTCGCCCATGGCGCTCATTTCAAACCTCTTTTTCATGACTGCTTCAAATTCCTGACATATGGTAACATTTGATGCAGCAAAAATGATGTCGTCCACGTAGACTTGCACTAGTAGAAAATCTCCCCCTTTTCTTTTGACAAACAGCGTGCTGTCGATCTTTCCTCTTTCGAACCTATTCTCAAGCAAGTAATCGGACAAGGTTGTGTACCAGGCATGAGGGGCCTGATGTAGCCCATATAACGCTTTACTCAGTTTGTACACATGATCAGGAAAATCTGGGTCAGGGAAACCCGGAGGTTGTTCAACGTACACCGCCTCATCGACTTTACCATTAAGAAAGACACTTTTCACATCTAACTGGAACACCTTTATCTCTTTGTGTGCAGCAAATGCCAAAAATAGTCGAATTGCCTCCAATATTGTCACAGGAGCAAACACTTCATTGTAGTCGATTCCTTCTTGCTGATTAAACCCTTTTACTACCAGTTTTGCCTTGTTCCGTATGATTATCCCTTTCTCACCTCTCTTACATTTAAAAACCCACTTTGTACCAATAGCATTTACATTCTTTGGTTTTTCAACTAATTTCCAAACTTCCATCTTCTCGAACTGTGCTAACTCTTCTTGCATGGCTTCGAACCACGAGCTATCCTTTAGAGCCATTTGATAATTCTTCGGTTCAATCTGGCTGATGAAGCACGTATACAAGCATTCATTTATGATCCCCGTGTCTTTAATGCTTGTGTAAACACATGTGTGTTCATCCAAACTTCTTCTTGTTTGAACACCGTCAGATAGATTACCTATCACGTTCTCCAAAGGGTGATTTTTGTGAATTCCAGTAGGCTGAACCGGACCGACTTCCAGATTGTTTTCTAAATTCGAAGAGAGTTCATCAATGGGTGATTGATGTTGAGAGTGAAATGGATTGAAGAATTCTTCTTCAATAGAGGCAGCAGGAGTATCAACGACACTTGACGAGGAAGGTTGACTTTCGTCGTATCGCGGATGTTGCACAATATTCTCCTCCTCGTCATACAGAATCTGTGAAGCAATTTTCTCATCAAATTCTGCAAAACCCAAGTAAGGCATATTAAAAGATTTGAATAGTTTATCATAGTCGAAAGCTTCATCAGGTCCCGTGCTAGGCTTTTGTGATTTGTAACTCGTAATGCCAGTGTTACATACCACCTCAACCTTGCTGTTCGATAAATTAAAGACTCTTCTTTTGGGTGTCCCAACAACATATCCGACTAAAATACCTTCGTCGGCTTTTTCACCAAATTTTGAGTTTGTCTTTAATATCGTACATGGGGACCCGAAAGATTCAAGACCATTCAGGATTGGCTTTCTACCATGCATGAGTTCATAACAAGTTTTATTTAATCTTTTAACAGTTAAAACACGATTAAGGATATAACAGGCTGTGGCAACAGCTTCAGCCCAGAACACCACGGGAAGTTTAGCATCTGCCAGCATGGTTCTGGCTCCTTCAATTAGCGTTCTATTCTTCCTCTCAGCTACCACATTTTGTTACAGAGTATACGGGGCGCTGTATTGATGGTCTATCCCTTTCTGTAAGCAGAACATCTCCATCTGATAGTTCTTGAACTCTGTACCATTATCACTCATGATGTACTTAACCTTTCGCCCAACAATATTTTCAACCTTGGTAATCAAGTTAATTATCAACTGAACTGTCTCCTCTTTTGCCTTCAGAAAGTATACCCAAGAGTATCGAGAGTAGTCATCGGTTACAACCAAGCAGTATGACGTTCCACCTAGACTCTTTACATTCACGGGACCAAAGAGATCCATGTGAAGTAGGTCTAGGGTACTGACAATTGAGTTAAACTTCTTGGAGTGATGAGGTTTTTATGTGTTGTTTTCCCTTCTTGCACGACAAGCATTGATCTTCAAGGTTAAAATTCTTTAAGGGAACACCAAGCACCAGCCCATTCTTGACAATATAATTCATCTTGCGAAGATGTATACGTCCCATTCTTCGATGCCATAACTCTAACTCAGACTCAGTTGCCTTTGACAGAAGACATGATTCTTCTGTTGTCATCTCAGTTGACCTCATATCCATTACATACGTATTCTTTTCTCTTGGAGCTCTCATTACCACCCATGCCTCTGGTATCTTGAAACCAGGATAAAGGACGATTGTCTCGTTTTTAGTAAAATGCACCGTGTATTCTTTGTCACAAATCTGAGACACACTCAACAGGTTATGCTTTAACTCTTCCACATAATTCACCTTCTCTAACTTCATTTTTCCATTTGTCACCCTTCCTATACCACTGATTCTACCTCCACTCTCTCCAGCGAAACTAACCCTTCTTCCTTGAACAGGTTTCCAGTCACGTAACAAATTCTTGTTACCAGTCATGTGCCGGGAACATCCACTGTCCACAACCCACAGATTGTTTACAGCCCTGTTCGACTGTTCCTGCACAATTAAAGAAAAAGATTAAAATCTGGGGACCCAAGACCTACTGGTCTTGGGTCAATTAAATCTGTTGACCGGCATCCAGTACTTTGGTTGCCCAAAGTCAGTTTGAGGATGATTTCTGTAAGTTCTGAAAGGAAACATTCTCGAGGATTGACTATGAGGCCATCCAAACCATAGAGAATTAATTGAATTATAATTGTTGGTTTGGTAGTTAACTAGGGAAAAATGAGACCGATTTCTTTGAAATCTTGGATTAGTCCAATATCTGAAATTTGATGAGTTCACAATCTTACCCGTATGATAATTAAAATTCCTTTTATTCTCAGTTTTCGAAGGCCTCATACCTCTAAATATTCTCTGGTTTAGAGGACAATCAGCAATAAGGTGTCCTATTTGATTGCATCTGAAACAACTTCTGTGTTCAACTTTCGTCTCAACAGTTGTTGCAGATGTCGAGGTTGCATTACTACCCGTTTGTCTAACATATGGTGGGACGAACGGGTTTAGGGAAGAATTCTTTTCATCAGGCTTATATTCCTCCCCACGTTTTAGTAACACTACCTCTTCTTTTATCTCACCCGATTCGGATGACTTGTCCGAATTTGATGAGACAGAGCTAGGAACAGAAACCTCAACATTGGAAATTGGCTTACTCGTTTCGCTCTTATTAACTTCAGGTTCTTTAGTCGAAATTTTGACTGAAACTGTCTGACTAATCTCAACATCAGCAGAGTTCTGATTACAAGGTTTATAGGTATAGTTATTGTTATACGGTGGTGGAACTTCAGAAAATCCAATTCCCCCTTTGTTAACCGGGGAACGTTGAACACTTATGATGTGATCTAGCATAGCTGATGAATTTCTAAATTGTTCAATTTTTCTGTTTAGTTCCACCACTTTTACCTGGTAATCAGCTATCTGTTTATCTCTTTCAGCAATTAGTTTGGTTTTTTCTTCTAGCACTTCATAGCTAAGATCAATTACTTGTATTTTATCAGCTAGACTGGCTTTAAGACTTCTGATATCCTTTTCACTAGCTTTTATTTTTACCGAGTAACTGTTTTCTCTAGTTTTAGTATAGTGATGATCTTCTTTTAATGTTTTAAATTGTGCGTCCAAACTAACAAACTAATCAGTTATTGTTTTCAATTGTTCAGACAGATTTTCACATTGTATACAGTGAAGTTCAGAACTTACCTCAGAGAGCTGATCGTTCATTTCTGCCATATATGCTTGATTTTCTCCCGTCTCCCTCTCACTTCCTCCAGTTTCGATGTTTACCAAATTAGCCTGTTCAAACACTTCCTCAACTTGTATATTCCAGTTGTATCCACCATTTTGTCTAGGTACCATAGCCCTATTCTCACTACCACCCCCATTCTGTTGTGCAGGCCTGTTCTGACTTCGTTCGACTCTCTCATTTGTACATTCCTTAGCAAAGTGACCATTCTGTTGACAGTTGTAACATCGAACCTTTGATTTATCAAAACCTGGTCTTTCTCCAACGAACTTTCTACCCGTTTTCTTCATGAATCTCTTTACCCTTCTTACTATCATAGCCATTTGCCACTGCAGATCCATCTCTTCCAAATCATCAGCATCGATCTGATCATAGTCTTCATCCAACGTTGCAGGGTCGACTATTTTACCTTTGATGTAGTTCTCATAAGATGCAATGAAGGATGCATAGAGAGCAAACTGTTGTTCAGCTGATTTAACACTCATGGGCATCTGAGAGTAGTTGTAGCTCGGAACCTTTGACGAGAAATTACCAGTTGTGGCTTGAGGTTTTGAAGGATTACTACCTCCAGCTACGAAACATATGTCGCCATCCATATTGAGAGTCACATGACCATCTCGAGTTGAGTTTGAGTTTGATTCTCCCTTTGTGTAGTAGGCAGTGGATTCTGATTTTGAACTTGAACTTGGAGTGACTTTCGCACCATACAATCCTGGTGCCTGAACCTGATCAGTTGGTGTCTCCTTCCGAACCATGTTAAGTTCAAAATTTCGTAACTTATTGACTGCTGTTTCCAAATCAATATTTTCAAAGTCTTTATCCTCTCTCATCAAAACCGTGTACATTTCCCATTTCGGTGGAAGAGCATCAAGAAGTGTCTCTACTATCTCTTCTTCTTTGTATTCAATGGAGTAATTGCAAAGTTCGGTCATCAGGTGATAATATCTTGTGATGATATCGTCAAGTGATTCATTTTTCAAATATTTGAATATAGAGAATTGGGTTTTTAGTAGCTTTGTCTTGGAAGCACGTATCCCCACATTACCTTCATATCTATTTTCTAGTGCTTCCAATAGCTCTCTAGCGGTTTTGTACTTCTTGAAGGTATGAAGAATCTCTTGTGGAAAAGCCATTGTTATTGTTGCATGAGCTTTACTTTCTACCTCATACATTTTCTTTTCCTCCTCTTCCATCTTACTGTACTTCTTAATTTGATCACGACCTTCAAACAAGGATGTTGGTGGAATGTATCCATCTTGAATGCAAACCCACATCTTAGCATCTTGATATTTCACATACTATTCAAACCGATCTTTCCATGCAACGAAATCGGTACCCTTAAGCATTTTTGGAGCTTTAGTTGCTGAACCGGCTTCAACCTCCATTTTTAACAGTTCTGTAATGTTTATCGAAGTCATAGTTGAAAGAAACACGACTCGAAATACAAAGAAAGTATTTAATTTTTTTTGTTATTTTGAACAGTGATCAGATGGCGAAGTTGTGCTTAACTTCGCTTGAGCTTAACTTCGCTGCTTCTACCTATCTTCGCTTGACCTTAACTTCGCTTGCACTATAACTTCGCTTAACAACTTAACTTCGCTTAACTTCCTAACTTCGCTGTTGACAACTTCGCCTTCTCTATAACTTCGCTTAAACCTTATAAGTTCGCTTAAACCCTACAAACGTTGACGGCAACTTCGCCTGATGAACACAAGGTTTTTGCAGGTTTTAATTTGACGTATTGCGAAGTATGCGAAGGTGTAATGGGTTATTTTTTATGGTGGGAGATGGGTAAGACACAAAAACTAGGTATTTCAACGTAAACTCGTTCCGCTAATAGTCGAACGGAACGATCTTAACACCCGTGTGATAATCCCGAACCACACAATCACGAGAAAATGCTCTGATACCAATTGTAGGTTCCCAGCCGGATCTACACAGGAGTATCTCGCAACACGAGGGTGCGGAATCCCCACTTAATACGATACGAGCGTAAGATATATAATACGTTGAGACGATACACAAACACACGTTACAATACTAATAAACATGTTGTATTGCAACTCTTCAACACGTGATCTCGAATATCACTTACACGTTCTGCCCAAAAACTCTACCAAAAACCAAGCCGAAGTGAGGTTTTATAATCCTCGACAACTTCGGCTAACAGACTAGGCGAAGTTGTCACAACTTCGCTTGTCTACAAGTTCTCCTATATCCCAGGCGAACTTGTGTGACACAATATCCAAAACCAAAACAAACAATCTAACACGATTACAGACACATACAAAACATTAGATACTGAACTACTGACATTATGCACCAACACTTACTCAAACTCAGATTATGGAGGATGCAAGATAAATTTCAAGTCTAATATAGCGGGATGTCAATTCTTAGGAAGCCGGCTTGTTTCCTGGCAGTGTAAGAAGCAGGCAACGGTCTCCACTTCAACCGCTGAAGCTGAGTATGTTGCAGCCTCGAGTTGTTGTTCCCTGGTTTTATGGATACAACAACATCTTCGCGACTACGGTTTGAAGTTTCTTACTACTCCCATCTTGATTGATAATTCTGCTGCTATTAGTATCACCAAGAATCCCGTACAACATTCTAAAATGAAACATATCGAAATTCGATATCATTTTATACGGGATTGTTATGAAAAGAAATTAATTAACCTTGAGAAAGTACATACTGATTTTCAAAAAGTCGATCAATTTACCAAAGCCTTTGATAAAACACGTTTTAACTTTCTGCTTGGTTTAAATGGATTGAAAACCCTTGCTGAGATCCTAAAATTAGGATAATTATCTTTATTTTAGTTTGTTCTAGTTTCAATTTTATTTTGCTTTTAGGTTTTAGGGGGTGAATCTTAGAAAATACAAAAATATTGTGCTTTTAGTTTGTATAGATAAAACCCAAAAACATTAGAAAACTTTGAAAAAAAAAAATATTGTGTTCTTTCTTGTTTTATTCTAATATTTGAAAACCCAAAAAACATTTTAAAATTAGAAAATATCAAAAAGATTGTGATTTTTGTTTGTACAGAAAATTCTGAAAAAGTCAAAAAGAATGTGAATTTTTCTCGTTTTGTAAAGAAAAATCCGAAAAGACAAAAAGATTGTGTTTTTAGTTTTTAAAGAGAAAAACCAAAAAGATTTTTGCTTATGTTCGCTGAAAATTATGTCATTTGCTTCTATTTTAAAGGACATATACTTGTATATGTTTGGTCCTGATAACTTCTTGTAAATCTTCGGGTTAGCCATTTACCTGGCAAATGGAAAGTACTTGGGGCGTTCGTTAAGCTTCTACTTTATTTTTAGCTGAAAATTTAGTCAGTTATTTAAGTTTGTGAAGCGTGCTTGCATGTTTTGGTCCTGTTATCTATTTGTAGATGGATAGGATAGCCATTAATTTATAAACTTAAATTAACTGGGGCACTTAAAATCATTTTATTTTATGCTCCTCAAAATTTTGATTTTTTGAAGCAAAAAGAGAAAATGATAGTACATTGATTATTTGACCCCAAATCCAGAAAGAAATAAGCTTAAAAGACTGAGTGCTTAACCATTGGTGCATTGATAGGTCTTAAACAAGCTGTTAGAGTAAAGTAAGTGATATAAACTTAAAGAAAAGCCAAATTGAAAGAGGTGTTAGTCTCTAGCAAAATTCTTGGTGAAGATGGCAGAAATGTAATAACCGGTCATACTCAAGCCTTATAGTTGTTGATCACCCAAAAATATAATAAAGCAAATAACAAGCATTAGGATTCTAGACACTGTGAGTCATTATGCATCTTAATCATCTGGGTATTCATAAGCATGAATATTTCACTCGCTTTTTAGAGCAAACCCAAAGTCATTAAACTTGATCACCGTTGTACTTCATACAATCCAAATTACTGACTTGATCAAAATCCGCTGTTAGTCATACATTTGTTCCTCCCTTGCGTGCGTCTCAAAACTAATAAGAAACGGACCCCAGGGGATACAATTTATGTAAGGCGACAAATGGACTCGTGCATACTCACTCACAGTAAAGGAAACTTGATGCATTGCTCAAAATTTCACAATTGGTATCAAAATTTTTTATCAACACTATAATGGTTTAAGTCAAGTTGGGGTGATTTGGCAAAAATCAAATTAAGCTTGACCGAGATTAGAGGCTGATAGTTTCTGATATTCTGTGCGCTAATTGAACCATAAATCATATCACAAAAATGCTCGAAGGCTTGTTATAAGATTTAAGTGGACAACAATATCAATGACCGACTTAACGCCAATCATAATATCGCTGAAAGATAAATCTGTGATGGAAAGGCGTTTTGGTCAATATGATTCTCTGCTCAAACTCAACAAATACACAAAAATATGTACTGCTTTTGATAAATCATAGAAAAACACAAAAATATTGTCAAATTTTTATGTTCGGATGCTTTATTGTAAATACATTCTTTAATTCTTTACAAAATACCAAAAATATTTTATTCTTTTTACTTTACATATTATTTATTTATTTTAAGTTATGTTTCGTAAAAGTGAAACGTTTTTAAGTTATTCAATTTTCGGGATAAAAGATCCTCGGTAATTAATTTTAAGTTATTTTTTTAATTTTATTTAATTAATTATTCATTTAATTAATTTAATTATTTAAGTTAAAATTAAATAAATGTTTAATTCGTTATAAGCTACTTCGTTAAGTATGGATAACGAACTAGGTGATTCTTTAGCGAACTAAGTTCTAGTTCGCTCACCTTATTCGCTTCCGCACTCTGTAACGAATCATCCCTACTTCGTTATACATATTTAACGAATAAAGACACGATTCACTTCTTGTTCGCTACTCTGAGGCAACGAATTGGAATAGCGAATTGTCTAATTCGTTGTTTAAAATTCAAATGAATCGTTTGATTCGTACATAAGGTACTTCGGGAAATGTGTAAGGCTACATAAGACAAAGCAAACGAACAGTTCATCACTGTTCATCTTATTTCTTCAACCCAAAGTCACATTTTTCAAAATTTTTCCTGATTTTCGACCTTCATATTTCGATCTTTCACGAATATCATTGTGTTAATAAAGTATAAACAATCACGGCGATGTGAATTTCGTCAAAAATGACGGTGTATTAATAGACTAATTATGGGTTTTTGTGCTCTAAGGGTTTTCCGAGTTCAAAACCCTGATTTATTTATGATTTACTATGTTAATGTAGCTTATTTATGATTCAATGTAACCGGAATGTGATTTCGAGACCTTGGGTAGACCTTAATCAACGATTGATTATCGTTTTGCTGGGTTTGATTGAATGATAATAAGCTTGGGGTTTAGACTCTGTTTAATTTACTGAGCGTTCTTATTTGAGTTATGGTGCTAAGCCTTAATCTTCGTACCATGTGCTTCGGATTGAGATTCCGAGTTGGACAAATCTGTATTTTTGATTACTTGACGATTAGCATGAGCGAATTGAATCTGGTTTGTGTCCAGTTGACCGTCGGTGTTCTTATTAATTTTGACTTTGACTATGCGGGTCAAAAATTAAGTCTAAATTATTGATCATTCGTCATCCTTAGCGAATTAGAACTGTCTCGTGTCCAATTCGTTAAGGTAATACACGAACTAGCTCAGCGAAACACTTTATCAACGAATCAAATACGAATTCGCTAAATTTGTAACGAACTAGACTTTAGTTCGTTAAACTCTTATAGTTGATTCATTGTGTCTCTTTCGTTACCCTATTTATATGATAGCGAACCGCTTGATTCATTACTGGATGGTAAAGAATCATAGTGAGTATCACACGAATGACATTTAGTATTATTTATTTAATTAAATTTATTTATCATTTCAATCAACTAAATTTATTCCAATCGTCTAAACGCATAAATATATTAATTACACATAATATATGAAAGTTAATACACCATTTAAAATAAATAGATATATATATATGCTAAATGTATACTACATCTTCACATTTCTTATATTCATTTATACTTATACAGTAATAATGGCTGATCAAATAAATCAAGATCCACCAGTTGCTGATCAAGGGCAACAAGAACAACCACCACAAGAGCAACCACCTCAAGCACAGCAGGAAGCTGTTGTTTTATTACCTTATGACAAAAAGCACAAAATAGGTGCTTATGCTGACTCAGATGTTGCTGATATAGCTACATTTGGAGATATGTTGGATTTTCTAAGACGGTCAGTGATACATTACGCCATTACTGTTCGACCTAAGGTGTATCTGAGTATTATCAGGCACTTTTGGGCTACTGCTGAGTTTGTGGAGGTGGAGAATCATATTCGAGCAACGATTAATCAAACTCCTATTACAATTGATGTTGAAGTAATTCGGCGTGTGCTTCGATTTGGTGATGATGATAACAACCCGAGTGAATTTGACAAGCAAATGGTCAAGGTTTTGTTTACACGTGTGCGTTATGGTGGAGACATTGATAAATCTATGTTGAACAAGAATGGATTATGCCCACCATACAAGTATCTTCTCCATGTTCTTATTCATTGCATGAGTGGTCGTCGTGACAGTTTTGACGAATGTCGACTCAGTTTGCAATCAGCTTTTGTGGCTTTAATTCTGAACAAGCCATTTAACTTCTCTGAGCTTGTCTTCGATCATTTGAAAGAACAAGTTCAGCAAACGATTCAGTGGAAGAAATTTTTAATGTATCCTCGTTTCTTGTAGTTGATTATTCAAGATTTGATACCTAATTTAGCTATTGATCAGACCTTGGTGAATGATGTGCTTCCTATGGAACATATGACGGTGGATACCGTACGTCGAATGTCGCTTAATAGAAAGGGGAGGCCAGCAGATAAACGAATGATTGGTCATATAATTAATCAGAATTATGTATGTCCTCCTGATGAACGCTGGATCCATGACGATTCGGATTCCGAGCGTGAAGGGGGAGAAGGTGAGAACGATGATGATGGGAATGATGATGATAATGATGGTGATGGTGGAGCTGGTGATGCTACCTTTCAAGAGCAACAAGAGGCAGTAAATGCTGCATTAGCTGCCACCATTGCAGCTCAACAAGAACGTAAGAGAAAAGGGAAAGCGGTGGCAACTGGAGAGCCATCTAAGAAACGACGTGTGTCATCCGGGGCTAGGGTAATTATTGGTGTACCACCACCTCGTCAATCAACGCCTCAAAGCTCGGTAGTGCCGCCTACTACTAGCACTCCGATGCTTACATTGACGACGACGTTGGTGTCCCATGAAAGACTTGGTTTAATTCCGCAAATGGCGTTATCTGAAATACCAAGGCCTCCTGCTACATTATCTACTGTCCCTTCAACACCATCTATGAGGCCTCCTCCTACTCCTCCTCCTCCCAGTGATGCCTCTTTCATTAGAATCACTCGGCCTCAGGGACCAATCCAACCTGTTCATCTATCACTATAAAACTTGCCACCAAACCGTCAGATTGAGATGCTATTGAATATTCTCCACCTTTATGAAAATCAAATGGCAGTCGGCCGTCAGAATCAAGAACGTCTTATGGAGAATCAAAGACAGATGATGAGTTATATCTCATTTTGTCAAAAGAGACTAAAGCGCTGCGGGCGATTGTTGAGTCTCAGTGGGTTAAAATGAAGGAACAAGAAGAGTTAATCTTGCAGTTGACTTGCAAAGAAGATGCCCTAAAGAAACTCAAAAATGATGATCAAGATCCTGACGAGTCCGGTGTAGGAGGTGAGCCTAAACAATCGGACGGCTCATCTTCCGGTGTTGGTACAAGTGGCGGTGAGGACTCGGGTAAACAAGTTATTATATATCAGGATCCAACTGCCGCTA
Organism: Bidens hawaiensis; assembly: GCF_021521415.1. Taxonomy (NCBI): domain Eukaryota; kingdom Viridiplantae; phylum Streptophyta; class Magnoliopsida; order Asterales; family Asteraceae; genus Bidens; species Bidens hawaiensis. Next base: position 147,174 of record NW_027493444.1, on the reverse strand, counting down.
AGCCAATTGAGATGATTGCAGCTAACACTGTATTATTTATGGATGGTTCGGGAATTGTGAAGAGTATGGTGAATAGGGATGAGATAGAGGTAGGTGAGTTTGTTGATAGGTCTCTGACATGGGAGCAGATTTCCATACTGCTTGGGTTGAATGACGATCAGTTGACTGTGTTAGAGACCGAGCCTGATGTCGAGGTGGTGAATGAGGAAGGTATATTGGATGATCCATCTATTCAAAGGAAAGAAGGTTGTGGATACTCGTTTCAGATCGATTGAGAACCCAACTGATGCTGACATTGCTAAGTGGTTCAACTACAAAGCGGCGGGTAAGATTATCAAGGCATATCGTTTTGTTGATCAAGAACGAAAAGACACAGCTGCTGCATAGGTTAAAGAAAACCAAGTGACCTCCTTCAAGACTGTTTCCAAGGTACATGGTGATATTGTCTCATGGCTTTATGATTCCGAGCTTAAAGTATGTATTATTAAATGGGAGAAGGGGATCCAGTACTACGAAAAGATAATGGACGTTCTTACTTTACCGCGTTGGGATGTTCGTACCCTCGCAAGACGTCCATTTATCAATCGTGGGGGTTACCGGACAGCTGAGTGGTTTCATCAACAATTACTGTTCGTGGTCAATCATGGATTTAAGTTCTTCAAGCCCCAGGTCCCAAGACGTAAACGTATTGACGAGATTGATCCAGGGACTGGCTGGAGGAAACTTGTCCTTAAGGTAAAGCCGCCAAAGACGATGAAGCGGGTTCCTGTGAAGACGATGCCCCAGCAGATGCATCTCTCGTTCAACCGCTGGTATTATGACAATCGTACTGGCGAGGCCATCATTGTCCTTGGTAAAGGACTGAAGACTGAGCTCATCAAGATAATCGACTCGATGTGGTTGGTTAATTTATCTGAGACCGACAATGACGTGCTCCATAGGAAACAGATTCTGATCGAGCGCAATGAAGAATACGACCTGGTTATGCAATTTCAACGTGTTGTGCGTGTTTGTCATGAAAATGGAATTCATAGTTGCAGAGACTGGCATTCCAAGCTCTTCAAGTAATTTAAAGACAAAGAGCTCAAGACGAGGGGGTGTCTGTTAGTGCACGGTTTTGCGTTTTGAGTCTTTGTAATTATCGTTAACGTTTTTGTTTTATATTTAATGTAATAATTACTTAAGTTATTCTCTAGTTCGTTAATGTAATGTCTAGTTCGCTAAGGATGTTTAGCGAACTAAGACTTAAGCTTATTCCTTCCTGATTCGTTAGGGGATGTTAACGAATCAGGGGGTGTTTCGTCTGATTTATGTATGTAACGAAGTAGCGTCTGTTTCGCTAGGGGATGTTAGCGAACCAGACCTATCTTCTAAATATAGTGAACTCAGTTCATGTTTAATTTAAGTTTTGAGAGTTAATTAACGAAACCCTGTCAAAATCCTCTCTCGATCTTCATCCTAATCTTATACAATCATTAATACATATATATTGATAATACATAAACATATATAACACTTAATCATACGTAATTATGAGCTAGATCTATAATTAAGGTATTAATCGATTATACAAATATCTGAGATCTGTTATTGTTATTGAATTGATACATCCGGGGTTCCAACAATGACTAACAGCGGATTTTGATTAAGTCAGTAATTTGGATTGTACGAAGTACAGCAGTGATCGAGTTTAATGACTTAGGGTTTGCTCTAAAAGGGAGTGAAATATTCATGCATATGAATACCCAGATGATTAAGCCGCATAAAGACTCACAGTGTCCAGAATCCTAACGCTTGTTATTTGCTTTATTATATTTTTGGAAGATCAACAACTATAAGGCTTGAGTATAACTGGTTATTACATTTCTACCATCCTCACCGAGACTTTTGCTAGAGACTAACACCTCTTTCAATTTGGCTTTTCTTTAGGTTTATATCACTTACTTCACTCTAACAGTTTGTTTAAGACCTATCAATGCATCAATGATTAAGCACTCAGTCTTTTAAGCTTATTTCTTTCTGGATTTGGGGTCACATAGTCAATGTACTATCATTTTCTCTTTTTTGCTTCAAAAACTCAAGATTTTGAGAAGCATCAACAAATTTAATCGCCCCAATTAATTTAAGTTCATAAATTAATGGCTATCCTGTCCATTTACGAGTAGATAACAGGACCAATACATGCAAGCATGCTTCACAAACTTAAATAACTGACATAATTTTCAGCTAAAAATAAAGTAGAAGACTTAACGAACACCCCAAATACTTTCCATTATCAGGTAAATGGCTATCCCGAAGATTTACAGTAAGTTATCAGGGCCAAACATATACAAGTATATGTCTTTCAAATAGAAGTAAATGACATAATTTTCAGCGAACGTAAGCAAAAATCTTTATGGTTTTTCTCTTTACAAACTAAAAACACAATCTTTTTGTCTTTTCGGATTTTTCTTAATAAACAGGAAATTCACAATCTTTTTGACTTTTTCAAAATTTTCTGTACAAACTGAAAACATAATCTTTTTGATTTTTCGAGTTTTAAGATGTTTTTGGTTTTTCAAAATGAACTTAGAAAAGATCACAGTATTTTTGATTTTTCAAAGTTTTTCTAATGTTTTTGGGTTTTATCTATACAAACGAAACGCACAATATTTTTGTATTTTCTAAGTTTCACCCCCTAAAACCTAAAAACAAAATAAAATGATAAACCAAAATTAACAGAAAAGACAGATAATCATCCTTGTTTCAGGATATCAACGAGGGTCTTCAATCCATTTAAACCAAGCAAAAATTGAAAACTCGTTTTATCAAAGGCTTTGGTGAATAGATCGGCTTTCTGAAAATCAGTATGTACTTTCTCAAGGTCAATTAGTATCTTTTCATAACAATCCCGTATAAAATGATATCGAATCTCGATATGTTTCGTTTTAGAATGTTGGGATTTTTGGTGATACTAATAGCAGCAGAATTATCCATTAAGATGGGAGTAGTAAGAAACTTCAAACCGTAGTCGCGAAGATGTTGTTGTATCCACAAAACCTGGGAACAACAACTCGAGGCTGCACATACTCAGCTTCGGTGGTTGAAGTGGAGACCGTTGTCCGCTTCTTACACTGCCAGGAAACAAGCTGGCTTCCTAAGAATTGATATCCCGCTGTGGTAGACTTGAAATTAATCTTGCATCCTCCATAGTCTGAGTCATAATAAGCGGTAAGATCAAACGTATCTTCTTTGGATACCATAACCCGATGTCAGGATTTTCCCTTAGATATTGCAGAATACGCTTGATCGCTGTTAGGTGAGTCACTCGGGGACTAGCTTGGTACCTAGCACATAAACAAACAGCAAACATTATGTCGAGGCGAGAAGCAGTTAGATACATTAAAGAACCAATCATAGCTTGATAGAGGGTCGGAGCAATGGTATCCTCCAATTCATCTAGTGATAAATTATGACCCACGGGAAGAGGAGTAGAAGGGATTTTTCCGGCAGTAATCTTGAATCGGCTCAAGACATCGTTCACATACTTTGTCTGATGAATAAATATTCCTTTCGCAGACTGATGAACCTGCAACCCTAAAAAGAAATTCATCTCTCCCATTGATTTCTTGAACTCCTTACACAACATGTCGTTTGTTGACCCAAAGATTATGTCATCAACATAAATCTGAATGATGAGAAGATCATCACCAATATTTTAATAAAACTAAGTGCAGTCAATAGTTCCACGTTTGAAACCATTCTCCATCAGATGGTCGGCGAGCGTGCCATATCAAGCTCTCGGGGCTTGATGTAGACCATACAATTCCTTGTTTAAACGGTAAACACGGTCAGGATAATCATGATATTTAAAACCTGGAGGCTGTAAAATAAACACTTCCTCATGAAGTTCACCATTGAGAAAAGCACTTTTGACATCCATTTGATATACTTTAATGTTCTTGTAAGCAGCATATGCCAGAAAGATTCGAATCGACTCTAATCTTGCAACTGGAGCATATACTTCAGTGTAATCAATACCCTCTTGCTGATGAAAACCTTGCACCACTAAACGTGCCTAGTTTCTCACAATTACCCCACGATCCTCTTTCTTACACTTATATACCCACTTAGTCGGAATGACTCTAGCAGGTTTGTCAATAAGATCCCAAACACCCAAATATGCAAATTGTTTTAGTTCTTCTTGCATGGCTTCTACCCAAGAAGGATCTTGAAGTGCCATACGAGGAGTCGTTGGTTCAACTTGGGATAGAAAGCAAGTGAATTTAGCAAGATTTACAATCCCAGACGAGTGTAAGTCAGCATAAGCACACAATACATTATTCTCACTTGATGAAGCAACTTGATGTCGTGTATGAACTCCCATATCAAGGTTTCCAATAATGTTTTCTTCAGGTGATAATTATGAATCCTAAGAGTGGGATTTTCAGGAACAGCAACATTTTCAAATAAATTAGTGTAATGTTCACCCAATTCATGAGATGAACCATCACTATCAAGTTCAATAACTTGATCCACAACTGAATTGTCATCAGATGAAGTAGATGCATTATCAAAATGAACAGGAGACTCATTATCAGATTCTTTAGTTGGAGCATCGATTGGAACTTCAACATCATTAGAACTTGCAAACCTTGGAATTACCAATTGCTCTTCAAAATAAGAACGGACTAAATCTTCATCTGGTTGATCAGTTGTTGGAGTAAACGAATTAAATAAACCATCATAGTCAAACATCCAGTCGGGAATTTTTCCTTGAGAAGGAGTAGTGTACTTTTGACAGTCCACATGGTACCATTCTTCGACACAACCAGACGTGAAATTAAATACCCGTTTCTTAGGAGAAGAATAACCCAAAAAATAACCTTCAATGGCTTTTTCATCAAACTTTCCCACATCATTTTTCAAAATAGTACAAGGACACCCAAACGGTTCCAAGTACTTTAAATTAGGTTTACGATTATTCAACAGCTCATAACTTGTCTTCTTGAGTCTCTTAACAGTTAGAACTCGATTGAGTGTATAACAAGCAGTATTCACCGCCTCATTCCAAAACTGAACAGGAAGCTTTGAATCAGCGAGCATAGTTCTTGCAGCTTCAATCAACGTTTTATTCTTGTTGGTGCATAAATGTCAGTAGTTCATAGTCTAGTGTCTGTAATTGAGTCTGTAATGTTATTTTTGTGTTATAAGCGAAGTTGTTAACAAGTTCGCCTAGGCGAACTTGTTGAACGAGCGAAGTTATGGACAACTTCGCCTGAACATATCAGGCGAAGTTGTCGTGTATATAAATACAAGCTTACGGCTTGGTTTAAGTTAGGTGAATCAGTTAGTTGTTCAGTGAATTGAGTTTGTTCGGTAACGTGAGTCTGTAATAGTGATATCGTATCACGTGTTCGGTTATCAATATAACGTGTTCGTTTATCATATCGTGTTGGTTTGATTTGCTTTCTACACTCGTAACGATCTACGCAGGGATTCCGCACCTGAGTAGACCGCGATATCTCGTGTGATCCGTCCAGGGAACCTACAATTGGTATCAGAGCATTTGCTCGATTGTGTGGTTCGGGATATTCACGCGGGTGTAGAAATCGTCCCGTTTCGACTATTCGCGGGACGTGTTTTTGGTGTTTTTGATCATTCTTACCTCCTACCATCGTGTTCAAGCCTTTACACCGTCAAAAACCTCGTTAAAATCCGATTTACAGATCTGCAGAAACTTCGTGTTCATCAGGCGAAGTTGCCGTCACTGTTCGTAGGGTTTCGTCGAAGATATAAGGTTAAGCGAAGTTATCCACAACTTCGCCTACCTTCTCAAGTTCGCCTAGTTCAAGCGAAGTTCTCTACAACTTCGCCTACCTCTTAAGTTCGCTTACCTCAAGCGAAGTTAAGAATCAGCGAAGTTAATCAGCGAAGTTATACAGCAGTGTTATAAGCGAAGTTCGTCAGCGAAGTTCTTCAGCGAAGTTCTCTACAACTTCGCCTACTTTAAGCGAAGTTATCCGTAACTTCGCCTTCAGTACTTTATCGAAAAAAAAAAAAAAAAAAAACTTAAAAACTTTTAACTTTTCAGGTTTCTTACTTTTCGGAAAAGATGTCGTCGATCAACATCTCTGAGTTAGTGAAGATGGAAGTTGAAGCAGGGTCGGCTACCAAGGCCCCAAGATTGCTGAAGGGAACCGATTTCGTTGCATGGAAGGATCGGTTCATACAGTATGTCAAATACCAGGATGCGAAGATGTGGGTATGCATCCAGGATGGTTATATTCCACCAATTATGGAGTATGAAGGTCGTGACCAAATCAAGAAGTATAGTAAAATGGAAGAAGAAGAGAAGAAGATGTATGAGGCTGAGAGCAAGGCTCATGCTGCTATTACCATGGCTCTTCCACAGGAGATCCTTCATACTTTTAGGAAGTACACTTCAGCAAGGGAGCTTTGGGAAGCCCTTGAGAGCAGATTTGAAGGAAATGTAGGAATCCGGGCTTCAAAAATAAAACTGCTCAAGACCCAGTTCTCAGTCTTCAAGTATTTGAAGAATGAATCATTAGATGATATCATCACTCGATATTATCATCTGATGACTGAACTGAGCAACTATTCCATTTCTTACAGAGAAGAAGAGATAGTTGAGAAGCTTCTGGATGCTCTCCCACCAAAATGGGAGATGTACACTGTGCTGATGAGGGAAGACAAGGACTTTCCCACTTATGATCTCGAAACGACAGTCAACAAGCTCAGGACCTTTGAGCTTAACATGGTAAGAAAGGAGACATCTATGGATCAGGTTCAAGATCCAAGTATGTATGGAGCTAAAGTCAACACTAGCTCAGGCTCAAAGACTGAATCGGCTGCTTACTACTCGAAGGGAGAGTCGGGCCCCAACTCATCACATGAGGGGCATGTGTCAGTTAACACAAATGGGGATGTTTGCTATGTAGCAGCTGGATCTAGTGGTTCTCAACCCCAGGCAAGCAAGAGTAGTTGCTCTTCAAGTGCTCCCAGCAACAACTACTCCAAGATGCCTATGAGTGTCAAGTCTGCTGAAGAGCAGTTTGGCCTCTATGCTTCTTTCATTGCTTCCTATGAGAACTATATTCAAGGGAAGATTGTTGATCCAGCTATGTTGGATGAAGATTACGATCAGATTGATGCTGACGATATGAAAGCAATGGATCTACAATGGCAGATGGCCATGATTGTAAGGAGGGTGAAGAGGTTTATGAATAAGACCGGTAGAAAGTTTGTCGGAGGAAGACCAGGGTTCGACAAGTCAAAGGTAAGATGCTACAATTGTCAACAAAACGGTCACTTCGCAAAAGAATGTAGGAATGAGCGTGTAGAACGAAGTCAGGGTAAGTCTACACCGCATAATGAGGGAAGAAGAGATTACAGTGCCATGATTTCCAGAGGAGATGGTGAATACAACTGGAACCTGCTTTCTAAAGAAACTTTTGAGCAGGCAAATTTGGCAAAGGTTGAAACTGAAGAAAGTGAGAGGGCTACCAAAGAAGAAAAAGCTCTTATGGCAAATGACAATGACCAGCTCTCCGAGGTATGTTCTAAACCTATATGTTCAAAATGTGAGAACTTGTCTGAGCAACTAGCAACCATAACTGATCAGTATGTTAGGTTGGATGCTGAATTTAAAACCTTAAAAGAAGATCATCACTTTATTAAATCAAGAGAAAATAATTATAAAATTAAAATAAAAGCTTGTGAAAAAGATGTTAAAAGTTTAAAAACTAAACTTGCTGAAAAAATTGAAGTGATTGATTTAAGTTATGAGGTTTTGGAAGAAAAGACCAAACTAATTGCTGAGAGAGAAAAACAGATTGCTGACCACCAGGTGAAAGTGGTGGAACTGAATCGAAAACTGGAGCAGTTCAGAAATTCCTCTGCTATTCTTGATCACCTTGTTAGTGATCAAGGTTCCTCTACCAAGAGAGGAGGAATCGGTTATCATGAGGTTCCACCACCGTACAATCACAATTACACTTTTAACCCTAGTGTTCAGAAATCTATTGATTTTGAGGTTGCTCAGACAGTGCCAATTAAAGTAACTGTTAAAAAACCAAATGTTAGTGAAGGTGAAACAAGTTCGTCTGTTTCAAGTGTTGAAATTTCTGATCAAAGTCAAGTCTCGTCAGATTCGGATAAGTCATCCGAGTCTGGTGTAACACCCCGTAACCGCAGCGGAAACGTACACGGGATGCAACAGACACATCTGATATCAACAGCATTGCTTATAAAGAAAATACCACTACATTAATTTATATCATATTACATTGTTGCTAGTTTCGTTACTGTCTAGGTGTTACACACAAAATTTACCGATAAGACATTAATATGTTCATTACAAAATATAGATCAGCAAGCTTCCAACAAGTAGCACAGATCATTAAGCACATATCAATCATTCCAACTTGGGCATACCTAGAAAACATGTAAAGAAAACGGGTCAACTACGAATAGTTGGTGAGTTTCACTAATTTAAATAAACACTGACAGATCATTTTAATAATCATTATTAAACAATGTAATTATGCGGGGAACTATGTTTCCCCAGAACATTTATAACCTCTGGGAACTAAGTTACCCCAGAACAATAATAACCTCCGGGAACTATGTTACCCCAGAACAATAATAACCTCTGGGAACTATGTTACCCCAGAATAATAATAACCTCTGGGAACTATGTTACCCCAGAATAATAATAACCTCTGGGAACTATGTTACCCCAGAACAATAATAACCTCTAGGAACTATGTTACCCCAGAACAATAATAATAACCTCTGGGAACTATGTTACCCCAGAACAATCCCACACGATAAACAATTTATATATTCTATCCATCAAACCATATATATATTTAAATATACAAGTGTTTCCATACGATCAGTATGTACTTAAATACTTTAATAAATACATGTTTTCCGCCCCGGGAAAATATTTAAAACAGTTCAGTAAAAGGGGCTCGTGAAAACTCACCTTTCTGTGAGTCGGGACGTGATACAATGAACTGCTATAAGCCCGGATCTGTTATATAATATCTAGTCGTTACTATATAATTCCCATAAATTAAATCCGTGTTAATCGGTACATCTGGGGACATTGCTAACCCAATACTGTACTCGATCCGGGGACAATGTTAACCCCGTGACACTCCTAAGGACTCACATTGTGCCATTACTTAGAGTCGGACGGTCAAAATTATCATTTTTATGTTTTCCTTGATTTGCGTGCCTAGCACGGTCATCCGTTTTTAGTTTCAAAAATGAGTTTATTCACACCCGACCCAAAAATGGTGTTTGACTGTTACTTTAGTTAAAGTGATGAAATTAGAGCTCGGTTTGGACACCCCGTTTGGCCGCGGGGCCCGTTTCCGTCATTTAGGTGCCGGAAACAGTAAAATCGGGTAAAATTACCCAAATCATCCGAATTATTTTCGGATGATTTTCTTTTATTTAATTTACTTAGTATTATGAAAATGGTCTATTTTTAGGTTTTTATATACCAGTCAGCTCGCTTATGCGAGTTTTGCCGGTTTACACGTTTTAAGCTTTAAAAATTTGTTTTTATGTTCCTTTTAGCACAAATAATTACCCGTTTAGTCTCGGGTCTTGAAATTTTGTACAAAACTTATTTTGACAGTAAGAAACTTTATAAAAATTTTCCAGATTTATTTTCTTATATTTACATTTATTTATCTATTTTTAAACCTTATTAAAACACTAAATATGTCAAAAATACCAAAAGACTTCAGAAAAATCCCAAATTTTTCTGGGATGATCCCTGCCATCCTCATAACTCCCTGGAATTTTTCCAGAACCCAAAACTCATTTTTCAAGCCATTTTCACAAAAACCGAGCTAGAAAGCTCTAGAACTCATTTTACCGAAAAGTCCCTTTAGACTTCTCCAACTGAGCTCAAATTTTGTGTGTGACTTTAATATGTTATAATAAGCTTATCCTAAATTTTTCAGAATTTTTCATCAAGTTTAGCTAATTTTCACCATTTTTGGCCAAAACCGAGCATTAAATTCACCAAATATTCATCTTTTATCCAAAAATTACCAAATATTCACAGATCTCTTATTTTCATGTGTAGATCATCTCTGTGAAATTTCGTGACCCAACTCTAAGCACATTACGATCTGTCCAAAATCACTAAATCACACGAAAACCGAACTATCTTGTGTTTTCTAGCGTTAGATCGCAAAGATCCGGGTTTCTAGCCTTTGCTAGCCACTAGATACAACACTTACAAGCACAATAACACTATACCAAGCAAGTTACACCAACAATCAAACCATTTCTTTCATAGTGTCGGTTTTGATATAAAAACAAAGGTTTTAACCGTAAAAATCCGTTCTCGACTCTTTTTACTCATTTCTTGGACCAAGATCCCTTGTATAACATGTATACATCTCTTGATCATGCAAGAGTCGGTTTCATCTCGGGTTTTCACCCATCTTTCACTTGGAAACTCATTTTAACAAGATTTTAACCGTAAAATTTCGTTCTAAACTCTTTTAACTACTTTCTTGGATCAAGATCCCGTGTGTAACTTGTATACATCACTTGATCGTGCAAGGATCGGTTCCATCTCGGGTTTTCACCCATATTTCACTTGGAACCCCTTGTTCTTGCAAAACAACTCAAATACATGAAATCAATACTATGATTTAACCAACTAAACCATGTTTTTACCTTACAAACTTGATAGAAATCAAGGGTTGTGGATGGATGATGAAGGAATTGAGAGAGTTTTGTGTGAGATGTGTGGTAAAAAAAAGAAAATGAAATGAATAATAAAAACAAAAGGACCGATCGGTCCATTAAGATGGATGGGGGTGGGCCCCACACATCAATTCTAGGCCACACATTCGGATTACGCAATCCGGATAATGTTGTGGATAATCTGGCTCAGTTCGTTTCTCGTTTAAACTCGTAATTCGGCTTAAAACGAACATAAAATGGTCGTTTTTCGGGTTAAAATAAAATTTACATAAAACCGACTTAAAAACTTTAAAAAACTTAAACCATGACATTAAAACATCATATTATTAATAATTACACATCTTTTCCGGCTTGATCGATCGTCTCTTGCTTGGTTTGATGTTAAAGGTTTCGTTTATCGTACCGACGTACTAATAAATCGAAATCCCTTTTCTGTGCTATAATTCACTTATCCCGAAGCATTAATACTTCGTAACATCACTAAACATTATATACTTCGTCTATAATGTAATTCCCGATTCGTTCGGGTTTCAATAATCGTTCATTGGTTAATTGTAATTCCAATACGATTCACTATATAATCGAGTATGATTCGTACTATGAATCATATATACTCGTATAAACGTACTATAACTCATATAATCAATATTAAATGACACGTAAATAGTATATACCGGCTAGGGTATACCTGGATTTGCCGGAATCGTTACATTCTCCCCCAGTTATAAAAATTTCGTCCTCGAAATTTTACACGTCAACTACCTCCTTTTGAGGAAATAGGTGGGGGTATTTTTTCCGAAATTCATCCTTTCGTTCCCAAGTAAATTCTGGGCCTCGTTGCGAATTCCATCTAACCTTGACTAACGAGATCTTATTGTGTCTAAGTTGCTTGATCTTACCGTCCACTATTTCAATGGGCTCCTCTACGAAGTTGAGCTTATCATTTATTTGAACACCCTCTAAAGGTAACACCGATGTCTCATCCGACAGACACCTTTTCAAGTTCGACACGTGAAACACGTTGTGAACTGCACTCAGTTCATCAGGCAGTTCTAATCGGTATGCTACAGGACCGATTTTTGCAATAATGTCGAATGGTCCAATGTATCTCGGGGCTAACTTCCCCGCCTTTCCAAATCTAACCACACCCTTCCACGGTGATACTTTCAAATATACCTTTTCCCCCTTCTCAAATGACAACGGTTTTCGACGGGTATCGGCATAACTCTTCTGCCGATCCCGTGCGGCTTTCAGGTTGTTCTTAATTTCAAGAATCTTGCTGGTCGTCTCCTGGACCAGATCCGATCTAATGACCTGCGAGTCACCCACTTCAGACCAGCAAAGTGGTGATCGGCACTTCCGTCCATACAATGCTTCATAAGGTGCTGCCTTTATACTGCTATGGTAGCTGTTATTATAGGAAATTCAACGAGTGGGAGATGTTGATCCCAATTTCCCTTAAAGTCCAGTACGCAGGCACGAAGCAAATCCTCCAAAGTTTGAATGGTCCTCTCAGACTGACCATCGGTCTGAGGGTGGTAAGCTGTGCTTAGGTCAATACGTGTTCCCAATGCTTCTTGGACAGCTTGCCAAAGTTTGGAGGTGAAATGGCTATCCCTATCGGAGATGATCGAGATGGGGATGCCATGACGAGACACTATTTCACTTATATAAATCTGCGCAAGTCTCTCAGTGTTATAATTATTTCTAATCGGGATAAAATGTGCCGATTTGGTTAATCGATCCACGACTACCCAAATTGCATCATGTCCCCGGGGTGTCTTAGGGAGGTGTGTCACGAAATCCATCGTGATTTGCTCCCATTTCCATTCGGGAATTTCCGGTTGTTGTAACATTCCCGAGGGTTTCTGGTGCTCCGCCTTAACTCTCGCACACGTCGTACACTTGCCGACGTATGTGGCTACATCCTTTTTCATATCTGGCCACCAGTAAAACTCTTTCACATCCTTGTACATTTTATCTGATCCCGGATGTATGGAATATTTTGATTTATGTGCTTCGTCCATGATTAATTCACGAAGGTCATGGAGGGTCGGAATCCAAATCCGATTTTTGAAATAGAGAATTTCGTCCACACGTTGTTCGAAATTCTTCTCGTTACCGAAAAGTCCCTCTTTTTCCAATTGGTCCCCTTTCAACGCCTCGCGTTGAGCAACTCGAATCAAATCCGAAAGGTTCGACTGGACTATCATTCCCAACGCTCGCACGCGTAGTGGCTTAACTCGATCTTTCCTACTCAAGGCATCGGCTACAACGTTAGCCTTGCCGGGGTGATATCGGATGTCACAGTCATAGTCACTCAGTAACTCGACCCACCTTCGTTGTCTCATATTCAGTTCTTTCTGATCGAATATGTGTTGCAAACTTTTATGATCGGTGAAGATGGTGCACTTTGTACCGTAGAGATAGTGCCTCCAGATTTTAAGTGCGAAGATGACCGCTCCCAGTTCCAGGTCATGAGTAGTGTAATTTTTCTCGTGAACTTTTAATTGTCGAGAAGCATAGGCTATAACCTTACTATTTTGCATCAATACGCATCCTAACCCTCTCCGGGATGCGTCACAATACACAACAAAACCATCGTCTCCGTCGGGGAGACTTAAGATTAGCGCTTGGCACAATCTTAGTTTTAGCGTTTTAAACGCCGTTTCCTGTTCTTCACCCCATTCATACTTCCGATCCTTTTGAGTCAGGAGGGTTAAAGGTTGGGCGATGCTGGAAAAGTTCTCAATAAATCGACGATAGTATCCAGCTTAGCCTAAGAATTGGCGGATTTCCTTTGGAGATTTAGGCGCTTGCCAATTCTTAATTGCTTGAACCTTACTCGGATCAACGTGTATTCCTTGGTGGTTTATAACGTGACCGAGGAATTGCACCTCTTGTAACCAGAAGTTACACTTGGAGAATTTTGCAAATAACTTCTCCTGATCCAGGAGCTCTAAAACTAACTTTAAGTGTTGCTCGTGCTCTTCTTTACTCTTCGAGTATATCAAAATATCGTCAATAAATACAATGACGAATTTGTCAAGATAGGGTTTACAGACTCGATTCATGAGATCCATGAATACTGCTGGCGCATTTGTTAGCCCAAAAGGCATAACTAAGAACTCGTAATGGCCGTAGCGAGTCCGGAATGCAGTTTTTGGGATATCCTCCTCCTGAATTCTAACCTGATGGTATCCCGATCTAAGATCTATTTTTGAAAAGTAGCTCGCACCTTGTAGTTGGTCGAACAGATCATCGATTCGGGGAAGAGGATACCTATTTTTGATTGTCAAGTTGTTCAATTCCCTGTAATCAATACACATTCTAAGGCTCCCGTCCTTCTTTTTCACGAATAAAACAGGTGCACCCCACGGGGAATAACTGGGACGTATAAATCCTTTATCCAATAATTCCTGCAACTGGTTGGATAATTCTTGCATCTCGGATGGTGCAAGTCGGTAGGGTGCCTTAGCAACAGGGCCAGCCTGAGGTAACAGATCGATCCTGAATTCGACCTGTCGGGTTGGCGGTAATCCAGGAAGTTCCTCTGGAAAAACTTGTGGAAATTCGCGTACCACGGGAATATCGTCCATCCGTTTTTCCTCGGAATCAGTGGCCGTCAGGCTCGCTAGATACGCCACACATCCCTGACGTATATATTTCAACACCTTGAGGTGGGATATAAATGGAATCATGGTGCCGGATTTTTCTCCCTGCACTAATACCTCCTCGTCATCCGACACCCGGATCTTGACGGTTTTCTTTTCACAGTTTATTTCTACCCTGTTACGTGCCAACCAATCCATTCCCACTATCACGTCAAAACTACCCAATTCTACCGGTAACAAGTCAATCAGGAAGGATTGTTCGCTCAGAATAAAAGGGCAATTCTGAACTATCCGATTAACTATCATGGTTTTACCGTTAGCGACTTCTACAGTGTAAGGTTCTATGGTTTCACCAATAGGAAGGTTTGCTATCGAAAGGAATCTAACGGAGACAAAACTTCTATCGGCGCCTGTATCAAATAATACAGAAGCGTAATGATCAGAGACGAGGAAGGTACCTGTCACTACGCTGGGGTCCTGGCGTGCCTCGTTCGCCCCCATCACGAATGCTCGGCCTCGCGCCGGATTGGACGACGATGCCTGACCCGTGAGTTGTCTCCCGCTTCCTCCCTGGTTCAGTTTCGGGCAGTTCCTTTTGAAGTGATCCGTGCTGCCGCATTCGTAGCAAGCACGGCTAGTGGTCACCATCTGGTTTCCTTGCGGGTTCTGCTGTCGGGCTGGTTGAGTTCTAAATGGTTGCGCACGAATAGGTTGCGGTTGTCGATTCAGGTTGTTCAGATTTGTCTTACAATTTGGTGCGTAGTGTCCAATCCTGCCACACCGGTGGCACACCACCTCTTTGCACACGCCACTATGGTGGTAACCACATTTCCCGCACTTAGGAAACGTTCCTTTCTGCGGTTCTTGCCTTCCGCCCGAACTAGTCATGGCATAGCTCTGGGCAGCGGGCCTAGCTCGTTTGCTTTGCTGCTTTTCCTGGATTCTATGATCATGTGTACCCCGTTTTCCCCCAGCGGATTCTCCTGTCACCTTTAGTGATCCGCTCCGTAAGAAATCATACGTGACAATGCCAGCCTGTGTCACTGCCCTTTCATACGTCTGGTGTCCCCCCGCGTTGACTATACTCCTCACTACTGGAGTAAGTCCCCAAATATAACGTTCCACCCTCTTCGTCTCTGGGGTGACCAACCACGGTACTAATCGTGACAGTTCATTAAACCGATTGGTATAACCCAAGTGGTCCGCCCCCTTCATCTCTAGATTCCACAACTCATTTTCCAATTTCTGCAATTCATTCTTTGGGCAGAAATGTTCCAACACAAGAGCCTTAAGCTCCGTCCAGGTCATGTGGTTTGTCGCCGCCTGACCTCGAGTCTGTACTATGGTGTTCCACCATGTCAAGGCATGGTCGGTGAATGTACAGGTGGCGTACTTAACGACACAATCCTCGGGACAGTTGCTAATATTCACCACTGATTCTATTTTCTCTATCCATTTAACTAACCCATTCGGTCCTTCAGACCCGCTAAACTCTAATGGCTTGCACAACATTAACTCCTTGATCGAACATCCCCTGGATGCACGAATTGGTTCAGTACGGTTTGTCTCTACCGTAGGTATAGGGCCATTGCTGTCAGTAACGACCACCCTAGGCGGTGCGTCATTACTCGGAATAGTGTTATCATTCCTTGGAGGATTAGCATTTTGTTCACCGTCATTATTTATGGGCATTTGATTGCTCGGAGGGGTTGGATTGGTCGAGTTATTAATACTGGCGGCGATGCGCGATACTATATCCGGTATCGCCGCCTCCAACTGTTGAGAAATCAAACGGCTCACATATACTTCCGATATTTTCGTTGATCGTTTCGGTGCCATTCTACACAACATCAAGAAATACATATAATCAATACCATCTCAAATTATAAAACACAATACATATTTCATTCATTAGTAAACATTGATACATATTACACAAACATCAGTTTACATACTTTCCAGTCAACATTACACAACTAAGTTTTAATACAAGGGCATTATGTCGGTATCATCTCGACATAACCCGTAAAAGGGTCAGTGCTTGAATGATACCCAAAAGTATCTATAAAGATATGCCCCAAAAGAGACCCACCCTAGGGGCCAGTGGTTGTATCATAACTAAACAAGATTCACTCCGTGTTAGTATCACCACTAACTACTTACACAGAGTATCAAAAAAATGGTCCCTGACTATCCCCATCCAAACATAACTACTAAACACGGTGGTATGCCCACCACATCATCACTGCCATCAACGCCACCACTACTGCCATCACCCCCCGGAGCCACGCCTCTAACCGCTGAACCATCAATAGGGAGTACGAGCACTCCCTTGTCAACCGGTCGATTGCATACTGGCAATCCAGTATGCGGTCACCAAGGTACACCCGTCTCTGTACCCCCACGGTCAGGGCGGCTGAGTGCTCATTTACTTGCTCTGTGAGCACTCGTAGCCATGCTGCCGCATCCCGCTCCTGTCTAGGAAGGCCCCAGACAGGTAGAGCCATCGGCTCGGGCTGAGATGAGGACTCTCCCCGACGAGTAGCAGGTCGGGGTGGGGGAGAGGTCGGTGGGACACGCGGAATGCTGATCCGCGCCGTAAGGCGGGGACCAAATCCGGGAGGGACAGAGGTGGCCTGCGGTGCGAGTGGAGTAGGGGATCTGACGATCCGGGCCGGGGAGGACTGGCTCGAGCTCCTGTGACTCGCCTCGCTAGGCTCGGAGTCGGATGACACGTGTAAGCTCCCGGAGTTTCCGGGGCTAACCTCCTCCGGATCCTCCTCTACTGATAAGCTATGCGGGCTTGACATTTTTACCTGCACACAAGTTAACAAGCATATAGTTCTTTCCATAGTGTAATTCATAATCAAATTAATACATACTTATTTATACAACTTTACCACATAATAATATTATCATATATTTACACATATGTTGCCAATTTTACCTATTTAAAGTTCCTCGTGACTTCCCTTGAATTCTGTCTGTTATTATGTTCCGGACCATAATAACTCACTTGTCCATCCAAGTTCATCCAGATCCCGTCACAATAAATTATTAGTTGATATTCAGATCCTATAATACTTGAGCTACTGGTTATATTTTAGGTATCTTTTTCAGACATCCTAATTCTTTATAACCAATGGCTCTGATACCAAGTTCTGTAACACCCCGTAACCGCAGCGGAAACGTACACGGGATGCAACAGACACATCTGATATCAACAGCATTGCTTATAAAGAAAATACCACTACATTAATTTATATCATATTACATTGTTGCTAGTTTCGTTACTGTCTAGGTGTTACACACAAAATTTACCGATAAGACATTAATATGTTCATTACAAAATATAGATCAGCAAGCTTCCAACAAGTAGCACAGATCATTAAGCACATATCAATCATTCCAACTTGGGCATACCTAGAAAACATGTAATGAAAACGGGTCAACTACGAATAGTTGGTGAGTTTCACTAATTTAAATAAACACTGACAGATCATTTTAATAATCATTATTAAACAATGTAATTATGCGGGGAACTATGTTTCCCCAGAACATTTATAACCTCTGGGAACTAAGTTACCCCAGAACAATAATAACCTCCGGGAACTATGTTACCCCAGAACAATAATAACCTCTGGGAACTATGTTACCCCAGAATAATAATAACCTCTGGGAACTATGTTACCCCAGAATAATAATAACCTCTGGGAACTATGTTACCCCAGAACAATAATAACCTCTGGGAACTATGTTACCCCAGAACAATAATAATAACCTCTGGGAACTATGTTACCCCAGAACAATCCCACACGATAAACAATTTATATATTCTATCCATCAAACCATATATATATTTAAATATACAAGTGTTTCCATACGATCAGTATGTACTTAAATACTTTAATAAATACATGTTTTCCGCCCCGGGAAAATATTTAAAACAGTTCAGTAAAAGGGGCTCGTGAAAACTCACCTTTCTGTGAGTCGGGACGTGATACAATGAACTGCTATAAGCCCGGATCTGTAATATAATATCTAGTCGTTACTATATAATTCCCATAAATTAAATCCGTGTTAATCGGTACATCTGGGGACATTGCTAACCCAGTACTGTACTCGATCCGGGGACAATGTTAACCCCGTGACACTCCTAAGGACTCAGATTGTGCCATTACTTAGAGTCGGACGGTCAAAATTATCATTTTTATGTTTTCCTTGATTTGCGTGGTCATCCGTTTTTAGTTTCAAAAATGAGTTTATTCACACCCGACCCAAAAATGGTGTTTGACTGTTACTTTAGTTAAAGTGATGAAATTAGAGCTCGGTTTGGACACCCCGTTTGGCCGCGGGGCCCGTTTCCGTCATTTAGGTGCCGGAAACAGTAAAATCGGGTAAAATTACCCAAATCATCCGAATTATTTTCGGATGATTTTCTTTTATTTAATTTACTTAGTATTATGAAAATGGTCTATTTTTAGGTTTTTATATACCAGTCAGCTCGCTTATGCGAGTTTTGCCGGTTTACACGTTTTAAGCTTTAAAAAATTGTTTTTATGTTCTTTTTAGCACAAATAATTACCCGTTTAGTCTCGGGTCTTGAAATTTTGCACAAAACTTATTTTGACATTAAGAAACTTTATAAAAATTTTCCAGATTTATTTTCTTATATTTACATTTATTTATCTATTTTTAAACCTTATTAAAACACTAAATATGTCAAAAATACCAAAAGACTTTAGAAAAATCCCAAATTTTTCTGGGATGATTCCTGCCATCCTCATAACTCCCTGGAATTTTTCCAGAACCCAAAACTCATTTTTCAAGCCATTTTCACAAAAACCGAGCTAGAAAGCTCTAGAACTCATTTTACCGAAAAGCCCCTTTAGACTTCTCCAACTGAGCTCAAATTTTGTGTGTGACTTTAATATGTTATAATAAGCTTATCCTAAATTTTTCAGAATTTTTCATCAAGTTTAGCTATTTTTCACCATTTTTGGCCAAAACCGAGCATTAAATTCACCAAATATTCATCTTTTATCCAAAAATTACCAAATATTCACAGATCTCTTATTTTCATGTGTAGATCATCTCTGTGAAATTTCGTGACCCAACTCTAAGCACATTACGATCTGTCCAAAACTCACTAAATCACACGAAAACCGAACTATCTTGTGTTTTCTAGCGTTAGATCGCAAAGATCCGGGTTTCTAGCCTTTGCTAGCCACTAGATACAACACTTACAAGCACAATAACACTATACCAAGCAAGTTACACCAACAATCAAACCATTTCTTTCATAGTGTCGGTTTTGATATAAAAACAAAGGTTTTAACCGTAAAAATCCGTTCTCGACTCTTTTTACTCATTTCTTGGACCAAGATCCCTTGTATAACATGTATACATCTCTTGATCATGCAAGAGTCGGTTTCCTCTCGGGTTTTCACCCATCTTTCACTTGGAAACTCATTTTAACAAGATTTTAACTGTAAAATTTCGTTCTAAACTCTTTTAACTACTTTCTTGGATCAAGATCCCGTGTGTAACTTGTATACATCACTTGATCGTGCAAGGATCGGTTCCATCTCGGGTTTTCACCCATATTTCACTTGGAACCCCTTGTTCTTGCAAAACAACTCAAATACATGAAATCAATACTATGATTTAACCAACTAAACCATGTTTTTACCTTACAAACTTGATAGAAATCAAGGGTTGTGGATGGATGATGAAGGAATTGAGAGAGTTTTGTGTGAGATGTGTGGTAAAAAAAAGAAAATGAAATGAATAATAAAAACAAAAGGACCGATCGGTCCATTAAGATGGATGGGGGTGGGCCCCACACATCAATTCTAGGCCACACATTCGGATTACGCAATCCGGATAATGTTGTGGATAATCTGGCTCAGTTCGTTTCTCGTTTAAACTCGTAATTCGGCTTAAAACGAACATAAAATGGTCGTTTTTCGGGTTAAAATAAAATTTACATAAAACCGACTTAAAAACTTTAAAAAACTTAAACCATGACATTAAAACATCATATTATTAATAATTACACATCTTTTCCGGCTTGATCGATCGTCTCTTGCTTGGTTTGATGTTAAAGGTTTCGTTTATCGTACCGACGTACTAATAAATCGAAATCCCTTTTCTGTGCTATAATTCACTTATCCCGAAGCATTAATACTTCGTAACATCACTAAACATTATATACTTCGTCTATAATGTAATTCCCGATTCGTTCGGGTTTCAATAATCGTTCATTGGTTAATTGTAATTCCAATACGATTCACTATATAATCGAGTATGATTCGTACTATGAATCATATATACTCGTATAAACGTACTATAACTCATATAATCAATATTAAATGACACGTAAATAGTATATACCGGCTAGGGTATACCTGGATTTGCCGGAATCGTTACATTCTCCCCCCGTTATAAAAATTTCGTCCTCGAAATTTTACACGTCAACTACCTCCTTTTGAGGAAATAGGTGGGGGTATTTTTTCCGAAATTCATCCTTTCGTTCCCTAGTAAATTCTGGGCCTCGTTGCGAATTCCATCTAACCTTGACCAACGAGATCTTATTGTGTCTAAGTTGCTTGATCTTACCGTCCACTATTTCAATGGGCTCCTCTACGAAGTTGAGCTTATCATTTATTTGAACACCCTCTAAAGGTAACACCGATGTCTCATCCGACAGACACCTTTTCAAGTTCGACACGTGAAACACGTTGTGAACTGCACTCAGTTCATCAGGCAGTTCTAATCGGTATGCTACAGGACCGATTTTTGCAATAATGTCGAATGGTCCAATGTATCTCGGGGCTAACTTCCCCGCCTTTCCAAATCTAACCACACCCTTCCACGGTGATACTTTCAAATATACCTTTTCCCCCTTCTCAAATGACAACGGTTTTCGACGGGTATCGGCATAACTCTTCTGCCGATCCCGTGCGGCTTTCAGGTTGTTCTTAATTTCAAGAATCTTGCTGGTCGTCTCCTGGACCAGATCCGATCTAATGACCTGCGAGTCACCCACTTCAGACCAGCAAAGTGGTGATCGGCACTTCCGTCCATACAATGCTTCATAAGGTGCTGCCTTTATACTGCTATGGTAGCTGTTATTATAGGAAATTCAACGAGTGGGAGATGTTGATCCCAATTTCCCTTAAAGTCCAGTACGCAGGCACGAAGCAAATCCTCCAAAGTTTGAATGGTCCTCTCAGACTGACCATCGGTCTGAGGGTGGTAAGCTGTGCTTAGGTCAATACGTGTTCCCAATGCTTCTTGGACAGCTTGCCAAAGTTTGGAGGTGAAATGGCTATCCCTATCGGAGATGATCGAGATGGGGATGCCATGACGAGACACTATTTCACTTATATAAATCTGCGCAAGTCTCTCAGTGTTATAATTATTTCTAATCGGGATAAAATGTGCCGATTTGGTTAATCGATCCACGACTACCCAAATTGCATCATGTCCCCGGGGTGTCTTAGGGAGGTGTGTCACGAAATCCATCGTGATTTGCTCCCATTTCCATTCGGGAATTTCCGGTTGTTGTAACATTCCCGAGGGTTTCTGGTGCTCCGCCTTAACTCTCGCACACGTCGTACACTTGCCGACGTATGTGGCTACATCCTTTTTCATATCTGGCCACCAGTAAAACTCTTTCACATCCTTGTACATTTTATCTGATCCCGGATGTATGGAATATTTTGATTTATGTGCTTCGTCCATGATTAATTCACGAAGGTCATGGAGGGTCGGAATCCAAATCCGATTTTTGAAATAGAGAATTTCGTCCACACGTTGTTCGAAATTCTTCTCGTTACCGAAAAGTCCCTCTTTTTCCAATTGGTCCCCTTTCAACGCCTCGCGTTGAGCAACTCGAATCAAATCCGAAAGGTTCGAGTGGACTATCATTCCCAACGCTCGCACGCGTAGTGGCTTAACTCGATCTTTCCTACTCAAGGCATCGGCTACAACGTTAGCCTTGCCGGGGTGATATCGGATGTCACAGTCATAGTCACTCAGTAACTCGACCCACCTTCGTTGTCTCATATTCAGTTCTTTCTGATCGAATATGTGTTGCAAACTTTTATGATCGGTGAAGATGGTGCACTTTGTACCGTAGAGATAGTGCCTCCAGATTTTAAGTGCGAAGATGACCGCTCCCAGTTCCAGGTCATGAGTAGTGTAATTTTTCTCGTGAACTTTTAATTGTCGAGAAGCATAGGCTATAACCTTACTATTTTGCATCAATACGCATCCTAACCCTCTCCGGGATGCGTCACAATACACAACAAAACCATAGTCTCCGTCGGGGAGACTTAAGATTAGCGCTTGGCACAATCTTAGTTTTAGCGTTTTAAACGCCGTTTCCTGTTCTTCACCCCATTCATACTTCCGATCCTTTTGAGTCAGGAGGGTTAAAGGTTGGGCGATGCTGGAAAAGTTCTCAATAAATCGACGATAGTATCCAGCTTAGCCTAAGAATTGGCGGATTTCCTTTGGAGATTTAGGCGCTTGCCAATTCTTAATTGCTTGAACCTTACTCGGATCAACGTGTATTCCTTGGTGGTTTATAACGTGACCGAGGAATTGCACCTCTTGTAACCAGAAGTTACACTTGGAGAATTTTGCAAATAACTTCTCCTGATCCAGGAGCTCTAAAACTAACTTTAAGTGTTGCTCGTGCTCTTCTTTACTCTTCGAGTATATCAAAATATCGTCAATAAATACAATGACGAATTTGTCAAGATAGGGTTTACAGACTCGATTCATGAGATCCATGAATACTGCTGGCGCATTTGTTAGCCCAAAAGGCATAACTAAGAACTCGTAATGGCCGTAGCGAGTCCGGAATGCAGTTTTTGGGATATCCTCCTCCTGAATTCTAACCTGATGGTATCCCGATCTAAGATCTATTTTGAAAAGTAGCTCGCACCTTGTAGTTGGTCGAACAGATCATCGATTCGGGGAAGAGGATACCTATTTTTTATTGTCAACTTGTTCAATTCCCTGTAATCAATGCACATTCTAAGGCTCCCGTCCTTCTTTTTTCACGAATAAAACAGGTGCACCCCACGGGGAATAACTGGGACGTATAAATCCTTTATCCAATAATTCCTGCAACTGGTTGGATAATTCTTGCATCTCGGATGGTGCAAGTCGGTAGGGTGCCTTAGCAACAGGGCCAGCCTGAGGTAACAGATCGATCCTGAATTCGACCTGTCGGGTTGGCGGTAATCCAGGAAGTTCCTCTGGAAAAACTTGTGGAAATTCGCGTACCACGGGAATATCGTCCATCCGTTTTTCCTCGGAATCAGTGGCCGTCAGGCTCGCTAGATACGCCACACATCCCTGACGTATATATTTCAACACCTTGAGGTGGGATATAAATGGAATCATGGTGCCGGATTTTTCTCCCTGCACTAATACCTCCTCGTCATCCGACACCCGGATCTTGACGGTTTTCTTTTCACAGTTTATTTCTACCCTGTTACGTGCCAACCAATCCATTCCCACTATCACGTCAAAACTACCCAATTCTACCGGTAACAAGTCAATCAGGAAGGATTGTTCGCTCAGAATAAAAGGGCAATTCTGAACTATCCGATTAACTATCATGGTTTTACCGTTAGCGACTTCTACAGTGTAAGGTTCTATGGTTTCACCAATAGGAAGGTTTGCTATCGAAAGGAATCTAACGGAGACAAAACTTCTATCGGCGCCTGTATCAAATAATACAGAAGCGTAATGATCAAAGACGAGGAAGGTACCTATCACTACGCTGGGGTCCTGGCGTGCCTCGTTCGCCCCCATCACGAATGCTCGGCCTCGCGCCGGATTGGACGACGATGCCTGACCCGTGAGTTGTCTCCCGCTTCCTCCCTGGTTCAGTTTCGGGCAGTTCCTTTTGAAGTGATCCGTGCTGCCGCATTCGTAGCAAGCACGGCTAGTGGTCACCATCTGGTTTCCTTGCGGGTTCTGCTGTCGGGCTGGTTGAGTTCTAAATGGTTGCGCACGAATAGGTTGCGGTTGTCGATTCAGGTTGTTCAGATTTGTCTTACAATTTGGTGCGTAGTGTCCAATCCTGCCACACCGGTGGCACACCACCTCTTTGCACACGCCACTATGGTGGTAACCACATTTCCCGCACTTAGGAAACGTTCCTTTCTGCGGTTCTTGCCTTCCGCCCGAACTAGTCATGGCATAGCTCTGGGCAGCGGGCCTAGCTCGTTTGCTTTGCTGCTTTTCCTGGATTCTATGATCATGTGTACCCCGTTTTCCCCCAGCGGATTCTCCTGTCACCTTTAGTGATCCGCTCCGTAAGAAATCATACGTGACAATGCCAGCCTGTGTCACTGCCCTTTCATACGTCTGGTGTCCCCCCGCGTTGACTATACTCCTCACTACTGGAGTAAGTCCCCAAATATAACGTTCCACCCTCTTCGTCTCCGGGGTGACCAACCACGGTACTAATCGTGACAGTTCATTAAACCGATTGGTATAACCCAAGTGGTCCGCCCCCTTCATCTCCAGATTCCACAACTCATTTTCCAATTTCTGCAATTCATTCTTTGGGCAGAAATGTTCCAACACAAGAGCCTTAAGCTCCGTCCAGGTCATGTGGTTTGTCGCCGCCTGACCTCGAGTCTGTACTATGGTGTTCCACCATGTCAAGGCATGGTCGGTGAATGTACAGGTGGCGTACTTAACGACACAATCCTCGGGACAGTTGCTAATATTCACCACTGATTCTATTTTCTCTATCCATTTAACTAACCCATTCGGTCCTTCAGACCCGCTAAACTCTAATGGCTTGCACAACATTAACTCCTTGATCGAACATCCCCTGGATGCACGAATTGGTTCAGTACGGTTTGTCTCTACCGTAGGTATAGGGCCATTGCTGTCAGTAACGACCACCCTAGGCGGTGCGTCATTACTCGGAATAGTGTTATCATTCCTTGGAGGATTAGCATTTTGTTCACCGTCATTATTTATGGGCATTTGATTGCTCGGAGGGGTTGGATTGGTCGAGTTATTAATACTGGCGGCGATGCGCGATACTATATCCGGTATCGCCGCCTCCAACTGTTGAGAAATCAAACGGCTCACATCTACTTCCGATATTTTCGTTGATCGTTTCGGTGCCATTCTACACAACATCAAGAAATACATATAATCAATACCATCTCAAATTATAAAACACAATACATATTTCATTCATTAGTAAACATTGATACATATTACACAAACATCAGTTTACATACTTTCCAGTCAACATTACACAACTAAGTTTTAATACAAGGGCATTATGTCGGTATCATCTCGACATAACCCGTAAAAGGGTCAGTGCTTGAATGATACCCAAAAGTATCTATAAAGATATGCCCCAAAAGAGACCCACCCTAGGGGCCAGTGGTTGTATCATAACTAAACAAGATTCACTCCGTGTTAGTATCACCACTAACTACTTACACAGAGTATCAAAAAAATGGTCCCTGACTATCCCCATCCAAACATAACTACTAAACACGGTGGTATGCCCACCACATCATCACTGCCATCAACGCCACCACTACTGCCATCACCCCCCGGAGCCACGCCTCTAACCGCTGAACCATCAATAGGGAGTACGAGCACTCCCTTGTCAACCGGTCGATTGCATACTGGCAATCCAGTATGCGGTCACCAAGGTACACCCGTCTCTGTACCCCCACGGTTAGGGCGGCTGAGTGCTCATTTACTTGCTCTGTGAGCACTCGTAGCCATGCTGCCGCATCCCGCTCCTGTCTAGGAAGGCCCCAGACAGGTAGAGCCATCGGCTCGGGCTGAGATGAGGACTCTCCCCGACGAGTAGCAGGTCGGGGTGGGGGAGAGGTCGGTGGGACACGCGGAATGCTGATCCGCGCCGTAAGGCGGGGACCAAATCCGGGAGGGACAGAGGTGGCCTGCGGTGCGAGTGGAGTAGGGGATCTGACGATCCGGGCCGGGGAGGACTGGCTCGAGCTCCTGTGACTCGCCTCGCTAGGCTCGGAGTCGGATGACACGTGTAAGCTCCCGGAGTTTCCGGGGCTAACCTCCTCCGGATCCTCCTCTACTGATAAGCTATGCGGGCTTGACATTTTTACCTGCACACAAGTTAACAAGCATATAGTTCTTTCCATAGTGTAATTCATAATCAAATTAATACATACTTATTTATACAACTTTACCACATAATAATATTATCATATATTTACACATATGTTGCCAATTTTACCTATTTAAAGTTCCTCGTGACTTCCCTTGAATTCTCCCGTGCAGACAAGTCTGTTATTATGTTCCGGACCATAATAACTCACTTGTCCATCCAAGTTCATCCAGATCCCGTCACAATAAATTATTAGTTGATATTCAGATCCTATAATACTTGAGCTACTGGTTATATTTTAGGTATCTTTTTCAGACATCCTAATTCTTTATAACCAATGGCTCTGATACCAAGTTCTGTAACACCCCGTAACCGCAGCGGAAACGTACACGGGATGCAACAGACACATCTGATATCAACAGCATTGCTTATAAAGAAAATACCACTACATTAATTTATATCATATTACATTGTTGCTAGTTTCGTTACTGTCTAGGTGTTACACACAAAATTTACCGATAAGACATTAATATGTTCATTACAAAATATAGATCAGCAAGCTTCCAACAAGTAGCACAGATCATTAAGCACATATCAATCATTCCAACTTGGGCATACCTAGAAAACATGTAATGAAAACGGGTCAACTACGAATAGTTGGTGAGTTTCACTAATTTAAATAAACACTGACAGATCATTTTAATAATCATTATTAAACAATGTAATTATGCGGGGAACTATGTTTCCCCAGAACATTTATAACCTCTGGGAACTAAGTTACCCCAGAACAATAATAACCTCCGGGAACTATGTTACCCCAGAACAATAATAACCTCTGGGAACTATGTTACCCCAGAATAATAATAACCTCTGGGAACTATGTTACCCCAGAATAATAATAACCTCTGGGAACTATGTTACCCCAGAACAATAATAATAACCTCTGGGAACTATGTTACCCCAGAACAATCCCACACGATAAACAATTTATATATTCTATCCATCAAACCATATATATATTTAAATATACAAGTGTTTCCATACGATCAGTATGTACTTAAATACTTTAATAAATACATGTTTTCCGCCCCGGGAAAATATTTAAAACAGTTCAGTAAAAGGGGCTCGTGAAAACTCACCTTTCTGTGAGTCGGGACGTGATACAATGAACTGCTATAAGCCCGGATCTGTAATATAATATCTAGTCGTTACTATATAATTCCCATAAATTAAATCCGTGTTAATCGGTACATCTGGGGACATTGCTAACCCAGTACTGTACTCGATCCGGGGACAATGTTAACCCCGTGACACTCCTAAGGACTCAGATTGTGCCATTACTTAGAGTCGGACGGTCAAAATTATCATTTTTATGTTTTCCTTGATTTGCGTGGTCATCCGTTTTTAGTTTCAAAAATGAGTTTATTCACACCCGACCCAAAAATGGTGTTTGACTGTTACTTTAGTTAAAGTGATGAAATTAGAGCTCGGTTTGGACACCCCGTTTGGCCGCGGGACCGTTTCCGTCATTTAGGTGCCGGAAACAGTAAAATCGGGTAAAATTACCCAAATCATCCGAATTATTTTCGGATGATTTTCTTTTATTTAATTTACTTAGTATTATGAAAATGGTCTATTTTTAGGTTTTTATATACCAGTCAGCTCGCTTATGCGAGTTTTGCCGGTTTACACGTTTTAAGCTTTAAAAATTTGTTTTTATGTTCTTTTTAGCACAAATAATTACCCGTTTAGTCTCGGGTCTTGAAATTTTGCACAAAACTTATTTTGACAGTAAGAAACTTTATAAAAATTTTCCAGATTTATTTTCTTATATTTACATTTATTTATCTATTTTTAAACCTTATTAAAACACTAAATATGTCAAAAATACCAAAAGACTTTAGAAAAATCCCAAATTTTTCTGGGATGATTCCTGCCATCCTCATAACTCCCTGGAATTTTTCCAGAACCCAAAACTCATTTTTCAAGCCATTTTCACAAAAACCGAGCTAGAAAGCTCTAGAACTCATTTTACCGAAAAGCCCCTTTAGACTTCTCCAACTGAGCTCAAATTTTGTGTGTGACTTTAATATGTTATAATAAGCTTATCCTAAATTTTTCAGAATTTTTCATCAAGTTTAGCTATTTTTCACCATTTTTGGCCAAAACCGAGCATTAAATTCACCAAATATTCATCTTTTATCCAAAAATTACCAAATATTCACAGATCTCTTATTTTCATGTGTAGATCATCTCTGTGAAATTTCGTGACCCAACTCTAAGCACATTACGATCTGTCCAAAACTCACTAAATCACACGAAAACCGAACTATCTTGTGTTTTCTAGCGTTAGATCGCAAAGATCCGGGTTTCTAGCCTTTGCTAGCCACTAGATACAACACTTACAAGCACAATAACACTATACCAAGCAAGTTACACCAACAATCAAACCATTTCTTTCATAGTGTCGGTTTTGATATAAAAACAAAGGTTTTAACCGTAAAAATCCGTTCTCGACTCTTTTTACTCATTTCTTGGACCAAGATCCCTTGTATAACATGTATACATCTCTTGATCATGCAAGAGTCGGTTTCCTCTCGGGTTTTCACCCATCTTTCACTTGGAAACTCATTTTAACAAGATTTTAACCGTAAAATTTCGTTCTAAACTCTTTTAACTACTTTCTTGGATCAAGATCCCGTGTGTAACTTGTATACATCACTTGATCGTGCAAGGATCGGTTCCATCTCGGGTTTTCACCCATATTTCACTTGGAACCCCTTGTTCTTGCAAAACAACTCAAATACATGAAATCAATACTATGATTTAACCAACTAAACCATGTTTTTACCTTACAAACTTGATAGAAATCAAGGGTTGTGGATGGATGATGAAGGAATTGAGAGAGTTTTGTGTGAGATGTGTGGTAAAAAAAAGAAAATGAAATGAATAATAAAAACAAAAGGACCGATCGGTCCATTAAGATGGATGGGGGTGGGCCCCACACATCAATTCTAGGCCACACATTCGGATTACGCAATCCGGATAATGTTGTGGATAATCTGGCTCAGTTCGTTTCTCGTTTAAACTCGTAATTCGGCTTAAAACGAGCATAAAATGGTCGTTTTTCGGGTTAAAATAAAATTTACATAAAACCGACTTAAAAACTTTAAAAAACTTAAACCATGACATTAAAACATCATATTATTAATAATTACACATCTTTTCCGGCTTGATCGATCGTCTCTTGCTTGGTTTGATGTTAAAGGTTTCGTTTATCGTACCGACGTACTAATAAATCGAAATCCCTTTTCTGTGCTATAATTCACTTATCCCGAAGCATTAATACTTCGTAACATCACTAAACATTATATACTTCGTCTATAATGTAATTCCCGATTCGTTCGGGTTTCAATAATCGTTCATTGGTTAATTGTAATTCCAATACGATTCACTATATAATCGAGTATGATTCGTACTATGAATCATATATACTCGTATAAACGTACTATAACTCATATAATCAATATTAAATGACACGTAAATAGTATATACCGGCTAGGGTATACCTGGATTTGCCGGAATCGTTACATCTGGTAAGGCAAAAGAGGAGGTTGTGTTACCCAAGAGTGGAGAAAAAGATAAAACGAATAAAAAGAGTACTCCACTAAACCCGTACGTCCCACCTTATGTGAGACGAACGGGCAGTAATATAGCCTCGACATCTAAAACACCTGTTGATAAAAAGGTTGAACATAGGTGTTGTTTTAGATGTAATCAATTAGGACATCTTGTTGCAAATTGCCCTCTGAAGCAGCGATTCAGAGGTATAAGGCCTACTAAAGCTGAGAATAGACCTAATGGTAATTATTATGCTCCTAAAAATGAAAACCACTTAAAATTCAAAAATGTGAATAATTCAGGTTTTCTTAGAAACAAATCTCAGTTTTACACTTCTAATAACCAAACCACAAGCTATAATACTTTCAATTCTCAAAGGTTTGGAAGGCCTTACAATCAATCTTCAATAAGATATCCTAATGGGACTTACAGGAGTTATCGAGATACTAACTTTGGAAAGCCAAAGTTTGGGATGTATAGATCCAAGACCAATTGGTCTTGGGTCCCTAAATTCTAATCTTTTGCTTTGTTGTGCAGGAACAGTTGAACAGGGCTGCCAATAATCTTTGGGTTGTGGATAGCGGCTGTTCCCGGCACATGACGGGTAACAAATATTTGTTACACGATTTGAAACCTGTTCAAGGAGGGAGAGTAAGCTTTGCCGGAGAAAGTGGAGGCAATATTACTGGAAAGGGAACGGTGTCAAACGGAAAGATGACATTGGAGAATGTTAACTTTGTATAAGAATTAAAATACAATCTGCTAAGTGTGTCGCAGATTTGTGATAAGGAGTACACCGTTCATTTTACAAAGAACGAGGCGATTGTGTTGAAACCAGGTTTTCAGATACCTGAGGAGTGGATTTTGATGAAGGCTCCACGTGAAAGAAATACGTACACTATGGATATGAGATCAACTGAAATGGCCACGGCAGATTCATGCCTTATGACAAAAGCGAGTGAAACAGAGTCCGAATTGTGGCATAGGAGAATGGGGCACATTCATCTTCGGAAGATGAACCACATTGTCAGGAATGGGCTTGTGCTGGGCGTTCCCTTGAAAAATTTCAATTTTGAAGATAAATGTATAGCGTGCAAGAGGGGAAAGCAGCACAAGAAATCCCATCTCACCTAGAAAGTCAATTCAATTGCCACTACTCTGGAGTTGCTTCACATGGATCTCTTCAGTCCCGTGAATGCAAAAAGTCTTGGAGAAACTTCTTATTGCTTGGTGATCACTGATGACTACTCACGATATTCGTGGGTGTATTTCCTGAAATCAAAAGACGAAACGGCTCAGATGGTGAAGAATTTGATTACCAAAGTTGAGAACGTAATGGATAAAAGGGTTAAGTTCATCAGGAGTGACAATGGAACGGAGTTCAAGAATTTTGAGATGGAAATCTTCTGCCTTCAGAGAGGGATTGAACACCAATACAGCGCTCCGTATACACCACAACAGAATGGAGTGGCTGAAAGGAAGAACAGAACGTTAATTGAAGGAGCCAGAACTATGCTGGCTGATTCGAAGCTTCCTGTGGTGTTTTGGGCTGAAGCTGTTGCTACAGCTTGTTATGTTCTGAATAGGGTCTTAACTGTTAAAAGACTTGGTAAAACGTGTTATGAGCTTATGCATGGGAGAAAGCCCAACTTGAGTGGTCTTGAACCATTCGGGTCCCCTTGTTCGATTTTGAAGACAAATTCTAAATTTGGTGAAGTAGCCGATGAAGGAATCTTAGTCGGTTATGTTGTTGGGACTCCCAACAGACGTGTCTTCAATACATCGACCAGCAAGGTTAAGGTGGTGTGTAACACCGATATCACAAGTTACCAACCGCCAAAACCAAGCAACGGACCTGCGGAGTTTTTCGACTATGTTAAACTTTTTAAGTCTTTTAACATACCGTATTTGGATATTTCTGAAGAAGAAGAGAGAATTGCTACGAAGATGATCCTTGATGAGGAAGGGAAACTATTGCAAAGACAGCTGATCGATAAATGTCAACCTTCCTCATCAAATGCTGTCAATACCCCTGCTGCCTCGACTGAAGAAGAATTTTTCAATCCATTTCACTCTCAGCATGAAACAACCATTGACGAGCTCTCTTCTAACTTGGAAGACAATTTGCATGTCGGTTCTGTTCCGACCACGAGAATTCATAAAGATCACCCTTTGGAGAATGTAATTGGTGATGTGTCCTCAGGTGTACAAACAAGACGTAGCTTGCATGAGCACACCTGTGTTTACACAAGCATTAAGGAGACAGGAATAATCAACGAATGCTTGTACACTTGCTTTATCAGCCAGATTGAACCGAAAAATTATCAAATGGCTTTAAAGGACAGCTCGTGGGTCGAAGCCATGCAAGAAGAGTTGGCTCAGTTCAAGAAAATGTAAGTTTGGGATTTGGTTGAAAAACCAAAGCATGTGCATGCGATTGGCACAAAATGGGTGTTTAAGTGCAAGAGAGACGAGAAAGGGATTATCATAAGAAACAAGGCGAGGCTAGTTGTGAAAGGATTCAATCAACAAGAGGGGATTGATTATAATGAAGTGTTCGCTCCTGTCGCAAGGTTGGAAGCCATAAGATTGTTTTTGGCGTTTGCTGCATATAAAAAGATGAAGGTATTTCAGTTGGACGTGAAGAGTGCTTTTTTGAATGGGAAATGTAACGATTCCGACGAAACCATGTATACCCTAACCGGTAGATGTTAGTTACGTCATATGTAATGTCGGGTACATGAGTTACCATGGTAATTATACGAGAATACATGGTTCATTGTATTGATTATACGTGAATATATAATTCACCGTATTGATTATGCGATCAAACGATCGATATTTATTGAAACCCGAACGACTCGGGGATTACATTATAGACGAATTATATGATGTTTAGTAATGACTACGAAGTATTAAAGCTTCGGGATAAGTGATTTACGGCACAGAAAAAGAATTTCGATTTAATGGTACGTCGGTACCTTAAACGAAACCTTTAATACCAAACCGAGCAAGAGACGATCGATCAAGCCGAAAAAGATGCACAATTATTAATAATATAATGTTTCAAGTTAATAAATGTCATGGTTTAAGTTTTTAAAGTTTTTAAATCGGTTTTATATAAACTTTATTTTTAAGCCGAAAAACGACCGTTTAGACCTCGTTTTGAGCGGAATTAAACGTTTAACTGAAAAACGAACTGAACCAGATTATCCACAACATTATCCGGATTGAGTAATCTGAATGTGTGGCCAAGATTGAACATGTGGGTCCCACCCCACACATCCAATAGTCCGATCGGACTACCCTTCATCCAACAACAATTCATTTTTTCTTTTTTTCACAACTCTCTAGCTCAAATCCTCTCCATTCTCTCCAATCCTCATCCAAAAACCCGAGATTTTAGCAAGAACAACGAGGTAAAGACCGAGTTATAATCGTTTTCATAGTTCTTTCTCGAGTTAGTTACAAGAAAATGAGCTTTCAAATGAAAAATGGGTGAAAACCCGAGATGAAACCGATTCTTGCATGATCAAGTGATGTATACAAGTTATACAAGGGATCTTGGTCCAAGAAAGGAGTTAAAAGAGTCAAAAACGAATTTTTACGGTTAAATCTTTGTTTTAGTATCATAACCGTAACCATGAATGAAATGGCTTGATCGTGAGTGTAACTTGCTTGGTATTGTGGTATGTTGTTTGTAGGCTCTGTATTTAGTGGTAGATAAGGCGGAAAGATGAGTTTGCGGCTTGTAGTGGCGGAAAACGAAAGGTATATTCGGTTTTTGTCGGTGTATGTGTTTTTGGACAGATTGTTGTTCGTTTAGAGTTAGGTCACGAAATTTTACAGAGGTGTTAAACACATGGCCATATGAGTTCTGTGAATTTTTGGTAATTTTTGGATGAAGGATGAATATTTGGTGAATTTAATGCTCGGTTTTGGCCAAAAATGGTGAAAAATAGTTAAATATCATGAAAAATTCTGGAAAATTGTGGATAAGCTTTTCATATCATGTATAAGTCACACACAAAATTTAATGTCCGTTGGAGAAGTCTAAGTAGGCTTTTCGGTTAAACGAGTTCTAGGAATTTCTAGCTCGGTTTTAGTAAAAATGGCATTCAAAAGAAGATTTTGGTTTTGGAAAAATTACAGGGGAGTATGTGGATGGCAGGGGACATCCAGGAGAAATTTGGGATTTTTCTAAGATCGTT
The DNA here is from genome assembly GCF_021521415.1 of Bidens hawaiensis. Classification (NCBI taxonomy): domain Eukaryota; kingdom Viridiplantae; phylum Streptophyta; class Magnoliopsida; order Asterales; family Asteraceae; genus Bidens; species Bidens hawaiensis. The sequence goes on along the minus strand of NW_027493444.1, from coordinate 112,831 downwards.
TGGTATTTACGACATATTTAGTGTTTAAATGGTGTTTAAAAATAGATAAGTAAATTTTAAATATAAGAATTAATTCTGGAAATACTTTTATAAAATTCCCCACTGTTAAAAAGTGATTTGTGCAAAATTTCAAGATCCGAGAGTAAACGGATAATTATTTGTGCTAATTATCAAACTATTAAAGTAAAACGCGTAAACCGGTGAAGTTCGCTTAAGCGAGCTGACTGGTGTACAAAAACCCTAAAAATGAACTATTTTCATATAAATGAGCTAAACAAGTAAAAATAAATCATCCGAAAATAATTCGGATGATTTGAGTAATTTTAATCTATTTTAATAGTTTCCGGTACGCCAAAGACGGAAACGGGTCCCGCGGCCAATCGGGACGTCTAAACCGAGCTATAATTTCACATCTTTAATTAAATTATCCGTCAACCACTATTTTCGGGTCGTATGTGACCAAACTTATTTTTGAAACATAAAAACGGATAACAGTGCTAGGCACGCAAAACGAGAAAAACGACTAATAGTAATTGTGACCTTGGAACTCTAAACGACATCACAATCTGAGAACGGGTACAGTGCTGGGTTGACAGTGTCCCCAGGTGTACCGATTGATAAGATTAAAGATTATATAAACAATAATTGTATAATAATGATCGTAGGGATCATATTACAGATTGGACGAGTTAACTGATATTGATTGTTGTTACCTACTTGCATGTGCTAAGGTGAGTTTTCACGAGCCCCTTTTACTGAACTGTTTTAAATACTTTCCGGGGGCGGAAAGCATGTTTTTATCAAAGTGTTTAAGTACATGCTGATCGCATGGAAATGAACGTATTTATATAATGTTTATTGTACGGGAATCGTACGGTAATGAATTAAGATGGTAATTGTCTGAGTTGCTAACAGTGTAAGGCCCGAAACAGTGTTCTGGGGTAACCGAGTTCCCAGAGGTTATTAAATGTGTTCTGGGGTAACCGAGTTCCCAGAGGTTATTAAATGTGTTTCTGGGGTAACAGAGTTCCCAGAGGTTATTAAATGTGTTTCTGGGGTAACAGAGTTCCCAGAGGTTATTGGAAGTATTCTGGGTTAACAGTGTCCCCAGAGGTTATTAAATGTGATTCTGGGGTAACAGAGTTCCCAGAGGTTATTGGAAGTGTTCTGGGTTAACAGTGTCCCCAGGGGTTATTTGATATGTTTTCGGGATTAACAGAGTTTTCACTTGTGGACTCAGCATAATTACATCACTTATCTATGATTATTATAAAGATTTATCATGGTTCACTAAAATTGTGAAACTCACCAACTATTCGTAGTTGACCCGTTTTCTCACATGCTTTTCAGGTACAACTAAGATAAAGTGATTGATTACGTGCTAATTGCTTGATGTGTGTAAGGGTTGCGTGCTGGACATTAGGATACATTATAACAGATAGAATTATGAATCGTATTGTATGATGTGTGTATCACCTAGACGGTAAAGAAAGACGAGACAATGTAATTTTGAAGTATATTAATGCATTCGGTTTTCTTTATAAACAATGTGGTTGATATCAGAGGTGTCTGTTGCATCCCGTTTACGTTTCCGCTGCGGTCACGGGGTGTTACAGAACTTGGTATCAGTGCCATTGGTTATAAAGAATTAGGATGTCTTTAAAAGATACCTAAAATATAACCAGTAGCTTAAGTGTTATAGGATCTGAATATCAACTAATAATTTATAGTGACGAGGTCTGGATGAACTTGGATGGACAAGTGAGTTATTATGATCCTGAACATAATAACAGACTTGTCCGCACGAGGGAATTCAGGGGAATGTCACGGGGTACATTAATAGGTAAAAATGGCAACATATGTGTACAGTATATGATATTATTTATACGTGCTAATGTGTATATATACGTATGTACATATCTTGTGGGTACATGTATTGAGAAATGGGACTCGGATAAGGAACCGGGGGATGAAATAATAAAAGTACCGAGGATGCTGGAATTCTTAGAGCATCGGTTGATGATAAGTCTGACTTATCGGGTCACAGTTATGATAGCACCAAGTTAGACCTCCCGTGTGACATTAACCAGAAATATCTAGTAACCGTCACTCCCAACCAAAATTGATAAATCTCATACCCTACCAACACCGGTACCGTATATCCTAATAACCCCAGATGTTCACCCGAACCGTCGACCCTCACGTACGGACGGATCCGTACCTGAACCCATTCTTATTCCATTAAGGTAAATAAATAAAATAATAATAATAATAAATTTGATAATAAATCAGCAGATAAAAATAATATATATAGAAATATATATATGTATTTCTCACTCTCAAACATATGAGTCATACCACCTCCAGATCGAGAATTACTGATTTTAGCAAACCTAGAACGCCTGAGGACATTGACTGAGCAAGTGTAGAGTTTCCCATAATAGTAATTAATAATATTTGAAGGCAACCCATGTTGCGCAATTACCTTGAACCTTGCAACTCCCTATGTTATCCTTACATTCGTTAGATGTCTACACCCATATATTCTCGAATAGAATGATTACCCATACACAAAGAGGTGTTGGAGTCATGATAGCATAGTTGGCTGTTCGTTCGTAGATGGTATACCGTGTATGTCGGATATACAAATAGACACGGATATTATAACTCCGTGGTACGTAATCATTTGGTGCTCACGGTGAGCATGTATCGGTTATGCTGACATGCAGAAGGATATTGAAATCATGAATATTAAACATTGATTTTTGTTGAGAAAGACCTATATGTCAGGTGGTGACAAGGGTTATGAACCATATTTAGACGTTAACCGACGTCAGGTTAAGTCTATATGTTATTATATTTGTGGGACATATATACTAGATGCCGGTATGTGTAATATATATGATAATATTTGGTGTGTACGTGTACCTGTTGTTATGATTGAGCTGGTAACGAGTTATATGGTGAGATTAGTATTGATTACTGCGTACGGGATGAGTACGGCATAATGACATAAAAAGAGTAACTCCAATGATGGAGATTGATATGATTCAGTTGATTGCTCAAAGATAGCAGATGATGATACCGAATGTCGTATCACTGTTCACTGCTAGTGTTGATGCAAATGTGATCGCGGAATATAGATCGAGCAATCACATGATTATGAATATTTCAACTCTTAATGTAATTACTAAGAGTGAAAATGTTACACCGAATGCTATTATAACTACAAGTATTAGTTATAAACTAAACATGAATAGTAGTCGTAATGAATTAGATCCGGTATGAAGGATATGTTTGTTGTTTGTGGTAAGGAAATTATTAATAGTTTACTGATGGTAAAGGGAGGAATAGATTAGCGAGTGGATGGAAAAGATCGAAATGGTTAAGGATATTGGTAAGAGTCTAGAATATTGTGTAGTGAAATATGCTACAGATATGTTGGTAGATTATGTTGTATCGTGATGGAACACGATGGTACAAAAATTATAGTTGGAAAATTATTACTCAGATGATATGGTCAGGATTTAAAATTCTTGTGCTAGAGCATTTTTATTCGAGTAATTAAACTCAGAGATTGGAAACTGAGCTATGAAAGATAGAAATGTTGTGTGCTGATCACTTAGAACACGCAAATCGTTTGAAGGAATTGTCATGTCTGGTAACATGGCTAATTACTCCTGAAACAAAGCAAAGTGAGTGCTAGATTGGGGACTAACTCCATCGATAAGGAGTATAGTCAACCCTGTAAAATATATACAACCTTTGGAAGGGTTGTGGCACAAGCCAGCATTGATATATTTGACTTTATGGGAAGCGGAATGGAAGGACGTTAGGTGAGACGTCGAGTGTTAAAGAAGGGAAATGATAAAGGTATAGTGCAAGATAGACTTGTGAATAAGTAGGTATGTCCTACAACCCAGAATTATACTAAGACTAGTTCTGGTGTGAAACCATGAACCGCATAAAGGGTCCTTCCCTGAATGTGGAAAATATATGGTTATCGGCAGGAAGAAGAATGTCGAGTGATAGTGGGCCACAGGTGTAGTAAAGATGGACGTAATGCCCCAATTGTAGAACCAATTGAAGCCTTGTGAACCGGCAACCCCCAACCCATTCCTGTACGACCACTCCGAACCCAACAACTTCAATAACAATCCACCCAAAGAAATCAAATTATGCCAAACAGTTGTATTTGCTATGAATGTGGCAGTACAGAACGATTCAAGAGAAATTGCCCAAAGTTGAACCAAGGTGTAGTTGGAAGACGAACCTCATGACAAGCATCAACCTCTGATCAAGCAAGGAGCCGTGCTTTTGTGAGTAATTTGAATAAAGCACGTCATGATCCAAAGGTGGTGTTAAGTATGTGGTAGTTTTAAATCAATAGACTTCAGTGATAATTTTTACGGTCGTCGATAGAAGTTAGTTCCTGCTAACCTCCTACCCTTTGGAAAGATACGATTAGTGAAACTATAGAACCCTATACTGTAGAATCGCTAACGGTAAACCCCTATTGGTTAACTAAATTGTACGGAATTGTCCTATTATTCTGAACGATTAACTTTCCTTATCGACCTACGACCAGTAAAACAAAGAAGTTTTGACGTAATAGTTAGCATGGATTGGCTAACTCAACAGGAAGGAGAAATCAACTATGAAAAGAAGATGATTAGAAGCTCTCTTTCGGACGATGAAGCGATTAAATACAGAGAAAAGTGTATGGTATTATATTGCCACTCAAATCTCATCTTGAGATGTTATAATATTTACGACAAGAAGACGTGGTGTATTTAACAAACGCATTGCCAAAGTATTTAAAAGAAAACATACAGAAGATATCCCGGTGGTACGCGAACTTCCACAAATTTTCCCAGAAGAACTTCCTGGATTACCGCCAACCCGACAGGTCGAATTCAGAATCGATTTAATACCTCAAGTTGGCCCTGTTGCTAAAGCATCTTACCGACTTGCGCCAACTGAAATGCAAGAATTATTGGATAAAGGTTGTATACGACCTAGTTAGTCGCCATGGGGTGCACCGGTGTATTTGGGAAATGAAGGACGGAAGTGTTAGGATATGTATCGAGTAGGGAGAATTGAATAAAGTGACGATCAAGAATAGGTATCCACTTCTTCGAAGTAAATGATCTGTTTAACCAACTGCAAAGGGCGATTTATCTTTAGAAAAAATGATCTTAGCTATAGTTATCACCAAATGAGAAATCCAAGAAGGGGACGTTGCAACAACAGCGTTTCGGACTCGTACGGCCATTGTGAATTCTTATTCATGCCGTTCAGGCTAACAAATGTGCCGGCAGTGTTCATGGAACTCATGAACCAGGTCTGTAAACTTTATTTTGACAAATTTGTCATAGCATTCATTGATAATATTTTGATATATTTGCAACATAAAGAAGAGCACAAACGACGTTTAAGGAAAATTATGGAAGTGTTAAAGCAAGATGAGCTATACGCGAAGTTTTCGAAATGTGATTTTGAATAAAGAGGGCATAATCCCTTGGTCATGTTGTAAAGCAACAAGGATTACGCAAAGATCCAAATAAGATAGAAACCGTTAAAATTGTACCAAGCGCCGATTTTAAGTCTCCCCGATGGAGACGATGATTCTGTCGCGTATTGTGACGCGTCACGTAGAGGATTAGGATGCGTGTTGACGCAGTATAATAAGGTCATAGCCTATACTTCCCGACAGTTAAAAGTACACGAGTAAGATTACACTACTCACGACTTAGAACTGGGAGCGGTTATCTATGCACTTAAAATGTGGAGACATTGTCTCTACGATACGAAGTGCACCATCTCCACCGATCATAAAAGTTTGCATCACATATTCGATCAGAAAGAACTATATATGAGGCAACGAAGATGGGTTGAGTTGTTAAACAATTACGACTGTGACATCCGTTACCACCCGGCAGGGCTAACGTCGTAACCGATGCCTTTAGTAGGAAAGATCGGGTTAAGCCATTGCGAATGAGGGCGTTGGGGATGATAGCCCAGTCGAACTTTTCGGATCTGATTCGAGTCGCTCAACGTGAGGCGTTGAAAGAGGGACAATTGGAAAAGGAGGAACTTTACGGCAATGAGAAGAATTTCGAACAACGCGTGCACGAAATTCTCCACTTCAAAAATCGGATTTGGATCCCGACCCTCCATGACCTTCGTGAATTAATCATTGACGAAGCGCATAGATCGAAATAATCCATACATCCGGGATCGGATTTGACTATTGATGATACGGATATCTGAAAGGATTTTTATTAATGGTCGAGTTTGGAGAAAGATATGGTCACGTATGTTGGTGAATATTTAAGTTGTGCAAGAGATAAAGCTACATACCGAAAACCCTTGGGAACGCCACAACGACAGAAAAGTCGCCAATGATAGTGGGAATAAATTACATCGGATTTCGGGACGCAAATTCCCAAGATATATTAAAGGCATGAGGACAATTGGGTAATCGCGGATCTATTAACCAATCCTCGAATTTCATTCCAATCTATGACGATTACCACAATGAATTCTCGCCCAAACTCCCGATGGTGAAATGGTATCTCGTCGTGGAGTACCATTTTCAATTATCTCAGATCGAAATAGTCATCCTACTTTCATTATTGGAAGGCGGGGAAGGAAGCATCGAGAGCTTGAAGCTTTCTATGGGTGAAGTAATTATCACCAATTTGTAAATTGAAAATGGGCGTCAATCAAGCCATAAGATTTGAATTGATTCGAGAAACAACCAATCGGATTTATAATATTTAAGATGAGTTGAAAGCATCGCGAGATTGGTAAAGGATTTATGCCAACATTCATAGGAAACCATTGTCATTGGAAAGAGGTGACAAGGTATTTTAAGACATCACCTTAGAGAGGTGATATGAGGTTTGGCAAAACCGAAAATAGCTTCTTAATAATTTGGACCCCATGAGAACTATCTCCATGGTTGATCATTTAGCTTATCGATTAAAGTATTCTAGTGGCTAAGTACTATACATGATGTTTTGCCATGTATACGGATTGAAAAGTGCCTAAGCGATGAGGCAACGAAAGTACTAGTAATAGAGGTACTCATAGAAGACATGTTTGATATCATAACTAATTCCGTAGAGGTAGTAGACGGGAAAACTAAACAGTTTGGACATACCAAGCTTTATTAATTAAGATTAAGTGGAATTCACAGCGAGGACCAGATTATACTTGGTAACGCGAGGGTGAATTCTGAAGGAAAACCCCCCCCCACCTTTCTCTCGAAAGGAGATAGTGGGCGTGTAAAATTTCGAGGACGAAATTTCTTAACGGGGGGAGAATGTAACGATTCCGACGAAACCAAGTATACCCTAACCGGTAGATGTTAGTTACGTCATATGTAATGTCGGGTACATGAGTTACCATGGTAATTATACGAGAATACATGGTTCATTGTATTGATTGTACGTGAATATATAATTCACCGTATTGATTATGCGATCAAACGATCGATATTTATTGAAACCCGAACGACTCGGGGATTACATTATAGACGAATTATATGATGTTTAGTAATGACTACGAAGTATTAAAGCTTCGGGATAAGTGATTTACGGCACATAAAAAGAATTTCGATTTAATGGTACGTCGGTACCTTAAACGAAACCTTTAATACCAAACCGAGCAAGAGACGATCGATCAAGCCGAAAAAGATGCACAATTATTAATAATATAATGTTTCAAGTTAATAAATGTCATGGTTTAAGTTTTTAAAGTTTTTAAATCGGTTTTATATAAATTTTATTTTTAAGCCGAAAAACGACCGTTTAGACCTCGTTTTGAGCGGAATTAAACGTTTAACTGAAAAACGAACTGAACCAGATTATCCACAACATTATCCGGATTGCGTAATCTGAATGTGTGGCCAAGATTGAACATGTGGGTCCCACCCCACACATCCAATAGTCCGATCGGACTACCCTTCATCCAACAACAATTCATTTTTTCTTTTTTTCACAACTCTCTAGCTCAAATCCTCTCCATTCTCTCCAATCCTCATCCAAAAACCCGAGATTCTAGCAAGAACAACGAGGTAAAGACCGAGTTATAATCGTTTTCATAGTTCTTTCTCGAGTTAGTTACAAGAAAATGAGGTTTCAAATGAAAAATGGGTGAAAACCCGAGATGAAACCGATTCTTGCATGATCAAGTGATGTATATAAGTTATACAAGGGATCTTGGTCCAAGAAAGGAGTTAAAAGAGTCAAAAACGAATTTTTACGGTTAAATCTTTGTTTTATTATCATAACCGTAACCATGAATGAAATGGCTTGATCGTGAGTGTAACTTGCTTGGTATTGTGGTATGTTGTTTGTAGGCTCTGTATTTAGTGGTAGATAAGGCGGAAAGATGAGTTTGTAGCTTGTAGTGGCGGAAAACGAAAGGTATATTCGGTTTTTGTCGGTGTATGTGTTTTTGGACAGATTGTTGTTCGTTTAGAGTTAGGTCACGAAATTTTACAGAGGTGTTAAACACATGGACATATGATTTCTGTGAATTTTTGGTAATTTTGGGATGAAGGATGAATATTTGGTGAATTTAATGCTCGGTTTTGGCCAAAATTGGTGAAAAATAGTTAAATATCATGAAAAATTCTGGAAAATTGTGGATAAGCTTTTCATATCATGTGTAAGTCACACACAAAATTTGAGGTCCGTTGGAGAAGTCTAAGTAGGCTTTTCGGTTAAACGAGTTCTAGGAATTTCTAGCTCGGTTTTAGTAAAAATGGCATTCAAAAGAAGATTTTGGTTTTGGAAAAATTACAGGGGACTATGTGGATGGCAGGGGACATCCAGGAGAAATTTGGGATTTTTCTAAGATCGTTTGGTATTTACGACATATTTAGTGTTTAAATGGTGTTTAAAAATAGATAAGTAAATTTTAAATATAAGAATTAATTCTGGAAATATTTTTATAAAATTCCCCACTGTTAAAAAGTGATTTGTGCAAAATTTCAAGATCCGAGAGTAAACGGATAATTATTTGTGCTAATTATCAAACTTTTAAAGTAAAACGCGTAAACCGGTGAAGTTCGCTTAAGCGAGCTGACTGGTGTACAAAAACCCTAAAAATGAACTATTTTCATATAAATGAGCTAAACAAGTAAAAATAAATCATCCGAAAATAATTCGGATGATTTGAGTAATTTTAATCTATTTTAATAGTTTCCGGTACGCCAAAGACGGAAACGGGTCCCGCGGCCAATCGGGACGTCTAAACCGAGCTATAATTTCACATCTTTAAATAAATTATCCGTCAACCACTATTTTCGGGTCATGTGTGACCAAACTCATTTTTGAAACATAAAAACGGATAACAGTGCTAGGCACGCAAAACGAGAAAAACGACTAATATTAGTTGTGACCTTGGAACTCTAAACGACATCACAATCTGAGTCCGGAGAAGTGTTTCTGGGTTAACCTTGCCCCCAGAACGGGTACAGTGCTGGGTTGACAGTGTCCCCAGGTGTACCGATTGATAAGATTAAAGATTATATAAACAATAATTGTATAATAATGATCGTAGGGATCATATTACAGATTGGACGAGTTAACTGATATTGATTGTTGTTACCTACTTGCATGTGCTAAGGTGAGTTTTCACGAGCCCCTTTTACTGAACTGTTTTAAATATTTTCCCGGGGCGGAAAGCATGTTTTTATCAAAGTGTTTAAGTACATGCTGATCGCATGGAAATGAACGTATTTATATAATGTTTATTGTACGGGAATCGTACGGTAATGAATTAAGATGGTAATTGTCTGAGTTGCTAACAGTGTAAGGCCCGAAACAGTGTTCTGGGGTAACCGAGTTCCCAGAGGTTATTAAATGTGTTCTGGGGTAACCGAGTTCCCAGAGGTTATTAAATGTGTTTATGGGGTAACAGAGTTCCCAGAGGTTATTAAATGTGTTTCTGGGGTAACAGAGTTCCCAGAGGTTATTGGAAGTATTCTGGGTTAACAGTGTCCCCAGAGGTTATTAAATGTGATTCTGGGGTAACAGAGTTCACAGAGGTTATTGGAAGTGTTCTGGGTTAACAGTGTCCCTAGGGGTTATTTGATATGTTTTCGGGATTAACAGAGTTTTCACTTGTGGACTCAGCATAATTACATCACTTATCTATGATTATTATAAAGATTTATCATGGTTCACTAAAATTGTGAAACTCACCAACTATTCGTAGTTGACCCGTTTTCTCATATGCTTTTCAGGTACAACTAAGATAAAGTGATTGATTACGTGCTAAGTGCTTGATGTGTGTAAGGGTTGCGTGCTGGACATTAGGATACATTATAACAGATAGAATTATGAATCGTATTGTATGATGTGTGTATCACCTAGACGGTAAAGAAAGACGAGACAATGTAATTTTGAAGTATATTAATGCATTCGGTTTTCTTTATAAACAATGTGGTTGATATCAGAGGTGTCTGTTGCATCCCGTTTACGTTTCCGCTGCGGTCACGGGGTGTTACAGGAAAGTTGATGAGGTTGTGTATGTTGAGCAACCTCCGGGTTTTCCTGACCCAGATTTTCCAGACCATGTGTACAAGTTAAGCAAGGCATTGTATGGATTACATCAGGCACCTCGTGCCTGGTACTCAACTCTGTCAGACTACTTGCTTGAAAATGGGTTTGAAAGAGGGAAAATTGATAGCACGTTGTTCGTTAAGAGAGAAGGAAGCGACTTCCTGCTGGTGCAAGTCTACGTGGATGACATTATCTTTGCTGCATCTAAAGTCTCCATGTGTCAGGAGTTTGAGGACGTCATGAAGAAAAGGTTTGAAATGAGTGTTATGGGTGAACTAACTTTCTTTTTAGGATTGCAGGTTGATCAGAAGAAGGATGGGATGTTCATTCATCAGACCAAGTATGTCCATGATGTGCTCAAACGCTTCAAGATGGAGGACAGCACTCCATTCGACACTCCAATCTGCGTCAATCACAAATTGGGTGCTGAGTCAGACGGTGATGCAGATGTGGACCCAACTCAGTATCGGGCTATTATAGGTTCTTTAATGTACTTAACTGCTTCTAGGCCTGATATAATGTTTGCTGTTTGTCTTTGTGCTCGTTTTCAGGCAAACCCAAAGGAATCTCACATGAAAGGTGTGAAGAGGATCTTGCGGTATCTCAAGGGCAAACCGAAGCTGGGGTTGTGGTACCCGAGAGGAGGAGACTTGGAGCTAGTCGCCTACACAGACTCTAATTATGGTGGGTGCAATCAGAGTCGGAAGTCAACAACAGGAGGATGTCAGTTTCTTGGTGGCAGATTGGTGTCGTGGCAATGCAAGAAACAGACTTCGGTCGCAATTTCAACCTGTGAAGCAGAATACATGGCAGCATCCAACTGCTGCTCCCAGGTTCTTTGGATTCAACAACAGTTGCGCGACTATGGTCTGAATTTCTTACTTACTCCTATTTGCATTGATAACACAGCTGCTATCTCAGTAACTAACAATCCCGTGAAACATAGTAAAACTAAACATATTGACATACGTCATCATTTCATACGGGATTGTGCTGAGAAGAAACTGATAGTGCTTGAAAAGGTGGATACCCTTGATAATTTCGCTGATATTTATACTAAAGCGTTTGATAAAACAAGATTTCAAAACCTTATCGAGCTAAATGGGATGATCAATCCCGAGTAACCATGCTTTTCTTGTAATATTTAAAAAAAAAAAAAAAAAAAAAAGGGTCACTATCGCTTAAAAATATGTCGGTTACATCAGTTTGAAGGACTTGTCTTCGGATATGTTTTGGTCCTCATTTTCTACTTGTAGATTTTGAGGATAGCCATTAACCAGATTACTAATTGTGACCGGGGCGGTTTATGATGAGTTTTCATTCTTTCGCTTAAAATTAGTCGATCATACTTAGTTATAAGGACACATACTAGTATGTGGTCGGTCCAGCTGATCCATTGGATCTTCGGGATAGCCGTTTACCTGAAGACTTTGTTTTGGGCGGGGCGATTAATGTTAAAATTTTTAAAAAAAAGGGAAATGAAATTATTTTTCAAGTCTACTACTTCGTAAGAAGTACGTTTGCTATGTTAAACGGAAAATTGATCCAACCGTGGAAAATGATAGATATACTAACTTTGTGTGCTTAACTGGTGAGGTTATTAGGCTTAAAAGGCTTTAGGACAGTCATTGTATGTCAATGTAACTTTTTATGGTGCGTAAAAGTAGACGTGATACAAACTAAATTTACTTGATTTTACGTGGAAACTCCTTAAGAGTTTTGCTTGTCTTCATTTATATCTTTCCGAGTGATAGGCAGAAAAGCGATTACCCAGTCATACACGAGCCCATGTGTGGTCTGATTCCCGTGAAGATAGCGTTTCAAGAAACTGCAGTGATCCAGATTCGGGACTTGCAGTTATTTACTACTCTGAAGTCTATGAAAAAAATAATAATAATAATAATAATAATAAAAAAAAAACATTTTTAAGTATTGAAACATTCTAGAGATGAGAGTGTCAAGACTTCTCAGTCTTAGAGTAAGAAGAAGAACGGGAACCAGATGAAGAGTACTTACAACTTAATCAGACACTATGGGTCGAGGTCAATTCGGGGTGACTTGGGGAAAGCCAAATACGCTTTGAGGATAGATAGGAGGCATCAATATTTCTGAGTTGTTGCCCACTTAAATTTTGAGGCATATTTGAACCTAACTCGTATAACAGAAACGATGAAAACCATCTTAAGTTATTTACCTGCTTACGACCTGTCTCTTTATGTCATAATACAGCTAAACACGGATCTATGTGACAGTCACATACTTAGTATGATTCCTGTTCGGATCTTTTCTAAAACATAGCAGTCCCTATCCAGACTGAAATTTGATCCCTTATACTTAAATTGTTTAAAGTTTTCTTTTTCTGTAGTTGTATTTGTTTATAACGGGTTACTTGGACTTGAACGTGTCATTTAGTTCTTAAAGAAAAGTTTTATAACTTAATTGGAAAAATGTTAAACTTATAAGGTTAAATTTTGTAAATATATAGGCGATGTTGTTAAACAGGCGAAGTTGTGGATAACTTCGCCTAGGCGAAGTTTTCCGTAACTTCGCATGAATAACTCCGCCCATATATAAGGATTTTCAACAGTCAATTCGTTCATTATTCTAAATATCAGCGAACTTATTCTCGTCTTCACAGCGAACTTACACAGATACAAAACTTGTTATCTTGTTCTTCGATTTCAAACCGATCTAAAGGTTGTTTGGGTTCTTTTATCAAATGTTATATGTTCATTGATGTTAATCTAAGGTTGTTTCGACAACCGGTTAATAACCTCGAACAACCGATCTTTAAACCCGATTTCAAAACTTGTTTTCCGTGTTCATGAGTAAACTGGTCGTTTAGTTATCCTTAATATCATGTGTTTTAGCCTCCTCAATCGTCAAAGTTAATCGAAACACCAGTTTTACGGATGTCGATTAACTTTACTGTCGCCGTTTCAGATTCAGGCGAAGTTAAGGTTTAGGCGAAGTTATCCGTAACTTCGCCTGATGCTTAAATTCGCCTGAGGCGAAGTTATCCGTAACTTCGCCTGAAACTTAAATTCGCCTGAGGCGATGTTGCGGTGAGGCGAACTTAAAGATGAAGCGAAGTTGTTCCCAACTTCGCCCCAACTTTAACTTCGCCTGGATCCTTTTAACTTAACAATTATTAGACGAACTTAAAGATGAAGCGAAGTTGTTCCCAACTTCGCCCCAACTTTAACTTCGCCTATACAGTTTTTATCACAACTTCGCTCATGGTAACAAGCGAACTTGTGTTATGTCTTAATGTTTATCTAACTTGGTTCGTTTGTTGCAGAGATGGCTGCTGTTGCCGGTGCTGGAGGTGCTGGAAGAGATGACGGAGGAGATAATCAGAGGCAATTCTTCCCGGGTCACAATATGTACATTACCTTAGACCCGGAATCGAGCGGCGTAGAGGACTACCGTGAGATCATTTCTTTCCTCATTCGCTTGAGGATATTTCACGCAATCACGACGACTCTGCCGATATCCTTACCCAATATCGAGGATTTCTGGCAGACGGTGGAGTATGATTGTCGTGTTGAGCCCCCGGTCATGAGAGCAACAGTAAATAATCAAGAAGTTCAGTTCTCATCTGAACAAATTCGGGTGGCGTTACGCTTTGGAGAGGAGACTCGGGACGACCTGACTGACTTTGTGGCTCCGTTTCGTGATGGAGCATTTCTAAGAATGGGCTATTCTGGTCCATTGGGCGATACCCAGAGACGGAAGGGGTTCCTGCTCGATCAGTGGCGCTTCCTCATGCACGTTATGATAGTATGCATGTCTGGGAGGAAGGCGGGCACTGATGGTATGGTTGCGACCATGCAGTCAGTAATGACTGCTCTGACTTATAACAAACGTTATAGTTTTAGTCAGATGGTCTTTTACGAGATCGACAGACAGAGGAGGGCGATAGCTCGGGAGCGGTTCATTATGTATCCAAGATTCATCCAGATGATCTTGAACCATGTAGCTCCGAATCTGCCTCAAAGACGCCCGATAAGATACGTGGAGAGTGTGAGCAAGCGTATCTTTGCTCAATGTCGCACTTCCAGTGCGAGGAGCAAGCCTGAACTGCGTCCAAGGCATACTCCACTCTTTGGGTTCTTAATAAACCCGGGGTATGTTCCTGCTGCTGGGGACGAGTTCAGAGATCCTCAACCACGACAGGCGGGAGCACCTCAAGCTGTACCTGCTGCGCCTGTTGTGCCGGCTGAAGAGGATGTAGACCTTGATGCTGCATTTGGCGGCCAAGGTTTCTTTGACATGGATCGTTTTGGTACACATGAAGAAGTACAGGTCTCTGCTACACAGGTGAGGGAAGTGATTGTGACTAGAGCAGCTACGACGGTGGCTGACTCCGATCTTGACGATGTGATGGATGAAGCGAGGAGGATGTTGGTGACACGTGAGAGGACGTTGGGGAAGAGGAAGAGGACAGTTAATGATACTGAGTCTGAAGAAGAAGAAGATGATATACACAAGTTGATCAGACGTTCACGACGTGAAAGGACAGGTGCTGGTATGGGAGCTGGAGAGACTTCACGAGTCATACGTTTTGCTCCATCCGCACTGTCAGGTATGTCAATTGTTCCTACTTCTGTACAGGTTACAAGCGCCGCAGATGTTCCTGTGGTGGCTACATCAGCCGTCGGCATCCCATCCACTACACTACAGACGACGACTCCGGAGATTGTGTCGTTACCACCTCCAACGCTTACTCCTTCAGAGGTGGTGGCACAATTTGTAGAGTCGATACCACCTGCGGTTACGTCCACAACTGCTTCTGAAGTCCCAGTTGCATTCGAAATCCCTGCTGAGTATACTCCAGATACATCTAATATGAGATTTGATTTCGATGCAACCATCTCAGACTCGGAGAGAATAGCTGCACTTGAGCGGGTCGTGGCAGAGCAATCAAGGATCAACTTTATCCAGACCCAGGCTATTCAACGCCTTGTAGCAGAAAATCAACTACAGTCGCCCCTCCTGGTTGAGCATGGGAGGATTATAGATGCTATGAAGGCATTCTTGGCATCTCAGGGGGAGACAGGCTGTAGAGGCGACGAGTTAAGGACTAAGAAGAAAAACGACAGAGATGATGATCCCAATGCACCGAAAGGTGCAGGTGGTGAGTTGCCAAGAACTACTCAAGCTCTTGGGACTTCCACAGCTCAGGGGGAGTCCGCAGGTGCAGTTGGTGGTGATGATGTGGTGATGGTTGATGATGAAGATGATGTGATTGATGCGTTGAGAGAGTTAGATGATGATATGCTAGATGATGATGTGTTTGATGATGATGTGCTGCCGTGTGAGGAGATTGAGAAGATTGGCGCACATATTGTGATTGAAGATGGGATAGAAGAAGGGGAGATAGTAGAAGAAGACGTTGAACACGAGATCCCAGATGTTGAGAAAGCCGACATGGGTACTGAGATGGATGAGACTGAGTGGGAGGAGCAGCCTAGGTGGAAGGAAGGATGTGCTCATTGGTTTATTAAGACCAAGAAGCCTGCTGTTCCAGCCATGTTCAAGAAGAGTTATAACATCAAAGGCTATGCTGAGTCGAAGAAGGGAATTATCTGTTGGATATATGATGAACAGATAAAGTTGTTTGTGGTGAAGCGTTATGATGGTATTCAATACTTCAAAAGAACCCTGAGATCTCTCAATACGTTGCCGGAATGTGAGGTGAAGGAATTGGCCAGGTTGGGCCTGATAAATAGAAGTGACGACAACATGGCAAGAGTGATTGGGAAGATCGTGTGGAAAGAAAGCATAAAAGAGAAGAAGTTTGAATTATTAAAGCCACAGAAGGGAAAGCTCGTGGAGGATACAGAAAGGGGAATGAGAGCAGATGGCAAGCCATGGATGGTGATGAAGTACAAACCGATCCGATGCATCAAGGAGGTTCCAATGAAGACTATGCCTCAAGATGTTTTGAAGAATCTTAAATGGTGGTATGTTGATTGCCAGACTGCTGAAGCCGTGATGGAAGACGAAGATGAACAAGAAGTCCTGAGGGTGTATGATCCGATGCATCTTGTTAACTTATCGAAAGCTGATCTGCAAGTGTTGAATGAAAAGAAGATATTCTATATTCCTGCTTGGAAGGACGAAGCGAGGAAATATCAGCGAGTAGTCACGGTATGTGTTAGAGAAGGAGTGCATACGTGAAGATACAGGATTACAAGACAAGAGCTTAAAGATCAAGATATGAAGCTACTGCCAAGGGGGAGTCTGTTGGTGCATAAATGTCAGTAGTTCATAGTCTAGTGTCTGTAATTGAGTCTGTAATGTTATTTATGTTTTTGTTATAAGCGAAGTTGTTAACAAGTTCGCCTAGGCGAACTTGTTGAACGAGCGAAGTTATGGACAACTTCGCCTGAACATATCAGGCGAAGTTGTCGTGTATATAAATACAAGCTTACGGCTTGGTTTAAGTTAGGTGAATCAGTTAATTGTTCAGTGAATCGAGTTTGTTCGGTAACGTGAGTCTGTAATAGTGATATCGTATCACGTGTTCGGTTATCAATATAACGTGTTCGTTTATCATATCGTGTTGGTTTGATTTGCTTTCTACACTCGTAACGATCTACGCAGGGATTCCGCACCTGAGTAGACCGCGATATCTCGTGTGATCCGTCCAGGGAACCTACAATTCTTTCGTTCAGCAACACCGTTTTGTTGTGGTACATATGGGGCACTATATTCTCGATGAATTCCTTTTTGTAAACAAAAGAAATCCAATACAGTATTTTTAAATTCAGTACCATTGTCACTTCGAATTCTCCTCACTTTCTGTTTGTATAGTGAGTTCGATCTTAGTAATTAAGTTTTGAACGAGAACCGGTGTTTGATCTTTCGAACTCATAAACAAGACCCATGATTATCGTGAATAATCATCAATAACTACTAGGAAATACCAATCTCCCGAAATACTCGCACGATTCACTGGACCGAACAAATCCATATGAAGTCGCTCAAGAGGAGTATCAATGGAATTTAATAAATTAGATGGGTGTGACTTCTTCTTCTGTTTGCCCTTCTTGCAAGCAACACAGTGATCAGATAACTTAAAATTCTTCAACGAAACTCCCTCAACTAAGTCATTAGCCATGAGATAGTTCATCTTTCGAACATGTATGTGACCCATTCTACGATGCCATAGAATAGAGTCTTTCTCGGTTGCTTTCGAGACAAAACATGTTTCGATCGATGTTGATATTTTAGAGCTCATATTCAAGACATAAATATCATTTGATCGAGGTGATCGCATGACAACCATGTCCTCAGGAATCACATAACCCGGTTTTAAAATCAGACACTCTTTATCTGTAAATACTGTAGTGTATTGCTTATCATAGATTTGCGACACACTCAATAAATTAAGGTCCACTTTATCACAATAGTTAAACTTCTCAAATGTAATATGCCCATTCGAAACATCACCTTCTTGTGTAATCATACCCCCAGAATTCCCAGCAAATGCAACATAACCCCCTTGAATATTTCTTACATTTGTTAAGAGGTCGAGATTTCCAGTAATATGACGAGAACATCCACTATCCATAATCCAGTTTTCACCAGAAATGGTCTTGGATGTAACCTACACACAAATGAAAATAATTAGTTCAAAAAGGCAGCCCATACCTCAATCTTGGGCACCTTTTGGTTTTCTTGAGAAAAGTTAAACTTAGTTGCATTCAATTGTTGTTCAGCAACTAGAGAATAAGTTACAGGTTTCTTAGACTTTCATCTTAGATACGCAACTTGAACTACATTTGAATTAACATTTTTGCATAACGGTTCGGTTGGAATAAACTTTGGTTTAACAGAACCATGAGTTTCATTCACATGAACAACTTTTCGAGGATGCACATTTGAGAACATAATATGAGTATCATCAGCATACGACACAGGTCATTTCAGAATCTCCTTTACCAAAGGAACCGGTTTGGAATGGTCCTTGATAAAAGGATGAAGATTCTGATAGTTCTTCTGGCCACAATTTCTTACTACATGATCTTGTTAACCGCAAAGGAAATAGCTTCGCATGTCAACATGATGATGTTGAGAATTAGTCGGAACATGTGACACGGAGGATCAATGATGACTCACATTTTTGGTCATGCTCTTAGCAAAATCATCAGATAATTTAGATTTCTTTTTCAAATAGAAATCTAAATTAGAACAATTTGAAAAACTTTTCAACGTATATGTACCAGTTGACTTCACAAATTGAACTTTCTTAGTTTGTTTTAAAACTTGCTTTGCTTTAGTCAATGGATCAGATGAGGCTGGTGTTTTTGCTTGAGCATATTGACGTTCAAGATCTTGAATCTTGGAAGTTTCATTTTGAAATACACTTTCAATAAGTTCTGGTTTAATGATACTTATTGGAATGTCTTTCTTAGTGAACATTGTGTCTATCCCCTTTAACTTAAATACTCTACCAATAGATGGCTTGGAAACAGTTGGAATTATGAAACGCAACAAATCCTCATCAGAAATTTTTGGTTTTTCTGATTTCTTGGCCCTTACTGGTTTAATATTGATATGAGTATCTTGTTTCACCTTGGTTGTGTGCGAACCATACACAGCCTCTTCAAATTCATGAGGTTCACAAAGTATGTGATTTGAACTTGGAATGTGCTTGTTATTGTGTATGGTTTCAGGTTCGAACACATCCTCAATGATAAATGTGTCAACATTTTCAACAAAAACTTTGTTGCTTTGAACATGAGGTTTCTGAATTGAAGGTTGGGCTTTAGCAAATTCAGGTTTAACTGGTTTTGTCTTTTCAGGAATCAAAGATTCTTTAACAATTACATCCTCTTCTTTGTTAGCAAAAGGATTTGGTTTGTAATCATTATGAAAAGGTGGTGGAATCGCAACAAAACCTATTCCTTTCTTTGAATCTTTTTGCTTACCAGATACTTCAATTATTTCATTTAGCAAAAAGGAAGAGTTTATGAATTTGCCCAATTTGTTCTTTAAATCAAGAACCTCATTTTCAAGCTCAGTTATCTTTGATCTATGTTTCAAGATTTCTTGAAATTTTTGATCATTGATGGTCATTTTCACTGACAACTCAGCCTTCTGATCATGATTACTTATAGTTAAAGCCTCAATTTTCTCTCTTGAATTCATTTGAGAAGTCAAGGATTGCCTATAAGTATCTTTTAACGAAACAATCTCTTTTAGCAAATTATCATTTTGAAGTTTCAAGGCATCTATCTTAGACTTATTGGTCTCACAATCAACACATGATAAGTTAGAAGTAGAATTACTAACCTCATTTTGTTTAGCCATGCAAGCAGAAGTGGTTGAATCACTGATCTTTGCCATGCAAGAGAAAGTAGTTGGAAGCTTTTCACTTGAATCATCAGACTCAGACTCAGTATCAACATCAGAAGAGATTTCACTTCCACTTACATCTTGAAAGTACTCAGGAAATCCAAACATTACCAAATTTGCTTGATTGTTACCACATAATAACCTTTGTGACCAGTCATCTCCATCTACGTTGGATAACATTGCTTGAGATCCAGAAGACGAAGGTTTACCTCCAGAAGACTCTCCAGCATCACTACTACTCTTTCCCGATGAGTTTTGATCTTGTTTTCTAGGACCGGTATACTCCTTTTTAGGCTTATCACATTCTTTGGCAAAATGACCAAACTCTTGACAATTGTAACACTTGACCTTTAACTTGTCAAATCCCAATTTCTTGTTCAACGAAGGAAGATCTTTACTCGTTCATTGCATGAACTTTTTCACTTTTCTGACTATCATAGCCATGTTCCACTTTAAATCCATCAGTTCTAAATCATCAGGATCAATCTGATTGTAATCTTCATCGGTTAAATCACTTGTGGCAATTTTACTACTAACCAAATTCTTATATGAAGTCATGAAAGCAGATAAGAAGGAAAAATTTTGTTCAGCCTCTCTCATGTTTACATTTGGTTGTGATGAGAATTGATTTGATGATGAAGAACTCCCAGATCCTCCAGAAGACCCAGTATTTCCAGTTGCATAGAAACACGCACGTGGATCACTATAGATGGTTGTTGCATTTTCACTTGCAGTTTGTGTGAGAAAAGCTGTGATAGGTGAAATAGTTGAACTTAATGGCATGCTTCTACCATAGAATGTAGGATCTTGATTATCTTTCGAAGACTTCTGACATTTAAGATCATATTCTCGAGCCTCGATCTTTTGCAGAAACTCAGATGCAGTCAAATCCTCATTACTAAAATAATTATTCTCCTTCAACACCATAAGTAAAGTTGAATAAGAACTTGGCAAAGCACTTTTAATAGTATCAATCTTGTCAAATTCAGATATCTCCAATTTCATCTTGTCCATTTCGGCTATCAAATGATTAAATCGTGTAGTCATCTCTTCAACAATTTCACCCTTTAGTAGGTTAAAGTTCCTATATTGAAACTTGAGCATAACCTTTTTTCTTTCAGCAGTGTTTCCCATACTTCTCATATGGATATGTTGAAATAAAGAAGCACAAATCTTAATACTTCCTACTTGGTGAAAGATGTTTTCAGGTAAAGCCATAGTAAGAGTAGAATAAGCTTTTGTCTCAATTTCTAATGCTTTCTTCTCTTCAACCGAGTATTGAGAAATAGCTTTAGGTGTAAAACCAATAGTCTCATCTCCAATCATTGGAATGGTGTAAACCTCATCCAAATAGTATGAACAATCAGGGTGAACTGACCCTAGATGAGCACGAAAACGGGGTTCCCATTTAGCAAAATCTCTAAATTTCATCAAACGTGGACATTTCGAATGTGAACCAATATCGGTATCAAGTTTCAACATTTGTTGCATCAACATGTTTTGAGAAGCGAGTGCATACATAACAGCCATGTTTGCTAAATAATCAATTTTCTTAAACGTCAAGAATTAAAATTAGGTAACGGACTGTAAACAGTGTAACGAACTATGAACAGTAAACGTAACGAACTGTGAATAGTAGCGAATCAGGTAGGCGAATCAGGAATGAAGTTTAACGAATTAAACAACGAATCTGATAGTCAACGTGAAGATCAATGAATTAGTCAAACTAACGAATTGACTAAGCAAATTACTAAGTACAAGCTTAGCGAATTATAAAGTTTTCTGTAACGAATTACCAAGAGATACTTAACGAATTAGATAACGAACAAGCTACAGTTGATAACGAATCAACTTATAGGGAATCAGGTTGTTACAACAGTTTGTAACAAACTCTGACACCGAATGCCACGTGGCAAAGGTTGTTATAACACAGTTTCCAAGGTAAACACGTATCACACGAATCAGTGAACACGAATCAGACAGAATAGCGAACTAGTTAAACGAATCAACTATAACTCATAGCGAATTGGTGAAATATGTTAACGAATCAAGTTGAAACAGTTAACGAATTACTACTGAAAATAACGAATCAAACTTGAATCTTCATATCTTCAAATCTTCAAATGAACATTTCCAGAAATCTGGAATTTGAAGAACACTAACCCAGAAACATGAATTTTTAATACAAACTCAATGTCCAACCAAATCGCTCAAATAAGCTACCAAAATACTTGTAAATCAATCTCGAATTCACTAGTATCAATTCCGTAACGCAATTACACTTAACACATATCCAATTTGACCAAAAACAATACTCTGTTTCTTGGCCAAACCCATATTTAAAATAAACAATCCAAACACAGTCCAAACCTCAATTCCAGTCAACCACAGCTCACAATAGTCTTACCAAACCCAATACTAATCTAATCCTTCCATAATCAAACCAAATCAACTTTAATTTGATTCAAAATCAACCCGAACATTAATTTAACATTGAATAACAATTTAACCATCTATAATAACGAATTAACTATCAAATTCAAGAGCAAAAGAGCACCGAAATCTTTGATACCACTTGTTTGATCTAAGTTAACCCTTACTAACACAGATATCAAATCTGAGTTGTCGATAATTAACTTCTAATACGGATCTAGTTCATGATTGTCATTGATCTATAGTTAATACATTATCTATATCTATATGTATTGATTGTATGTATGTAAATAATATCAGTATGAAGATTGAGAGAGAGATCGGACTGGGGTTTGTTAATTAACTCTCAAAAACTTACATTAATGTGTGAACAGTGTTCACTATAAATAGATGATGGAGTTAGTTCGTTAACATCCCCTAACGAACTAAACTCCAATTCGTTACATACATTAAATAGACAATATTCTTAACGAATCACCCCCTGATTCGTTAAACATCCTCAACGAATCAGGAGGGATAATATCTTAAGTCTTAGTTCACTAAACATCCTTAGCGAACTAGACATTACATCAATGAATTACACAGATAGATTAATTTTTTATTACATTAAACAAAACGACAAATACGTTAACGATAAATACAAAGACTCAAGAAGCAAAACCGTGTACTATCATAAACATTTGCTTTGTTTACACGTTTCCTAATGTTTGGCTTACATTTTTCAGGTAAACGGCCTAACTTTGTGCGCCTTCTTAAGTGCAGTGGTAAAGGCGCACAAGGAAGTGGCAGGGAAACGGTTGCGTCTCCGAGAGATGCCGCCGCAAGAAACGCCATGGATGATGATGATGATGTTGTCCTCATCTCCAACGTTCCATTTGGGCCTCATGTATCTTCGTTGGAGACATTACACAGGCTTCTGTTGGCTTCTCCTTGCCTTCAGTCCCGCAGCCTGTGACTATTGTGTCTGTCGTGGGCACAAGTCCGATCGCCACAACTCTAATTATGGTGGCTATAGATCTTGTGTCTTTTGCAGCCACAGCTCTTGGAACTGTTGTGGATACGAATTTCGTATCTACCAGTTCATCTTGTTCCTCCTCAATCGGTGGGACGTTCACTGTTACACACCATTTGGCTTCCACCCCTGCGGGTTATGAAGAAGAAGAAGAGGCGCTCGCCTCTTCAAGAAACCTCGTCTTGGTGGATTCATGAAGATTAGCAGTCGTGTTAAGTTGTCAGGTATAAAATTTTACCTTTGGTCACATTTTTCTTCTAAGCAACCTTTCTTATGTTTCTGTGTTACCGGGGTTTTGGTGATTTCTTCATCGACTGCTGCTTCCATGGTTTTCACTGTTGCTTCTTCTCTGGCGGCTGCATTTGCCATTTTGCCGATGATGACAAGTGTGGTTAACTTGTTTGAGACGATGTCTGTTGCTCAGATGATAACTTTGCCAATGTTGACGGGTGTGGTTGGCCCGTCTAAGGCCGAAACTATCATGACGACGGTGCCTGTGTCGGTGAAGTCTTCTATTCCAATCATTTCCCAGCCAGCGGCGCCTGTTGGACCGATGAAGGTGATTATGGACGAATCCCCCAAGGTCGTTTGTACTGAATTTGCGGGTATTTCCTTTGCTGATTTCACGAAGTCCAGGCAGTCCTCGCCAGACAAGGCTTTTGTTCTTGACGGCGGCGAGGGTGTGCCGCCTCCTTATAATATTGGGACGACGGTACATGGTAATTTTTTTGATTTCCCTGGTAGCAGTGGCGGTGGCTTGAGTAGCGGGGTGCTGAGTGTAGATACAGATCCCCATGATTCTGTGGAGGCGAGCCAAATTTTTCGGCCTCGATGTAAGGTTACTCGGTGCCAATTTTGAAGACCCTGCCACTTGTGAAGATTTTTTTGAACATGTTGTTCCTCCCGGAGAGCGTATCGCTCGCACATTCAGCCTCGGGACAGTTTGTATTCTGACGCTGCTTTTCATGACGTCTAGCCTCTCTCCAGTTTTGCTAAGTTGATGCGCGAAAATCGCGATCTTCATGAGGAGAAGGTCGAGGCAAGTGCCACGATGAGAGAGATGGAGCAGTCGGTGAAATACTGAGGTTGCCGCCTGGAGGGCGGGCAAAGAAGTAGCAGAGCACCGCCAGGCTCTGACTATTGCTGAGGGTAAGTTGGCGAAAGTTGAGGCAGATTTGGCAGAATCTGTCCGCGAGCGTGCTACACGGTATAAAGAGATTCAGGCCGCATGCAAGAAATCTAATAATGACCTGGCTGATACACGCGGGCGCGCTCTTTCTGACAAACTCGAGAATGAGAACGCTACTTTGCGCAAGCGTATTGAAGAGTTGGATGTTGAAGTTGTCTTGAGGAAGGAGGACGCAGGCAAGTTGGCTGACACGTTAGTCTCTCATGAGGAGACTATCAAGTATTTGACTGCTGAATGTGCCGCTGCCGCCGCTGACCGCGATTGGCTGTTGAAACACGCCATCTGCAAGGTAATTATTTCCAAGTAGATATGCACTTTCTTTTTATCGTTTGTACTTTACTAACACCCTTGTTTTGTAGGTCACCCAACGCATCATTACCGATGACGATTTAACATGGTGTGTTGGGACCCTTGTTACTGCTGCTCAGCAACTTGGTCACAAGACTGCCTTTCAGGAGGCTGTGACACATTTGCGTGATAACCTTCCTCCTGAAGCTTATGTTCTTCATGGAATCGATGTGAAAACGGAGTACAAAGCCGCTGAGGCGGAGTATGATGGTCTTACGTTTCCCATCCTTTCTGAAGTTGCCCAGTACGCCAAGGAAGAAAATGTCATGCAATTTCTGAGGAAACTGCTGGAGCCCACGCAAGCTGGTCCGTCTGCTGGACCTGGCAGCGGTGATGGGGATGGCGTTGCCGCTGTTGATCAATCGGGGAAGAGTATAAACGATGTTGATTAGGTTATCCCCTTGATCTGTATAGTTAGGATTGTAACCTCTTTTGCGGGTGCTGGTACCCGCTTGTAATTATTTTTAAATATATGAAATGAACTTTCTTTTCTTTCTCAATTTGTGAAATGCTAAGTAACGTTTCCATTCAAATTTGCATGTTTTTACAATTTTGGAATCGATTTACATGTAACACTTTCGCAGCTGTGCCGCGTTCCATGTTCTTGGAATCGGCGAGCCATCGAGTTGCATCAGCACATAGGTGCCTTTTCCCAATACTTCTTTGATCTGATAAGGGCCTTCCCAAGATGGTGCTAGTTTCCCCTGTGCTTGCGCCTTTGATGCCTCGTTGTTGCGAAGGACGTAATCTCCAGTATTTAACTCACAAACCTTTACTTTTGCATCATAATACTTCTGTAGTTGGCACTTGTAATTTTATTCTCGCATTGCAGCCAACTCTCTACGTTCTTCTAGGAGCATTACGTCTAAACGTCTTTCCGCCTCATTATCGTTTGGTAGTGTGACTCTCGGTGATGGCACCCCCACTTCGGCTGGGATCATTGCTTCAGTACCATAAGTCAGGCTGAACGGCGTTTCTACGTTACTTGTACTTTTTTGGGTTCGTATAGCCCAAAGAACATGAGGCAATTGGTCAACCCATCCTTACCTGTAATTCGCCAGCCTTTTCTTGATGCCGCCGACAATGGTTCGATTGGCGCATTCCACTTCTCCATTTCCTTGTGGATGGGCGACAGAAGTGAATGTTTTGGTAATATTTAACTCCTTCAGCCATCCTTGGAAGCGTTGATCTGCGAATTGTGTTCCGTTATCGCTGACCAGATTCAAGGGCAGCCCGAAGCGGCATATGATAAATTCCCATATGAATTTTTTGATGCTAGCCGCATTTATCATCACCACTGGCTTTGCTTCGATCCACTTGGTGAAGTAGTCGATTGCGACGATTAGGAACTTTACTCTTCCTGGTGCTTCAGGGAATGGTCCTGTTATATCAATCGCCCATTTTTGGAAGGGCCAAGAAGATGTCACTAGGATCATCGCGTTCTTTGGATGCAAGGTGTTTGGCGCATGGCGTTGGCATGCGCCGCATCGTCTTAATTCTTTTTCTGCATCCACATGCATACCCGGCCAATAATACCCGGTGTTCATGATTTTTTCCACCACCATCCTTGGACCCGCATGTACACCGCAGATCCCTTCGTGAATTTCCCTTAATAGGTAGTTTGCGTCTTGTGGATCTACGCATCGGAGGAGTGGCCCCAAATACGATCGCCTATATAAGATGTCATCCTGAATTGTATAATTCAGTGCTTTGTGGCGAATCTTTCGGGCTTCTACTTTTTTGTCTGGTAGAATACCTGTTGAAAGGTAGGTGACAATTGGTTTCATCCAATTTGGTTCCACCGTTGAACACACACAAACTTCCCTGTTCATTGTTGAAGGTGTTGCTAGTACCTCTATGCGGACATCTTTTGCAAGATGTTTGAAACCAACATATGCCAATTTTCTAAGGGCGTCTGCTTGTTTGTTTTCGCTCCGCTTGATGTGCCAATTTTCTAAGGTTTGCCATTAGCGCCTTGGCTTGCGCTAAGTAAGATGCCATTTTCTCGTCTTTTGCGTCATATGACCCTTCGATCTAATTTGCCACTAGCATCGAATCGACGTGTGCTTCCAGGTGTTATGCCCCTAACTTCTTGGCAATTCTTAACCCCGCCAATAACGCTTCATACTCTGCCTCATTGTTTGTACTTTTGAATTCTATTCGTATCGCATATGTGAAGTGTTGTCCCTCTAGGATGGTTATTCTCAGCCCAGCACCTGCACCTTCGTCGTTGGATGCCCCATCCGTAAACAACTTCCAAACCTGTTCTTTTCGCTGATCTAGAGGGGGCTCTATTTCTTTCCGACACTCTTCTTCCATGTCGTGGGGTGCTTCCTCTATGAAATCCGCCAAAACCTGGCCCTTGATTGCTGGCCTAGGTTTGTATTCAATGGCGTGCTCTCCCAATTCTATCGCCCATTTCGCCAGTTTTCCGGACAGTTCTCGCTTGCTCAATACGTTTCGCAAGCGACAATTGGTGAGAACATGCATAGGGTGGCCTTGAAAGTATCTTCTCAGGCGCCGTGCCGTTTGTACCAGAGATAAGACCAGTTTTTCCAGGATGGAGTATCTTGTTTCCGCATCCTCTGGGGTGTGACTTACATAGTAAATCGGTATCTGGACACCATTTCTTTCCACCAATAGCACCGCACTAATTGCGATAACACTATTTCCTTTTATGACTAAGTCATCCATGTAAACTCTTGTCTCCCAATTTGAGACTTGAATTCATTGTCCATCAGCCATTGGTATGTAGACCCGGCGTTTTTTAGGCCAAATGGCATCAATTTGTAACAGTATGTTCCATTATTTGTTCTAAACGCCATTTTATCTTGGTCTGCTGCCGCCATATGAGTTTGGTGGTACCCCTTGTATGCGTCCAGAAAACATTTGAACCAGAAAGGGACTAGCGCGTCCACTTTTAGGTCAATTTCTGGTAAAGGGTAGCAATCTTTTGGGCATGCTTTGTTGAGATCTTTGAAGTCGATGCACATGCGCCATTGCCCAATTGCTTTAGGTACCATTACTGGGTTGGCTACCCATGTTTGGTATTGAATCTCGCGGATTATTCCCGTGTCTACCAGCTATTGGACTTAGTCATCCCAAGCTTTTGCCTGGTCTGGCCCCATCTTCCTTCGCTTCTGTACTATTGGCACAAAAGCCGAATTAACTTTTAGCTTATGCTCCACCTTGCTTCTTGGGACCCCCGTCATGTCCGCCGGGGTCCATGCGAATACATCTACGCTCTTAGTTAACAACCTTTTTAGCGTCGCCCGCGCTTCATCCAAGATGGTTGGTCCAATGCTTATGCTTTGTTCTGGAAATTTTTCGTTGAGCACCCATTTTTTCACTTCTCTTTCTTTGCTGCTTTTGGTTATCTTTTGTGGCGGTGTTTTTCTTTCCGCCATGTTACATTCTTTTGTTGGCCTAGATCATTGCTATCCTCGTTGGAGTTGGTACTCCCAACATGCCATGGGCTGTCGAGGGGTTAGCATTGTAGTCTCCAATCGCCTCCCTTCCTAAGATTACGTCATAATATGGCTGGGGCGTTTTCATGACCAAAAAATCCACATCTTCTGTCCGTGAATATATCCCGTTGCTGAGTACGACTGGAAATGTCAACTGCCCCAGCGGATATTCAATACTCTGATTGAAACCCGTAATTGGAGCATTGACGGGTATCAACCTCTACCTGTCTTTTTCTTCCATCAAATCGAAGCATTGGAGATACATGATGTCAGGGGTTGCTCCCGCGTCGATGAAAAAGCGCAGTGTTCGGTAGTGTCCGAATACTGCCGTGATTTCTAACAGCGCTTTCTTGTTTGCTCCTCTCTTTACTTTTGGGAAGATCACATGTTCTTCCATCCAGGCAGCATGCTCCGCCTGTCTACCCTTTTTGGATTGTACACTGCCAGAGATCATGTTGGCGTGAAGGTCCTTGATTTTCTTTTCTGGCCTTCCGCCGTCCCTTGGAGGCGGGAGTCTGTATTTCCTTTTGATACTCTTGACCAGGTGGTCTAACTTTCCGTTCCTGGCGTACTCTTCAATGGCGTCTTTCAAGTTGGAACACTGATTTGTTGTGTGGCCATGTTGTTCATGATAGTCACAATAACTTTTCATGTATGTGTTTGGCCCCTTCTTGATTGGCACTGGCCTCTTGAGTTGGATACCTTCCGTATACATTATTTGGGTTGAGCTTTTAGTCAGCGGAGTCCATCTGGATGCATGTGTCTGCCCTTTCTGTCTACTTTTGAAGGGTTCGTATGCTGTGGACTCCTTTTGCTGGCTTTTATTGTTTAGTCTTGACCATACGGAGGATATATTTTTGCCTTGGGGGGCTCTGTTGATATCATTCCACGCATACCTCTTGGCTACGATCATGAAGTCATCCCATCGGTGCGGCATGCCATCTCTGCCCGTAAGGTTCCGAATCAGATCGTCACATTTTACGTTTTGGCGGAAGGCTGCGCGCAAAAGTTCTTTGCTCACGCCACCGATGTTCAGACCCTCCTGGTTGAACCTGGTAATGAAATCTTCCAACGTTTCATAATCTCTTCTAGTCACATTTAGAATATCTGTTGGGTCGCTGATGTGATGTCGTTATTGGCTAAATTGTTGGATGAACTTCTTCGCTAAATCCTCCCAACTTGTGATTTGGCCTTCTGGCAATCTTTCAAACCAAGCTCTAGCCGCTCCAACCAATGTTAACGTGAAAATGTGGCACCATAACGGCATGGTCCACCCTGATACTAGCCCAGCGGCAATATAAATTTGCAAATGATCGTCCGGATCTGATATGCCGTCGTACTGGCCAACCGTTGGTGAAATTTTTGGATTTTCTGGTAACTCCACCTCAGCGATTTTTGCCATGAATTTTGATTTTCCCGCCGATGTTGTTGGCCGGTATGGCTTGGAGAAATCTTCTGTTGCATCTGGATGATATTTTACCAGTTTCCTAGCGGTGTCTAAACCTCTCCAACCAGTGCGATCGATGTGATTTTTCTCCTGCTTTGCTGTTTTTCCGAGCAGGTGGTGATTTGGCGGCTGGTGTTTTTGTACGAACTGGCGTCGAGTGTTCTTCATACTCTTCTTCTTCGCCATTGCTGCTGGCTTCCGCATCGAACAACATTCGGGGTCAAACGACTGCCGCCATTTTTCCTGGACTTTGTCCCTGAGTTTTTGTTGTTCATCTTCTAGCCAAGCCATTATGTCTGGTGGCATGGTTACTTGTGAACGTGATTTCGTTTTTGCTTTCTCTATAACAGTACGGTGGACACGTTAGCGATGCCTTCACCCTTACCTACGTTGTCTAGAATTTCAAGATTTCCTTTTTGGTTGGCTTTTGACTGTTAGCCAGCCTCTTTTGGTGTAGTTTTGCCACTCATGTGAATCAAGAATGGAGTGATTTTTGAGTAATTCTTCTAGCGATATGCACGGATGGCGCCAATGAAGAAACACGATGGGTTATAAAACCTTCTTGGCGCAGACGAGTATATCCTGCAAAACAGAACACCGTGAGCTCGTTACGAGGAAGGGGGGATTCTCTCGTAACCATCCTCCGGCGTGTAACATCCTACTTTCGGTTATATTAATAAAATAAAGTTCGTTTATTTTATAGCGGGTAGTTATCGGTTTAGTTGAATAGAATACGAGATGGACTTGTGTTGGGTAAATGGATATGGGTTATGGACTTGGGTTATGGAGGAATGAAGGAAAGACCATGGGCTTAAGCCCATGATCAAAAATATATATACCCTTAATCCTCCATTTAATTCATTTACACATATCCTTTACACCATCCAAAACACACACTTAAGATTCTCTCTCTAGTTTCTCTCTCACTCTAGCCGAAATATAGAAGAAGAAACGGATCCCAACCCAAGGTATGATAGTATTTTGTTGTAGGAGCTTAAATCCGTTAGATATAATCATGAAACGACGAGCCGACACCGTTAAACCGTTTAAGTCACGAGATCCGGGTGGAATCGGGTATAAACTGAACCTATGATGAGCTTAGGGGTCACCCTAGCTCAGATCTGGATCGAACGGGACGAAAAACGGTGAAAAAAACTAGTTAAAACTCGTTTTTTCCGACGTGTTCGCGGTTTTCCGGCGGCTTTTCGGCAAAGGCGGCGCCGGAATAATGGTACGAGGTTAAGGGGAATGTCAGGGAATGTTTTGACATTCCTGACCTAACCCTAGTTCGCTATGGGGACTTAACGAACTGAGGATGATTCGCTATGGGGACTTAACGAACTGAGGGTGATTCGCTATGGGGACTTAACGAACTGAGGGTGATTCGTTAGTCGATTCGCATAAGGGGGCACAGCGAACTAGCCCTAGTTCGCCTATGATTCTTCTCTGATTCGTTAAGGGAAAAGGGTAACGAATTACCCTTGATTCGTTATGACCAGTTCGTTAAAGGAGATAACGAATTAGAAGGTCCAATTCGCTACTCGGACTGGTTCGCTACATGGACTGATTCGCTAAGAGTCCAGTTCGTTAAAAGTCCAATTCGTGTAAGTAACCAGTTCGTTAAAGGTTCCAATTCGTTACAAGAACCAGTTCGTCATGGCAAGTCAGTTCGTTAAGGATAAGTAACGAACTAGAAGTTTAACAGAATGACAGAATGGTCCCTGGACTTAGAAAAGAATGATTTAATTACAAATAAGCCCTTGAACTTTTAAGTAGCATATTATTCAATGATTCAAAATGCTAATGGAAAATGTGTTAAGACAGTTAATGAATGCGAACAGAGAATGGGATTTAAGTAAGAAAAGAAAGAAGATGCCAGTTCAAGAATGCCATGTGCCACTCAAGCAAGCTCAGTAACGGTAAAGTGTATGATTAAGTATGTATGTTAATGTTTGCCTGATTACTGAAGAAAGGATATGTGAGTGTTAGGGATAGGATTACTTGATTGATTAACTGTTTAGGATAGAACCAACACAAATAGACTCATAAGGGAAGTGTAGAGGACACGGAAAAGTAACGTGATCAGCTAATCACAATTGGCCACTGTTATTACCTGTTAGCCTTACTATCCTTGTGCTAAATAGTTCCTTTAGTGATGACGTTTGTGTTTTCCTTTTAGAATACGATGGCTGGAACAGAAGGAGATGTGGGAGCTGGAGGTCGCGCTGGACGTCGTGGCAGGACTCGTCGTATCCAACGACCTTCGGTTGAGACAGCTTCTAACACCAGAGAGGAGGGAAGCGCAGCTGGAGGAGGTCCGATCATCAATGAAGGGGTTCAACTGGATCCCGCAATCCAAGCAGCTATTGTTCAAGCTGTAGCCACTGCTGTGAAGAATATTACTCCTGGAGGGTCTGCTGGAAGCCGTGAAAGAACTGCTGGGAGGGCGGAAGGAGATGGTAGGAAATATGATGAAGGAGAAAGGGAGGCTTCGAGCGTGGTAAGGTCTGTGAAGGCTGAAGATAGAAAGAGGGGCCGAGGCGGGTGCAACTATAAGTCCTTCAAGAGCTGTGACCCGCCGAAACTGACTGGGTTGGGAGACGCAATCGCTACTCTTCAATGGATAACTGCCAAGGATAAAATTATCCGAATTAGCGAGTGTCGTCCCGACCAAGCTGTGGGCTATGCCACCCAATCGTTTGAGGATGAGGCAATGTACTGGTGGGAGTCGGTTGAGCAGAGAAAGAGTCGGGAAGAGGTAAAGGCGATGAGGTGGGATGATCTGAAGGAGTTGGTAATGAAGAAGTTTTGTGCTGATGCGGAGGTTGAAAGGGTTGAGATGAAGTTTTTAAGTCTGAAGGCGGGTAAGATGACACACCGCGAATGCACCACTGAATTCAACCGTCTGTCAAGGTTGGTGCCAGATATGGTGGACACCGAGGCCAAGCGGATCAAATGTTACCTTAGGGGACTGCCGCAGAATGTTCACGTCTTGGTTAAGACGGGTCGACCGGGTACCTTTGATTCTGCTGTGGGGCTTGCAGAAACGGTTTATGAGGACTTGATAGATGAAGCAGTTATGGAAGGTAAGAAAGAGAAGAAGTGGATCGCTCCTAACAAGTGACCGGGTACACAGTTATGGAACCCCAAGAACAAGCAACCCAGAGTTTGGGAAAAGAGGTCGTGTAAGACCTGCGGAAAGATGCATCGTGGTGAGTGCAAGTGGGGTAGAAGTTCTGATGTTTGTCTCAAATGTGGAAAGGCTCATGGTGGAGAATGCAGAATGGGGTCGAATGCCTGTTATAAGTGCGGGAAGGTAGGGCATTATGCCAATGAGTGCAGTGCGAAGTCAGCATGTTACAAATGTGGCAAGACAGGCCATATAGCAAGAGAGTGCACTGAAGGTGAGGCTGGAGGTAGTGGGAAGAAAGATTCTGACCAAGCAAGGCCGAGGACCAGAGCCTATATGCTGACCCAGGAACAAGCTAGACAGATTCCTGATGTTGTGACCGGTACGTTCTTAGTAAACGGCATTTCTGCTTCCGTATTATTTGATTCTGGTGCGAATAGAAGTTTTGTAGCTACGACATTTAGTAAACTAGCTAAAATGAAAGGCTGCCGAGTGTCTGAAAATTTTATAGTAAAAACCGCCAGTGACACTTCGGTTAAAATAACAAAAATGGTTAAGGATTGTAAGATAGAGTTAGAGGGACATGAGTTCCCTGTTACTTTGTATGTTATGACCTTAGGAGGGTTCGATGTAGTCTTGGGAATGGATTGGTTGTCTGAGTTCGAAGCTCAGATAGTATGTAAGAGTAGAGTAATAAAGCTAAGGTCTTTAGATGGTAGTGCGGTGACGGTTTACGGTGATAAAGAAAGTTCAGGGTTTAACGTCATTTCGATGATAAAAGCCGAAGGGTTATTACGCCGAGGATGTGGTGCCTACCTGGCGTATGTTGTCAACGCTACGGCAGAGACGAAAGAAATGAAAGATGTTCATATCGTGTGTGACTACCCAGAAGTGTTCCCTGAGGATCTTCCGGGGTTACCACCGGAGCGAGAGATAGAATTCCAGATAGATTTAATACCAGAAGCCCAGCCCGTCGCGAAAGCATCTTACCGTCTAGCTCCGTCTGAGATGAAAGAATTGATGTCCCAACTGCAAGAACTCCTCGACAAGGGTTTCATAAGAACAAGTGTTTCCCCGTGGGGCGCACCAGTGTTGTTCGTGAAGAAGAAGGATGGAAGTATGAGAATGTGCATAGACTATCGTGAGTTGAATAAGCTTACGGTAAAGAATAGATATCCTTTGCCAAGGATTGATGATCTGTTTGACCAACTGCAAGGTTCAAGTTGGTTCTCACGAATAGATCTCAGATCAGGCTATCATCAGCTGAAAGTGAAGGAGGCAGACATCCCTAAGACAGCGTTCCGAACACGGTATGGACACTACGAGTTCCTCGTAATGTCATTCGGTCTAACAAATGCTCCTGCAGCATTTATGGACATGATGAATAGGGTGTGTCGGCCGATGTTGGATAAGTCGGTTATCGTATTCATTGATGATATATTGATTTATTCAAAGCGCGAGTCTGACCATGCCGAGCATCTAAGAGAAGTATTGGAAACTCTGAAGAAAGAGAAGTTGTATGCTAAGTTTTCGAAATGCGCGTTCTGGTTGCGAGAAGTGCAATTTCTTGGTCACGTGATTAATCCTGAAGGGATTACCGTGGACCCAGCTAAGATTGAGGCAATAACGAATTGGAAGACTCCACAGAATCCGACTGATATACGAAGCTTCTTAGGGTTAGCTGGCTACTATAGAAGATTCATCCACGGTTTCTCCAAGATAGCCGCGCCGCTGACCGGTATGACCCGAAAGTCGATAGTATTCAGTTGGGGAAAGTTTCAAGAAGAAGCCTTTGAGGAATTAAAGAAGAGACTCACGCAAGCTCCAATCCTTGCTCTACCCGATGGTGACGAGGATTTAGTTGTTTGTGCCGATGCCTCGCACCAAGGGCTAGGTTGCATGTTGATGCATAGAGGAAAGGTGATAGCTTACGCGTCTAGACAGTTGAAAGTCCACGAGAGTACTTATCCGACGCATGATTTAGAGTTAGCAGCTGTAGTGCATGCTCTTAAGATATGGAGGCATTATCTGTACGGTACTAAGTGTACTATCTATACAGATCATAAGAGTTTAAAGTACTTTTTCGAGCAGAAAGAATTGAACATGAGGCAGAGAAGATGGTTAGAATTGATAAAGGATTACGACTGCGATATTAAGTACTACCCTGGTAAAGCTAACGTGGTCGCCGATACACTAAGCCGTAAGAATGAGGAAGTCCTTGCAACTGTGAAGTCATACAAATTGATTATGAATTCAAGCCTTTTCGAAGAAATCATCAAGGTGCAGTCAGAGGTGCTAGTAGACGAGAAGTTGGTAAAGAAAGAAAGAATTTACGGCCAGCAAGATGAGCTAATGGAAAACACTCATGGTGTTAAGACTAGGTTTGACCGTATGTGGATCCCGCGCCATGGAGATCTCAGAGGTCGAATTTTAGATGAAGCTCATAAGTCAAGATATTCGATTCATCCAGGAACTACGAAGATGTACCAGGATTTGAAAAGAGATTATTGGTGGCCAGGAATGAAGAATGATGTGATAGATTATGTCAGTAGGTGCTTAACTTGTTTACAAGTCAAGGCAGAGCACCAGAAGCCTTATGGAAAGATGCAACCCTTGGAGATACCAGAATGGAAATGGGAACACATCACCATGGATTTCATAACTAAGCTACCTCGTACAGCTAAGCACCATGATACCATCTGGGTGATTGTGGACCGTTTGACCAAGAGTGCTCACTTTCTGCCTATACGAGAGGCTATCTCGTCAGAAACGTTAGCAAGCTTGTTCATTAAAGAGGTTGTATCTAAGCATGGAGTACCGTTATCGATCGTGTCTGATAGAGATACACGGTTTACTTCGAGGTTCTGGAAGAAGTTCCATGAAGCTATGGGAACAAGATTGAACATCAGTACGGCGTATCATCCTCAAACCGATGGACAGTCGGAAAGGACGATCCTAACCCTTGAGGATATGCTACGTGCTTGTGTTTTAGACTTTGGAGGAAGTTGGGATGATCATCTGCATCTAGCAGAGTTCTCCTATAACAACAGCTACCATTCAAGTATTAGTATGCCACCGTTTGAGATGCTTTACGGTAGACGATGTAGGACCCCGGTGTGTTGGGGAGAGATTGGTCAGAAGGAGATGGGAAGCCTAGAAGTTGTGCAAGAAACCTCTTCGAAGTTCGATCAGATCAAGGCAAGAATGAAAGCTGCTCAAGACAGACAGAAGTCATATGCTGATAAGCGGCGACGACCGATTGAGTTTAACGTTGGTGACAATGTGATGCTCAAGGTCTCGCCTTGGAAAGGAATCATTCGTTTCAGGAAGAGGGGAAAGTTGAGTCCAAGGTACATTGGACCGTTTAAGATTATAGATCGTGTAGGTGAAGTGGATTATAAGCTGGATTTGCCAGAAGAGTCAGAAGGAATTCATTCAACCTTCCATGTTTCTCATCTGAGAAAATGTCTAGCTGATGACACGTCCCACGTGCCATTAATGGACATTGAGGTTGATGAACAGTTGAACTACATTGAGCAACCGATCGAGATAGTTGACCACAAGGAGAAGCAGCTTCGTCACAAGGTTATACCTTTAGTGAAGGTGATATGGAAGCATCGCAAGGGGTCGGACGCTACATGGGAAGCTGAGGATGAGATGCGCAAGTTTTATCCGAATCTGTTTATGTAATAGTAGGTTTCGGGGACGAAACCTCTTTAAGGAGGGAAGACTTGTAACATCCTACTTTCGGTTATATTAATAAAATAAAGTTCGTTTATTTTATAGCGGGTCGTTATCGGTTTAGTTGAATAGAATACGAGATGGACTTGTGTTGGGTAAATGGATATGGGTTATGGACTTGGGTTATGGAGGAATGAAGGAAAGACCATGGGCTTAAGCCCATGATCAAAAATATATATACCCTTAATCCTCCATTTAATTCATTTACACATATCCCTTACACCATCCAAAACACACACTTAAGATTCTCTCTCTAGTTTCTCTCTCACTCTAGCCGAAATATAGAAGAAGAAACGGATCCCGACCCAAGGTATGATAGTATTTTGTTGTAGGAGCTTAAATCCGTTAGATATAATCATGAAACGACGAGCCGACTCCGTTAAACCGTTTAAGTCATGAGATCCGGGTGGAATCGGGTATAAACCGAACCTATGATGAGCTTAGGGGTCACCTTAGCTCAGATCTGGATCGAACGGGACGAAAAACGGTGAAAAAAACAAGTTAAAACTCGTTTTTCCGACGTGTTCGCGGTTTTCCGGCGGCTTTCCGGCAAAGGCGGCGCCAGAAAGGCGGCGCCGGAATAGTGGTACGAGGTTAAGGGGAATGTCAGGGAATGTTCTGATATTCCTGACCTAACCCTAGTTCGCTATGGGGACTTAACGAACTGAGGATGATTCGCTATGGGGACTTAACAAACTGAGGGTGATTCGCTATGGGGACTTAACGAACTGAGGGTGATTCGTTAGTCGATTCGCATAAGGGGGCACAGCGAACTAGCCCTAGTTCGCCTATGATTCGTCTCTGATTCGTTAAGGGAAAAGGGTAACGAATTACCCTTGATTCGTTATGACCAGTTCGTTAAAGGAGATAACGAATTAGAAGGTCCAATTCGCTACTTGGACTGGTTCGCTACATGGACTGATTCGCTAAGAGTCCAGTTCGTTAAAAGTCCAATTCGTGTAAGTAACCAGTTCGTTAAAGGTTCCAATTCGTTACAAGAACCAGTTCGTCATGGCAAGTCAGTTCGTTAAGGATAAGTAACGAACTAGAAGTTTAACAGAATGACAGAATGGTCCCTGGACTTAGAAAAGAATGATTTAATTACAAATAAGCCCTTGAACTTTTAAGTAGCATATTATTCAATGATTCAAAATGCTAATGGAAAATTTGTTAAGACAGTTAATGAAAATAAAATTTTTCCAAGCTGACCTGGCAGCTTAACCCCAGCCAGGGGCTCTGCCCCTTGAACCCCGCTGCCAGGGGCGCTGCCCCCGGACCCCCGTTCGTTGAGGGTAATAATTAAACTAGAAAGACGATATGTGTAGTGATAGTTAGTGATACGTATAATTATTATACAGCTAGTCGCGCACCGCTAAAGAAGGGGATAACCATAAACGGTGAATGCAACCGCCTTGAGGTGAGTTTCTAGCCCCACTTCCTTGTTATGTTTTCGGGGTTGTGTGCATACTCGATGTGATAGTGAATACACTTATCTTAAGTGATAAGTGTATGCCTTGTATGATTTACGTATGATGATTGCTTGACGGTGCGTGAACGATCTTCGGATATTGCATGAACCGTCAGGTGGTAGTTAAGACATGATTGATAAGTATGATGAGAGATATGATGTATGTATGAATATATGATGTATGCATAATGTATGTATGTTATGATGATGGTACGTGAACGCTCTTCGGAGATTACACGTATTGTCAAGGAAAGCATGTATGAACAGGTATGGTGCAGTTACACGAAACAAAGGGACCAGACCCTTATAATATATGTGATGTTAGGGACCAGACCCTTATAATATCTGTGATGTTAGGGACCAGACCCTTATAATATCTGTGATGTTAGGGACCAGACCCTTATAATATCTGTGAGGTTATAGGGCGAAAGGCTCTTTAAAACGTATGATTATGTATGTATAGAAAGTATGAAAGTAAGAATGAAAGTATATGCACTTATGTGTGTATGAAAGAAAGTTAAGAGGTTAAGTATGAAATGTAAGAAGGTATTGTATGATTATGTGATTAACTAGAACTCACTCAGCGTAGCTGACTTTTAGTATGCACGCAGGTGAGTAGAATGAGGCAGGTAGCTTGAGGAGGACACATGGCAGAGTTGGACGAAGCTGGCATCTGAAGATTTTGCTATGATGTTTTATTTTAAAAGACTATGTTTTGTTTTTAAATGACTATGAATGCTCGATAAGACCAGAATTATGGTTATGGAATGTATTGGTTTGAATGTTTTTAATGTTCCGCGAATGTTTTAATTAACTCTGATATTTAGAACTGCGTTTATGAGTAAATCCAACACGAAAGTAGGGCTACCGGCAACGGGGCCTTACACGGCGTGAGAATCAGTACTTGATTGTATGAATAAAATGTATTGAGAGAATAGTAATATCGAATTGTATATCCCTTGCCGTTTGGAGATCCATTGGTATTTATGGCCGGAGGAGAGAGAGTATGGTCAACCACCTTGTCAGGCTTTCCACCAATTATATTCTCCACCCGTGCGGTCGTGGAAGTTGGTGGAGGTTGGTGGACATCATTGCCTTTTGACATGGACGTGTTGTACTGTTTCGTACCGCTCTTTATGTGTTGTCTAATCCCCATTGGTTGGGTGGTATTCCCCATGTAAGTTGTACCTTTTTGTCCCATGCTGGTGGAAATCTTTATGCTACCATTCCCTAGGTGTCAGGTAATGTTTATTAGATTAGGTTATGATCTTGGCGCCATGTAGTATGTTTGGCGCATAGTATGCCCGCTGATGTTAGGTCGCCAAGTGATCTGCCAAGAGCATGAGTTATCCCCTATTTGGGTGTTGTATTTAACTGGGTGGTGGGTTTAATACCCTACCTGTATATATATATATATATATATACCTATACGTCTAAACACATACCTGAAATCCTTTCCATATCAATCATATATCATCATTAAACATACATATAGGAAAACTTACCACTTAAGGTAAGTGTATTAAGTAACCACATTGAGTATGCACAAAGCCCCGAAAACATAACAAGAAAATAGGGCTAGAAACTCGCCAGTGTCCTGTTCTTCTCTGAGTTAACTGTAATACGCCTCCTTAGTTGTGCACGACTAACTGTGTAGTAATTATAAGTATCAATTAACTACCTCTAACTATATCATACTTCTAGGTTAGTGAAACTCGTAGCTAACGGATGTCGGGGGGAAGAGCCCCTGGCTGGGGTTGAGATGGAAAAATTTTATTTTCATTAATAAGTCTTTACTAAAAACTTCATCAGTGAAGTTTAAACCAATCGAATCGAGTTTTCAATCCATTTGAATCGAGTTTTCAAACCATTCGAATTGAGTTTTCAAACCAATCAAATCGAATTTTCAAACCAATCGAATCGATTCTTCAAACCAATGGAATCAAATTTCAATTCGTTTCAATTCGATTCGATTCTTTTCAGTTCGGTTTGATTCCTTTTCCAAACGAATGGAGTTTCTCCATATCTCGATTCAAACATGGTTTTTCGTGTCTTTCCTTCCTAATAACATCTTTGCACCCTGTTATGCCTATTTTACTGATAATATGAGTTCGGGGCCATAACAACTACATTTTCTCACTCTAACACAGTCCAACGTCACTCGTTTGTCCTGTTTTATTCCAAACAACTTGTTTATGTTCAAGTTTACATTTTTCTTACATAATAAGCCCCGATTTGCCTTGGTATCGAATCCTAGGTCAAACTGACCTAAAAAACTTAACCTTTACATTTAACACGTACATTTTATGGTCACTTCTTGCTTCAGGTATGATTCAACACGCGAATCTAGACGTGTCTCTTGTTGTTTAACGAAGATCTAACACAAACTCTTCTTGGTTCGGATTTGGATCTAAGCCTTAATGAAAGAGGAGTGTTTGTGTATGTTTTTGAGTGTGTTATGGAGGCTGGATGTAGGAAATGAGAGTTTTAGGGAGGTTTAAGGGTGTTTATATACCCTTAATTACGTAAACCTAAGGCCCATCACCATCTCGCATTTCATCTTTTATTGTCCAAGCTCACACTCTATTATTTTTTTATTTAACATAACTAAATAATAGCACACCATTAAGTAAACAAA
Organism: Bidens hawaiensis; assembly: GCF_021521415.1. Classification (NCBI taxonomy): domain Eukaryota; kingdom Viridiplantae; phylum Streptophyta; class Magnoliopsida; order Asterales; family Asteraceae; genus Bidens; species Bidens hawaiensis. The sequence goes on along the minus strand of NW_027493444.1, from coordinate 72,009 downwards.
GTTCTTTTATTTATTATGATCAAAACAATGATGTTACAGAACTACACACACAAAGTTCCAAATACAACAAAATATACACATACCTGGATTAACCACAGCAAAAAGAATACGAAAGCACTTTGGGTAGCTTAACTGGAACCTTGTTTTCTGACATAAACTTTACCGAACACATCAAAATCCTAACTTTTCCCATGCGGTGCCCCGCACTTAGATTTTTCTATGATGGTACGCTTGAAATGCAATTAGTAATATACAAAATATAACAAAATGCAAACTAAAAATATACAAAATGTACAATTACTACCCTTTTGAAACTTCTATGGCACTCAAGGTGGGCGTCTGGCCGGCTCCCATGCAACCATTTCATTAAAAGCACGCTTTTCTTCAATCGATTGTTGCATTTTTCTAATAGGCCAGTTATGGCCCTAACATCCTCCACTCTAGATCGTTTTGGTTGGGTGGATGTCTCACATTCTTCTTCCTTGGTCGGTTACCTTTCTCTACCACCTTATCACTCTGTTGATTCTCAAGTCCCTTCTTCTGAACTGACCTTTCAATCACAAAGCATTCTTCTTTTGTGTGAGTCGTGTCCAAGGATACACACTTGTCAACAAGAGGGTTAGTAGCATTTTCAAACAATGATAACTAATTATCACGATCTCCACACTTGATTCCTAATACCCCCTTAGCACAATCAATTACCGCATGTGATGTGGCTAAGAATGGTCTACCCAATATGACTGTAGGTTGTGTATTATTCACACGTTTAGCATAGTCAAGTACAAGAAAGTCAACTAGGTAGCAAAATTCCTTCACCTGAACCATTACATTAGTCACCATGCCCCGAGGGAATGTATGAGTTTGATTTACCAACACCACGGTGGTGTTTACCCTTTCTAACGGGCCAAATTCATACTAATCATATAAACTATCAGGCATGATACTAACACATGGTCCAAGATCTAGAAGTGCCTGATCAGTTTTAAATTCCCCAATTTGAATTGATAAAAGCGGCACTCCCGGTTCTTGGAGTTTACTTGAGGTGGTATTATTCTCCACCTCATCATCTCTCATGTTGGTCAATTTACCATTTAAACATTTTTCACAAGTGCAATTTTCACAAAAAGACATTTCATTTGTTTCTAGTTCTGATTCATTTTGGAAAATTGTTTCATTTTGACCGACACAATCACTCTCATCACTAACATCTTCCACCACATCCTCAACAAATGGTGGTGGTGAATCAACTTCAAGACTAGAAATTTCAAAATAAGGTAAAAGACTTACCGCATTGATGTGCACATTTTTTCCCTTCTTAGAGCTTGAGCAGAAATGTTGCGGGTTTATTGTGGTGTCACTCGGTAGTTTACCTGCACTTTTCTGCAACTTAGCCATGTCGGTGGCTATCTGATCAATTTGCTTCGCCATTGCTTCTGAAGATTTATCTCTTAGTTCAAACTGCACTCTGAGTGTCTTTCTGATTTTCTGTCACTATTTTCAGCAATGCATCCAATTTCAAGTGCACTGACTCGTCTGAATTAACCGAAGACCCATTTTGTGGGTTATGATTCTGCCCAGCATCTCTATTATAGCCCCGACCACTGTTTTAATTATATACCGCATTGACGGTAATTTCCCTGTTATCGGTTCTGGATAGGCCCCTGAAAGTTAGGGTTTGACTGGGTAGTTGTGTTCCCGTATCTAAAGTTCGGGTGGTTCCTTAGGCTAGGATGATAGGTATTTGAATTGCACCCTTGGCCTTTAGAATCCCCATAGGCATAGTTAACCTCTTCGGGCTTCTCCTCATCTTCATACTCGGGGAAATTTTATGTTTTGTTTCCGAGTTCACCACAGTCTCACAGAACGGGAATTTCACCTGGACCCTACCAACATCTTTCTTCTTATCTTTTCTGTACATAGCTATCTCACGTTCGAACTCAGCTATCCGTTTTGACTCACTTGTGGCTAACCTTACTGATTTGGTGGTGGTATGTTTCTTTCTCCTCTTTGCGGCTGTTTCTGACTTCGAACCTTCACACATGAACTCAAGAAAATCCCAGTTGTCTTCTTCATGTTGGTTCAACAGTTACCATTACATGAGGCTTTTAAAACAAAACACTTCACTAACTCCCACAACTCAATCTGATGGTGCGGGAAATTTTTGATGATTTCTTTGAATCGTGTAAATGTCTCGTGAAACAGCTCGCCCGGTAATTGTGAAAAATGGCAAATCTCAATTCGGGTCTCGTTTGTCTTCGACTGTGAATAATACTCGTGTAGGAACACTTGTTGCATCTTGGACTAGTTTCTGATACTATACACTGGTAACGAATTAAACCGGTGTTATGCTTTGTCTTTCAATGAGAACTGGAATAACCGTAACCAACCCTCATCATGGTCAGACGTACCATTGCTAATCGACCATCAAATAGCCGAAAAAGCGGACAAGTGTGAATACGGGTCCTCAGAAGCCATCCCGTGAAAATGTGGCATGATGTTAATGTAAGACGACCGAGACTTAAATGTCTGTTATCCCGGCACTCGGACCTGTGGGACAATCGGGGATGCTCCATCTGAAATAGCAGGTCTGAACCGACTGTTAACACCGTGAATTGGGGCTGCATAATTCCTCCTTCGCCACTTGGATTAACCAAACCTCCTCTGTTAACTTTAATTCTCTGACCTCTATCAACTCTGTTAGATTTGTTAGCTCTGTTCCTCCCAATACCGTTCATGTTAATATTCAACAACCCTCTACCTCTCTAATTCACCAGGTCCTCTACCTCTTTATCCCAACCATCATTATATCTAACTACCCGCTCAAACCGCTCGTTCAGCCTGATCCTCCAATCCTCCCCATTACTTCCATCCCGGCCATGATCTGTTCCATCCTTTTCCATGTCTTCTTCTTCATCCATAGTATTAACACTGACGTAAGCTTCACATGTATACACTGGAACTCTGCGTCTAGGGGTATTATGTGGGGCTGATGGTCTTGGTTGATTGTTATTTCGGTTTTGGTTTATGGATAAACGAGGTGAGTTGTTCAGATTTGGTTGTTGGTTGGAAATCATTGGTGGGTTTGGGTCATTTTCGGGCGGATCTTTGTTGTTATTTTGATTTGGTTGGAATGCAATGTCTTCATTGAGTGGGTTCTGGCTTCGGTTTTGATTATGGTTTTGGTTCTAGTTTTGACATTGGTTCTGACCTTCCATTGTTGATTCTCTGAATTAGGCTCGGTTTTGCCAAGCTATTCTCTCGAATTCATGCTCGAAAATAAGCGATGATAATCTGCCTAAGTGATGGGTGTGCATAAACATGTTACCTGAGCAATCAACACACCCAGCGTAAAATGGGAAAATAAAAATATAAACCAAATTAAAAACTAAGACTAATACTAAAAATAAACAAGAAAATCAAATCACACAAAAACACTAAGGTCTTTGATGACCGTCATTCGAGTCATGCAAAAAACCTACTTAACCTAAGCAGATAGGGCAAGTCAAGTATCGTATCCACAAGGAATATGTGGTTAGTGTAACATGTAACCAATTTCTAATATTATGAAATGAACGTCAAAAGTACTGATCATACTAGCAAACAATGTAGTTTTCAAGATTAAGCAAGCAATAAACAATTTTCAAACAATTAACGCAGACAAATCACACCCGGGGTTCAAGCAAGTAAATAAACAGTAATCTCATGTCACTTAACATATTAATCATCAATTATCAAATTAGATTGACTAACTAGGCAACCCTTAGGCATCAACAATCGCTAGCACACGTCACTGGTTATCAAACAGTCCCTGCCAGTGTGACCTAACTAAGGATAATTGTATGCTTCATCATATTCAAACTAGTTAAAACAACCCTATAAGAAATTATCATAGAAACTAGCAAACTAATCTTTCTGATCGAAATAAAACTAAACCGACTTAGTGCACAGTAATACCAAACATCAATACTCATAGATTAATCAAAGATAATTACAAATCATTCGTTCTTAAACACATGGGAGAAAACTGTAAAATACAATACTCTACATCCCGGGTATGATTCGAGGAGATTAGCCGCTCATGGTGTTGATGCAATCTTCAATCTTCATGGAGTATGGAGTTGATTTGATGGAATAATAGTGGTTTTTCTCTCCAATAATAGCTTCCAGCCTCCAGAGTTATGTTTTTTTCTCAAACCCTAACTTTATCCTAATATAGGGTTTGTAATTTACGACTCCAGTAGTTTAATGTGGTCCAGCATATAGTACTATAGTTTCAGCAAATGGTACTCTAAATATAGAGTATGATACTCTAATTCAGCAAACCATACTTTAAAAACTCCTGATGTACGCTCCTCTTAGCTCAGCATATGATAGCTAATGATATGTTAAATCAACTTTTACCCAGATTCTCTAGTTTTGATCATACACTATCACACATCATCCTGGGTCTTCATCTTATGCTCGTATAAGTCCAAATTAACTGCATTAATATCTTGTGACCTGTGACATAATAAACATGTATGAAGTACCATTGTACGTACAAATAACCAAATAAAACTAAAACTATATGATTAACTAGCTAAAATATGTACAAAATAACCGACCATCACCCTACCCGTAGGGTACGATATGCATTTAAGTACCAAAACTTGTTCCCGAACCGGACCCGATTTGCACCCGGTAATACCCGAAAACCGGAACCGGTTCCATACCCGGAAACGAGTTTTTCCAACACCCAAAACCGGGTTTTTCAAATACCCGATTTATACCCAAAAAACCCCTAAAAAGTGCAACCCCTTGAAAATACAAACTATACTAAAAAAATACCCGGAAAAAAACCCGAAAATAGGGTATTCAAATACCCGGTTTTAAAATACTCAATTCTATACCCGACTTGAACCCGATACATAGTGTATGGTTTTTAGAGACAATATCCGGACCCAAACGCGGCCCGGGTATTGCCAATATCCGATTTTCAATACCCGCTTATACCCGAACCCGATTCAATGCCCAAACTCGGGTATTTGAAAAACCCGATTTGTGCACCTCTAGGTGCATGCATGGTTGGTTGTATTGTGAAAGTGAACATTGGATGTGGTTGTCGGTGTTTGTTTACAACTGGTGGCGGCTGGGCTAGTGCGGTTGGGGCAGTGGTTATATGTTGGTGGTTTTTGTTGTGATGGGACTCTATATTTGATTTTATTGAAAACTTATTGAAAGCATGTGAACAAAGCTGTAAAGGGTTGTTTGTGGGGTGGGGCGGGGCGGAAGCCGCCACCCCATGATATTGAGTTTCAAGCGATTGCGATATCAAATGGATTCACTAGATTGTATGTTGTGTTTATACGGACCACATATTACACGATTGACCCTAACTAGTGGTCTAATACCCGCTTACTCTACGTAAATAATATCATAATCCACAAACTATACATTTTATTTATAAACGTTACAAACCATTGTATTTAGTAGATGCATAACTTAAGGGCAAATGTTGCACATACAACACTTGATGTACAACTACAATAAGTTGTCACAATGAGTAAGCCAAAAAGAATAACACTAATAAGCATGCCTAAAAAGATAGAAAATCAAAGTTTCACGAGCAGCAATGAAGGTTTGCTAACAAATACAAACTTACACATCCATTAACACATTAGAACGTCGATTGGCTTAAACTTAAAAAAAACGTAAATAACGCATCTCAGAGGTTAATGTTTCTGGGCTGCTCTATCGTCCGGGCCACCAAGCATTATCTGCAAATGTAAACATTAACATTTCAAGGATCACTTTCACAAGGGTAGAACTGTCGATTCACAGGCTTACATTACAATCGAAGGCGAATCTACGCGCGAGCATAATAGCAGCATTTCTTTCTCTTTCTGATTCAAATCCCAACACGAACGACAGCCCGGTTTTAGGCTGCCAGAATGATGCTTGAGCTGCAGCATCTCCACCACCCCTTACTCCACAAAGCTGTTATGTTTTTATGACATTACAAAAAATCAACTATTTTATTAAGGAAGCTTCATTAAAACGCATCAAAGTTACCAATTTTGATTTGTTTTATCAAATAAATAAATAAAAGAATGACTATCTTAACCTTACTTTTACCAATTATTAAAGCCATATAATATCTGAAAGTTTCATATTTACCCATTTTTAACAACTTTTTCTTGTCTTCTTTTCAGAAATGTTTTCTGCTTTTTTTTTTGTTTTTTAATATTTCGCTAATGAGTTTTTTTTTAGCTTTTCTGTCTTTTTTAATTATCTATTTTTTTTATCACAAGCTTTTTAAGTAACCATAAAAAATATGAGTGACAATCATCAACATGAAAAAAAAATGCCATAAAACTAATTTTGAGAGGGTAGTTTTGTCAATGTGAATTCAATAAGGGAGGGATGCAGTTTTAGTTTTGGGTTGGATAAAAATGCAATAAGGGAAGTCACATTAAAAACGTTTAATATGATGAAAACAAACTTGCATGTAAGGTTACCTGCATTGAAGACGAATAATATTCTTTAGCCACTGTTGTTTTTCCTTTACAAAGTTTCATCCTCATTTTCCCTACATGAAGTACATGAATTGACTCTGAAGGATGGTCTTCCCCATTCATTTGAATTATAACAACCTGCAGTATTATATAAACATCACATCATTGATTTTTATAGACCTCAACATAAACAGAAATAAATAACTTCAGAAGCACAAGTGGCATACATTAAATTCTGTGTCATGTCGGCGCACCAATGCTTCCACATAGTTCCCTAATCCTGCAGCTGTTTATAGAAACAAAGATTATTATTTAATTTATTTCCCAATAAATCCAAACATTAGAAAAACAATAAATAACCTGGATCAATTGGATCGGATATTGTGAGTGTAATACTCTGACCATCCAAAACCACATCGGCTTGCAGAATCCGGCCAACATCAGAGGGCTCGGGAGCATATATAGATTTGGTGGCCCCTACAAAAACCCAAAATCAGATTTGTTTATTATAATAGCAGAACTGGAAAGAGAAAAACAGTTTCAACCAATAATTCAAATAGATGCTGATGCATAGGTATGCATTAAACTGAAATAACCAATTCGTAACTAAAATATTAATTGGCATAATCTAACCGACCTAACCCAACCCAAAACCTTCGGTTTGGTTTATGTTTTTTCAAAAACTGATCCGTGTTTCTGTTTGGATGTACTCGTCTCGGAAAAACCGAACAGAACCCGTAAAATAAACAAACAAATTGGTACCACAATAAATGGTGTAGGCCAATCTTTTTAGGCTCGAGTGTGTACTAATCAATTAATCATTAATTAACATATATATATATACACACATATATATATTGGGCCTTTTTTTCAGCCCCAAAACTTCAAGCCCAAGTGGCAAAACCGAAAACAACCGATCGTAAAAACAAAAAAAAACTGAAATCAAACGTTTTTTTCTCAAAAACTTAAAAACTGAACTTTCGATTTTTGGTTTGGTTTGATCCCAACACCGATCCATGCACTAACTTTTGGTTTTTGGTTCTGTTTGGCATAATTTATAAGTGCAGAATTAATATTAAAAATGTAAACTTCCATTGAAAAGTAGTAAATATCTATGAAACATCCACAAAAGTATATAAAAAGATTCATTAACAAGATATCTAGTACAACTATAATCATAATAAGCGTAATGTACAAATATAATCATAATAAGCATAGTGTACAAATAATCATAATAAGCATGGTGTACAACTAATCATAAGCATAGCAGTGTTGTAAAAAATGGAGATTAATCGCTAATCAGTACTCTATCAACGTGATTAATCGGACCAAAAAATCAGTAAATGGTCGAAGGTGGTCCAAATCGGTGCAAATCGAAGAGAAAACACGGTGGCTATGGGGTGGCCGGAGTCCAGTGGAGAAGACGACGTTGAGAGAGATGAAAACAACGTTAAAATGAAATAAGAAAGTAATAAAAGATTGCTGGAATTGGTGACCAGGCATTGGAAATGGTTGGGTAGAAAGCGTGTATCAGAACATGTGCAATATAGTGTACTTTACTTAAAAGCACTCAAATTGGAGCCTCTAACCTTATATTATCTCTATATTAGAGTATAGAATATAGAAAACACCTAAAACCTACCTCCACTGGAATCTCTACTGTAAAGAAGATTTTCATAAAAGCAACAGTGACCTATTTAGAGGGTTATAATTCATCCATCTATATAATTTTGTGAGTGTGTAATACCAAGAAAAAACAATAAAATAAGTGTCTGTAAGAAAGAGATAAAGATAGAGAAATGGATGTGTGAGGTCTTTGAAAAAGAAACAAAGTTTAAGAAAAATGTGTTTTTTTACTTAAATTATATAGACAGAGATAGACTCATATGAGAATGCTGTTACATTTAAAAGTTAAATGAAACCCACAATTTCTCAGACTTTTATCTTTTCTTTCAATATATTAGATATAGCTTTTAACCCATTAACTTTATCTTTTGACTTTGACATTCCTTTTCTTCAAATTTTTTAAGTACTTAATTTAGCCTAGCCGTCAATCTATTTAAGTACTTAATTTGTTATGTTTTATGTTAATTGTTTATGCTTAAACTATACTATATGAAATTTAAAGTATTAATGTAACCTAGACGTGAATCTATTTAAGTACTAATTTTTTATGTTTTAAGTTTAATTGTTTATGTTTAAACTTTAAACTATACCATGAGAACTTTGAAGTATTTATATTCATATCAATGTGTAAATATACATTTTAACATTTGAAAAATTACTTACAAAACTTACAATCCGATTAATCCCGATCAGTCGCTAGTCGATCATCCGCTGCCCGACTAGCGCCTAGCGATTTTTACAACACCAAGCATAGTGTGAATAAGGCCTTTATACGAACAGGTATAACAGCCATTATATGCTCCACTTATTATTCCTCAGCGCTATAGCTAAGCATCTATGAAGATAAAATGAGAAACAAAAACCATGGTACTTTACTTAGGGATGATATTATTTGTTAGATTAATTATATGACTATATTCCTTTGTTGGAAACTATACAAGGTTTATGGCTTTATGCAGCTGATAAATTATAAGAGCATTCGGATCTTGCAACATATTTTGTAGGAATAAAAGTTTAAAAAACATTATCATTTAATAACTTGCCTAACATGTATGGTTAGATTTAAAACAAGGAAATTATATAATAACCAAAATACCTGAAATAATGTCCCTGTTTCCACCTTCGGGTGTCATGCGATACCACTGAATTGAACATCTGGAAAGTTCCGGGGCTCGATCAGAACACGGTTGAATCTGCAAGTAGGATCCTAAAGCAGTTGTGCCATTTATTTCAAACAAGTAGGATGCACTTTCATCTCCTCTTCTACTTATTGCCAACTGAGATTACAGAAAACAATGTAACTAAAAATCAATTTAACTAACTATTTATTGATTCCAAGTTACAAAATAAATGCAACATTTCTCTTGCACATGTTTTATCCAGAATAACCTCTTTGCACATTAGGAAATATCTCTAAATGTTAATTGCCTCTTCCATTGATTAATGACTAATTTATGACATTAAGAAAATATGAAGATCTTGAAGATACACCAAGAGCACATATTAGTATATTCATGAACATATATGATAATTGATATATACTAGTAAGTGTGAGAAAAAGTGAAAAACAGTTACTTAAAAATAGAAGATAAAAATGTATGTATTTGAGTTTTGAAATCTTTTATAATCAAACGGTTTTTCAGAAAGGAATACCACTTTATACAAAAAGAGTAATGTGTTAAATATAGAATGATATCTTAATAAGAATGTTTGGAGTAATACATTAATGTTTATACACATGAATTGTTATAAATACTAGTGATTTTAATTTAAAAAAAAGGTTTTTAATACAAAACAAACGATTTTTCATAAACAAGTGAGTGATGTATTTATATTTTACAAAAAGCAAGATTAAAAAAAAAACATATTTATAGAAGATATGTGCTTTAAAAAATCTGACATGGATGCAGATGTGGCTGCCACAAATGCAGAAATGCTGACATAGTAAACCTTGTAAGGCTAATAGGTTATTGTAGCAAAACTGCAAAACCCATTGAACAAAGAAAAGAGCAGATCAATTATTAGCAAATAATGCTACCTACTCCCAAAAGCCAAATTTGACTTTTTTATTGTATTTGTTTAGCAAACCTACTACCAAAGGCCAAATTTGACTTTGCATTGCTGAATACATTTATTTAGCAATCATCAAAACAGAGAACAGAGAGATTAATAAGACTATAAAATAGATTTATAATAGAAAGCACCTCTTTTTGAAGCTCGATTGAACGCTTAGACTTCTCAGCTAATTGAATTCTTAAGGCTTGAAGTTCATGTTCCATATCCATAACCTTCATATATAGCATTTAACTTAACTATATCAATTATCAACACATACATATGTACCTTCTAATCTTTTATCAAACATTAAACTCTCACAACATGTTTGAAGATTGGCTCATGAGCCTTACCTTGCTAGGCTGATGCAGCATTTTGATCCGCCTGGCTTCTTGAACCTCCTTCATTAGTGCTTCCATATCCTAAATATAAAGTCGGTTACACTGAGTCACCATAAAATAAAGCATAACGCATTAAATCTAATCTAACATATATCACAAAAACTTTTATGTGTGCATAGAAAAAACTGGTTAAACTAGATATCACGTAAACTTTGAAGAGTGCATAGAAAAAACTGTTAACCAAGTAAAAGGTGCAAAAAAGTTAAAAAGTCCAACTCTTTTAAGACTTAAAAAGGTCCAGTATAAAAAAGCAAAACAGGCTAGTTAATTTGGATAGATCGTATATATGTAAAACCTGCTTTCACAAGACTTTTGGAAAGAACTATATATAAATTCCAGCCTTGGTTACACTTAAATTGTGTGATTGTCATGAGCATATGCTAAATAGTGTTAGAAAAAAATAATAATTAACCTGGGTTCTGGAAGCTTGGGACATTCTTTCTTGCTCCTGAAGAGCCTCTTCCACTCTCTGAACTGCAGCTCTGGCATTTTCAATTTCAGTACGCGCAAAAGCTCTTTCTTCATCCACAAGCTTTTTAGCATCTTCTGAAGCCTGCATCAATCAAGTAAAAAAATAAAACCAAAAACAAACAAATGAACAAACATAACATAAGTGAGAAGAAAAATATTAACAAGCTAAAACCCATTTATGGTTTTAGAAAAAGTCAGTCTTGCAGGTCTTAAATGGAAAAAACTATATGGAGGAAGTAAGAATCAGCAGGAATGACCTAAACTTTCTACATTCCGTATATAGTTGTTTGATTTTGTATTACATTTGGTATGCAATTATCATACCTAGAAGGTATTCAAGTGTATTATTATTCTCAATAAACAAGGAAACAACAAAGAGTAAAACGCTTCATAATATCTTCACAAACCTGCTGCAGAAAACTTGCAAGTTTTTTAACCTCAGCCTTTTCTTGTATCAACTCTCCCTCCCTCTGAGTCAACTGAACCGCTAAAGCTTCAACCTATAATGACACGGATGTAAACTAATTAATTTATGAAACTTGAAACTTACCAAATAAATAGATTTAACAAAAAACAATTAGAAACTAACCATGGAAATAGCCACCTCCACATCATCCTTATTTTTACCAACTACACGCCCTCTAAGCGATTCGAGCGCGTCTCTAAGCTTCTTTAAAAGAACATGTTTCTCTAAACACGCCACATCCCTAAGTTTAGCCTGTTCCTCATTAAAAAATCAATTTTAATAAAGGAAAAAAATAACCCATTTTTAAGTTTTAAACATCAGAAAACCAAACCTCGTCAGATAATTTAGCAGTAGCAGCAAGACCCCTTTCAAATTTGTTAGCAAGATCACGAACCGATAAGCGTTTTTGTTGTTCTAACAACTGTGCAGTCTCTCTGGCTATAACTTCCTTCATAGAACCTAATTTGTTGTCTTCGTTTCGGTTGGCAATCTGGTAGTTGGGAAAGCGAGCGGAGGAAAAGACGACATCTGCAGATACGGGTGGGACCGCCAAACTTTGCATTGTGTAGCTAAAATCACGGCCGACCCTTGTCATGATTCTGGCTTATATTAATAACTCTGTCAGAAAATCAGAAAGCAACATTTGATTGTAATGAGTCTGAAATTCATGGTGAAAGAAAATAAAAGTCGATCCAACAAAGTGGAAATACCTAATTACTAGGTGATTCACATAAATAATAATAATAATAATAATCATTAACCTTAATCCTATGATGGACCATGTCCTCTGCCTAAACCCTAAAAGCAAGCAGAGTGCAAAATAAATTGTGAATGAATTAACAGAAAGAGAAATGAGACAAGTAATTACTAGTTGTTGATGATAATATAACCCTAAAAACGATCAACACTTTCGAAATCCTGAATTGGAAGGTAGGAAAATGCACTTACCAACCATCAAATATGAACAACGATGAGATTTGTTGCCGATTTAATTCAGAAAATTCAAAGAAAAAGACACAATTGGGGATATAATAATTAATTAATGAAACGAGGAGGAGTTTCTTGCATCAAATAATATGTATATACTATTACGCTCATGAATCATGATGCTCTTGCCTCTGTTTGCTTCAATTTTAAAAAAGAAAACAAACAAGACGTAGGCCCTACACGGGTTGTTGTTTCTCCTGGATTTTACTACTTTTTTTCATCTTTTCTTACCATTTTATTTTATTTTATTTTATTACCTTCGTGTGTGCACTCCAAGAGCTCAAACTTAAAATATACTGTAGTTAATGTTCGTTTCAAGTTTTTCTTTTTTTCATCAATCCAATCTCGAGTATCTCACATAAAAATAAATCTTGACTCATTTTCTCCCTAGTGAAAATGATTAAAAAATTAAATATTTGAATTTGAATGTATTTTGGTTACAGAAAAACATATATGATTAAAGTAATATATCGAATTTAATGGTCGTTAGTTGATAAAATACTGATTTGTTTTTTTTATTATTATAATATCATAAAAGAAAAACATTCCAATTGCCTAGATATATAAAATTCATCATCTTTGTCTTCAAAATAAGAATTTTATTCCAAGCTCTTTTCCTCGAAATGCATCCATCCCTACACCAACAAGTATGATGATTTCTCTTGTCTTTGTTGATAAATTTCGCTTAATCATTGTTGTGACGTATGGGTCTATCTATATATAGAGATATTTGGATCTCAATATTGTGAGTGAGACCCTTATGCATATGGCCTTTCAGAATCATCATATCAATAATTCATGAGGATGCTCCAACTAGTGTGCCGACATAGGGCTAAACGATATCAATTTCAAAAAACCTTTATTTTCAATCATTATCGTTACACTTTTCGAATAGGTTATAGGAGACATCGACTCATAACCACGGCTAAAAGGTCTTCTATACAGTTTCGATAATTATTTATGACAGGTCTTACATCTTCTTTGTTCACATGCTTTTGATAATTATATTAACCAGGTAATACCCGTCACGTTGCGGCGGCAGATCGGTATCGGTTAAGTTCATTACGCCAATGATACCAAAACAAAAATATAAATATGTAAACGCCCGAAAATTGGTGCTCATACAACTTATGATCGAAACGACACGAATTGGGTCGCTATCAGTTAGGTTCATTACGTATCGGGGCTAAACCCACAAAAAAAGTCGTAAAAATGAACATATTTAAAAAAAAAAAAAAAAAAAAAGAACAACCAAAATCGATGACCCTGGCGTTTGCAAAATCTGGGTGTGCGACGGCTAGTTGATGCGAATTCGGTTGATATTAGTTAGGTTTGTTACGGTATGAAAACTAAACCCAAAATATAAATCCATAAAATAAGTTTTAAAAAACATATTTTAAACAAAAACGAATTCAAATATAATATTCTAAAAAAACATTCTAAATGCTGAAAATTTGGAGATTGTAAAAATATTAAAAAAAAACAAAGAACGGCTTGACTAGGACTTGAACTTGAGCAAACACACAAAATCGAACACAATGGAAACTATTAGAGCCAGCTTACCAAACAACAATGATGTAATTTTATCCTATAAATATATCTTAAATACTAAAAAATACATAACTCCAACACAGTATGTGCCTATGTGGCACCAACATCTTATCTTTATTTATATACTGGTATGAAACTCGTGCGATGTTGCGGCGGCAACAATTTTCAACACGATACTTGTTTATTTTAGTTTATCAGTCCTTTCGTAATGTAGTGCATAGTACTTATGTTAGTTTTTTAATCGTGTAATATTTACAAAAGTTTATTACGTTAATTGTTTAATTAGTCCGGTTGATACATGTATATAGGGCTGTAAACGAGCCGAGCCGATCTCAACTAGAATACATGTCGAGCTAGCTTGACTCGAGCTCGAAACTTTAAGCAAGTTGAACATATATGGGAGCTCGAGCTTGGATCATTCATAAATCGATCCAGCTCGACTCAACTCGAAATGGATCGAACCCTTTTCTTTTGAGTTGGTTTTGGCTTTTTCATTAGTTTGAATGTAAGGCCCCGGTCCCGGTGCCCTACTTTAGCATTGCATTTACTCATAAACACAGTTCTAAAAATCATAGTGAATTAAAACTTTCGCGGAGATATTTAAAAGTCAACCACTTCTTACATACCATAGAATACTTGTCTTAAAACATCACAAATTGTCTCAGCATAAAAGTAAAACATCATGTCTTCTTTCTCTAGATGTCAGCCGCTCAGTCCATGTCATGTGACATCCTCAAGCTAGCTCCTTTAACCTATTTACATGCATGCATACTAAAAGTCAGCTACGCTAAGTGAGTTCTAGTTAATCAGGCAATATACTTTACATTCACATATATATACATACCCGAAGATACATATTACATACTTAACCTGTTTATCATTCTTCCGTACATAAATACATTCATTCTTTCATACTTTCTTGCTTTAACGTACGTAGTACATGCATAATTATCCTTACATTAAAAAGAGCATTTCGCCATGCATACCTCGGATATTATTAGGGTCTGGTGCGCTTCTTTCCATGCATATAAAATCATACATTCATTTAATTAGTTTTATATTTATTTACTTTCATACATACTCTTAACATTTTCTATATCATTCATCAAGCATTCACATATCATACACTTACCACTTAAGGTAAGTGTATCAACTAATCACATTGAGTATGCACACATCCCTGAAAACATAACAAGGAAATGGGGATAGAAACTCAAATGTGTCATGTGCCTCTCAGAGTTAACTGTAATACCCTTCCTTAGATGTGCATGACTAACTGTGTAACAATTATAAGTATCAATTAACTACCTCTAACTATATCGTACTTCTGAGTTAGTGAAACCCCTAGCTAACGGGGGGATAGGGATAACGCCTGGGCAACGGGGTTTTAGGGGCGGCCCATAGAAGGGTCCAAGGGGCAGAGCCCCTGACTTGGGTTAAGTTGCCAAGTCAGCTTGGAAAAATTTTATTTCCACAAATAGTCATTTACTAAAAATTCATCAGAAAACTGAGTTTCCATGATTCTAAACCAAACGAATTAAGTCTAAAATTCCATTCTAATCGAGTCTGAAATTCCAATCGAATCGAGTCTGAAATTCCAATTTAATCGAGTCTGAAATTCCAATCGAATTGAGTTTCAATTAGATTCATTTCCATTCCATTCGATTCGTTTTATCTCTAACGAATCCAGTCCTTCCAGAACTCGATTCAAACATGGTTTTTCGTGTATTTCCATTCTAATCATATCCTTACATCCCGTTATGCTCGTTTAACTGGTAAAACGAGTTCCGGGCCATAACAATTTCATTTCTCTCATTGTAACATGATCCAAATGTCACTCATTTGTCCCGTTTCATTCCAAGCATCTTGTTTGCGTTCAAGTTTACATTTTTATTACATAAAATGGCCCGATTTGCCTTAATATCAAATCTTAAAGCAAACTGATACTTAAAACTTAACATTTACATCTAAAACGTACCTTTTAGGGTTTCGGGTTGGTTTGGATCTGGAACAACACGTTATCTTAAACAGATTTCTTGTTTTTTGATGATGCTTGAACACGAAATCCAACCTTTCTTCAGCTCAAATCTAATCCGAAATGATGAGAGCGTTTGTGTGTGTGTTTGAGAGTGCATGGAGGCAAAGTTAGTGAAATGATGGTTTTAGGGTTTTAGGGAGGTTTAAGGGTGTTTATATACCCCTAAGCCAATGGACCTAAGGCCCATCACCAACCCTTATTCCATCTTTTATTGTCCAAGCCCACACTCTATTATTTTTATTTAACTTAACTAAATAACACACCATTAAGTAAACATAATTCTTTTATTTATTATTATCAAAAGTAGGATGTTACATTGAACTTAGCCATAAGATCTTACTTTGAATTAATTGTTAAGACCATTATTTATAGAGACCATTCAATGATGTAAAATTTTAGAGGTAGAAAAGTAGATTTAAGAACCAACTGAAGTGGGATACAAAGGAAAGGTGAAAAATAATATGGGAGAAACATGTTTCGAACTCGAGAAGGGAAGTGGTATTGCGTGAACCAGTGTTGAGAAGTAGCAAGCGAAATGCACTAGAATAACTTTGATATTAAAAGGTTGGATATATAAACTAAATACTCTACATGAACAACTTATCGAGCTATCGAGTCGAGCCACCCCTTACTCGAGCTCGACTCGATTACAAAACAAATCGGCTCGCCTTGGCTTGATTTCAAATTGAGCTTCAGGCGAGCCTCATGCTTTTTGGACTCCCCTAAATGTGTATACCACCAAAAGAATTACAATTCATATCCAAAATAATATTAGTTGGAATTGATTTTATTAGTTGATTTTCTAATTTGAATTGTATAAATAGGAGGGCCAGTTTTGTAAATTCATATTTGATAAAGTAAAACAGAACATATGCATATTTATATATTTAAACATTTTATAGGTTTATAGTTACATATCTAAGTTGTACTTTAATGCTTCATTCACTTGTATATTATAATTCTACACATCGGTTTTGAAATTTTTATATGTCTAAACGTCGACAGGATAAGCACGCTGTAATGGTAGGTTTGCTTTTTTCAAAAACATAATATTTTTAAAGATATATAGGGAAACAAAAAAATAAATAAAGTTGCCAAATTTTGGATAAAGATGAGGGTTGAAATGTGTAAATATTCTTAGATATTATAAAAGTTATATAAAGTTCAAGGGTAATTATTGTAACTATAAATGACAATGAAAATGTATTAAACATTTTATAGGTTTATAGTTGCATATCTAAGTTGTACTTTAATGCTTTATTGACTTGTACGTTTTAATCTACACATCGGTTTAGAAAAAAATTTATATCCAAACATCGACAAAAATGAGCACGTCGTAATGGTAGGTCCGATTTTTTTAAAAACATAATATAGTTAAAGGTATGGAGGGAGATAAATAAATAAACAAATGTGACAAAATTTTGGATAAAGATGAGGGTTGAAATGTGTAAATATTCTTAGATATTATAAAAGCTATCTAAAGTTCAAGGGTATTATTGTACTTATTGTAGCTATCGAAAGATGTTGAAAATTTACGGTTATTAAGTGTTGAGTAAAGACATAAATACCCTCAAATTTTTAAAAATATAAGCATTGAAACTTGTATATGTTTCATAATAGTTTAGACCTCTTAAAAATTAAGAGGTCATTGAAATTCTCTTTATATATAGTATAGATATATAATTTTTATTGATGTTACTATTTTTGGTAACTGTTTTTTTAAGGGTCAAACTTTTATATAATAAATTTTGAAAATAAAGACTTGTTGGTTCGTATCAATAACAATAACAACGAACAGATCTCAGATCTGTGTATATACTATTAATACGATTAAGGATCTAGCTCATAATTAACATCAATTCAGTGTTATATATGTATATCTATTATCAATATATTATCTGTATAATATTAGGTGAAGCTTGAGAGAATTTGGACAACAATTTGTTAATTAACTCACCAAACTTTCTGAAAACTTATATTAAAAGTGAACAGTAGTTCACTATATATAGAAGGTGATCTGGTTCGCTAACATCCCCTAGCGAACCAGCCTCCCCTTCGTTACATACATTAAATTAGCCAAACACCCCATGATTCGTTAACATCCCCTAACGAATCAGGAGGGAATACATTACTTGGCTAGTTCGCTAACATCCCCTAGCGAACTAGCCTTTAACTTAGCGAACTGATTAATAAATAAACTATTTATTACATTAAACATAAACAAAATCGTTAACGTTAAATACAAAGACTCTAGACGCAAAACCGTGCACTAACAGACACCCCCTCGTCTTGAGCTCTTTGTCTTTAACTTATTTGAAGCGCTTTGACTGCCAGTCTCTGCAACTATGAATTCCATGTTCATGACACACATGAACGACTCGTTGGAATTGCATAGCCAGGTCGTAATCTTCTTGGCACTCGATCAAAATCTGCTTCCTGTGTAGTACATCATTGTCGGTCTCTGATAAATTAACCAACCACATCGGGTCGATTATCTTGATAAGCTCGGTCTGCAGTCCTCGACCACGAACAATAACGGCCTCGCTAGTACGATTGTCATAGTACCAACGGTTGAAAGACAGATAAATATCTTGAGGCATCGTCTTCACAAGAACCTTTTTCATCGTCTTTGACGGCTTCACTTTCAAGACAAGTTTCTTCCAGCCAGTCCTTGGATCAATCTCGTCAATGCGCTTACGTCTTGGGACCTGGGGCTTGATGAATTTGAAGCCACGATTGACCTCGAACAGTAAGTGTTGGTGAAACCACTCAGCTGTTCGGTAACCCCCACGATTGATAAATGGACGTCTCGCGAGGGTTCGTACATCCCAACGCGGTAGAGTTAAAACATCCATTATCTTCTCGTAATACTGGACACCCTTTTCCCACTTGACTATACATACTATAAGATCAGAGTCATAGAGCCAGGAGACAATGTCACCATGTACCTTGGACACAGTCTTGAAGGTAGTCACCTGATTTGCCTTAACCCAAGCTGCAGCAGTATCTTTTTTTTCTTGATCTACATAACAATAAGCACTGATAATTTTACCCACTTTATGACGTTTGAACCATCTTTCTACGTCCCCATCAGTCACTTCTTTGAGTGAGGGTACTGTTCGCTGCACAACCTTTTCCAATTCATCCTCAGTCTCTTTAAACACCTCTTCTTGAAATACCGGAGCACCTTGATCAACGTTCGTGTGTTGATACAAGTCCGGGTACTCATCAGCAGTCACATCCTCCATCTCAATGTCCTCATTCTCATAAATAAAATCCGTATTCATAAACAACGGATCCTCATCCAACCCTTCTTCATTCACAACCTCAACATCGGGCTCAGCCTCTAACACATTTAATTGATCGTCATTCAGCCCAAGCAGTATTGAAATCTGCTCCCGTGTCAAAGATCTTTCTACAAACTCACCAACCTGTATCTCGTCTCTATTCACCACACTCTTAACCACCCCAGATCCATCTACAAATATCACTGTGTTAGCTGCAATCATTTCAATTGGCTTGGCAGCTGTAGGATCTTGATAAATAATAATTTGTTTTCTCGAATCATCACCGCCACTTGTACCAGCACCAGCAGATGAACCGTGAGCTTGTTTCGGCTCACCCCCAGCACCCGACTCGTCAGGATCCTCATCATCGTTCTTGAGTCGCTTTAGGGCATCATCTTTACACGTCATTTGTAGGATAATTTCCTCCTGCTCTTTCAATTTCACCCCCTGAGACGTAACAATCTCACGGAGGGCTTTAGTTTCCTTTTGACAGAAAGAAATGTACCCCATCATCAGTCGTTGATTCTCCATAAGATTTTTCTGGTTCTGATGGTCAGCTTCCATTTGATTTTCATAGAGGTGGAGAAGATTCAACAGCATTTCAGTTTGACGACCTGGTGGCAAGTTGTATACAGATGGGTGTACCGGTTAAACAGGTCCTTGAGGCCGAGTGATTCTCATGAATGAGACATCACTAGGCGGAGGTGGAGGAGGAGTAGTTGTTGGCGGAGGAGGAGGAGGTCTCATTGATGTAGTAGGAGATACTGTAGACAATGAAGTAGGAGGTTTCGGTATCTCGGTTAACACCATTTGAGGAATAAGGCCGAGCCTCTCGTGTGACACCAACGTCGTCGTCAAAGTAAGCATCGGAGTGCTAGTAGTTAGCGGCACCGTCGAGCTTTGAGGCGTTGTATGACGTGGTGGTGGGGTTCCAATGATTACCCCAGCCCCAGCAGACACACGGGGCTTCTTTGATGGTTCACCAGTAGCTACAGCTTTACCCTTTCTTTTTCTTTCCAGCTGAGCTTTCATGGTGGCAGCTAGAGCAGCATCGACTGCATCTTGTTGTTCTTTAAGAGCTCGTTCACCAGCTCCACCATCACCATCATTCCCATCATTGTCACCATCATCATCTCCACCATCACCGTTCCCACCTTCTCCCCCTTCACGCTCGGAATCCGAATCATCGTGGATCTAGCGCTCATTAGGAGGACATACATAATTCGAATTGATTATATGACCAATCATCCGTTTATCATGTGGTTTCTCCTTTCTATAAATTAACATACGATGAATGGTATCTGCTGTCATATGTTCCTGATGTAGTACATCATTCACCAACGTCCGATCAATCACCAAATTCATAATCAAATCTTGAATAATTAGCTGTAAAAAGCGAGGGTACATCAAGAATTTCTTCGACTGAAGAGTTTGCTGAACCTGTTCCTTCAAATGATCAAATACTAACTCTGAATAATTATACGACTTGTTCAGAATCAAGGCAACAAAGGCCGACTGCAAACTCAGTCTACAATCATCAAAACCACCCCGTCGGCCACTCATACAATGAAGTAAAATGTGTAGCAGATACTTGTATGGTGCACACACCCCATTCTTATTCAACATGGACTTAAGAATATTTCCATTATAGTGCAAACGGGTGAATAGTCCTCTAACCAATGACCTGTCAAATTCACTCGGGTAATCGTCATTATCATCGAATTGAAGTATTCGGCGAATCACAGCAACATCAATTGTAATTGGAGTTTGATTGATTGTAGCCCTGATGATCTGATTTTCTTCAACATATGCAGCCGTGTTCCAAAATTGTCTGATAATACTTAGATACACCTTTGGTCTAGCAGTGATAGCATAGTGTATCTTTGATCATCGTAAGAAAGTCATCATATCTCCAAATGTTTCCAAATCAGGTACATCTTGATCAACATAAGCACAAATGTTGTGCTTTTTATCAAACGGCAATAAGATCACTTCAGCTTGTTGATCTTGTTGTGGTGGTTGTCCTTGTGGAGCTTTTTCTGGTGGTGGTTGATTTTGTTGTTCTTGATCAGCCATGTTTTACTGTATAAATAAAATCGAATATGAGAAGAGATATCAAAATATATCAACATATAGATGGTGTATATACGTAATCAGAGGATATATATAATTAATATATTTAAGCGTATTAAACGTTTTAAATTCTTTAATTAAATTAATTGAATATTGAAATTAAGTTAATTAATAAATGTCATTCGTTGGGAATCACACTGATTCGTTACAATAAGATAACGAATCAGGGGATTCGCTATCAAGTAAATACTTTAACGAACTGAACATAGCGAATTACTATTTAATTTTGACGAACTGAACTCTAGTTCGTTATAATTTAAGCGATTCCATATCTGATTCGTGTAACATCTTATTCGCTTAGATAGTTCATGTAGGATCTTAACGAATTGGACACGAAACAGTCCCAATTCGCTAAGATTAACGAATGGTCAAAAATTAAGACTTTCTCTTTGACTCGCATAGTCAAGGTCAAAATCAGGAAGAACAACAATAGTCAACATTATAAACCCAGATTCAATTAGGCCATAACTATCGTTGAATCATCGAGATAATGATCTTGTTGAGCTCGGAATCACACTAGTAAGCTTAGGTGAATGAGATTGAGACTCAACACCTAGATGTACTAAGGGTTAAACGAACCAACTATAAACACGGAGAACATGAATCATCAATTAACCCAGCAAACAATAATCAAATGTTGATTAGATTTCACCAAGGGTATCGAAACCACATTCAGATCACAATGACAGCTAAATCATCAAATTATTAACATAAATTATACATAAATAGGTTTAAAGACTCGAAAACCCGTAAACCCTTAGAAAATCAATAATTTTGCTATCAAATCACAACCATTTTTGACGAAAATTAGATCGCAATAATCGTCTATACCTAAGAAACTCAAATATATCCTTGAAATGTCAAAACGAGAAGGTCGAAATTTCAGAGAAAATTTGAACAGAGTTTCTATAAGGTGAAGGAAAACGAAGAACAGTGTAGAAAACTGTTGGGTTTCTTGTCCTTTTATATAATTGCACGCCTCCCGAGGTGCAACTTGCACGAATCACACGATTCGTTCAAATTAAAGTTAGCGAATTAGCTAATTCGCCTGAATTACCTTAGTTTAGCGAATCGCTATGTGATTCGTTACATAAGGTTAGCGAATTACTTCCTGATTCGTTGTTTGATTCGTTAAATATGCATAACGAAAGGGATGATTCGTTACAAAGTGCGGAAGCGAATTAGGTTAGCGAACCAAAAGTTAGTTCGCTAAAGAATCACCTAGTTCGTTATCCATAAATAACGAATTAGATTCTAATTAAATAATCTTTTATTTAATTTTAAATTAAATAAAATAAATGAATTAAATAATTAAATAAAATAAAGAAATTAGGTTATCGATAATCTTTTTATTCCGACAACCAAATACCTTAAAAACGTTTCATTTTTCCGAAACATAACTTAAAATTATTTTGAAAAGAAAGAAAGAAAAATCTTTTGGGATTTTACAAAAAATAAAGAATAAAGAATGTATTTACAAAAAAAATATCCGAATCATAAAAATAATAGACAATCTTTTTGTGTTTTCATTAATTTTTCAAAAACAGAACATATTTTTGTATTTTTGTCGAGTTTGAGCAGAGAATCATATTGACCAAATTGCCCTTCCATCACAGTTTTTATATTTCAGTGATATTATGACTGACAATAAGTCGGTCATTGGTATTGTTATCCACATAAATCTAATAACACACATTCAAGTATTTTTGTGATATGATTAATTTGTTCAATTAAAGCACAGAATATCAGAAACTATCAGTCCCTAGTCTCGGTTCAAGCTTAATTTGATTTTTGCCAAATCACCCCAACTTGACTTAAACCATTATAAGGTTGATCAAAATTTTTGATACCAATTTTGAAATTTTGAGCAATGCATCAAGTTTCCTTTACTGTGAGTGAGTATGCACGAGTCCATCTGTCGGCTTACATACATTGTATCCCCTGGGGTCCGTTTCTTATTGGTATTAAGACGCACGCAAGGGAGGAACAATTGTATGACTAACAGCGGATTTTTGATTAAGTCAGTAATTTAGATTGTACAAAGTACAGCGGTGATCAAGTTTAATGACTTTGGGTTTGCTTCTTGAAAGCGAGTGAAATATTCATGCTTATGAATACCCAGATGATTAAGCCGCATAAAGACTCACAATGTCCAGAATCCTAACGCTTGTTATTTGCTTTATTTTATTTTTGGGTGATCAAACAAATATTAGGCTTGAGTATGACTGGTTATTACATTTCTGCCATCCTCACCGAGACTTTTGCTAGAAACTAACACCTCTTTCAATTTGGCGTTTCTTTATATTTATATCACATACTTTACTCTACTGGGTTGTTTTAAGACCTACCAATGCACCAATGCAATTAAGCACACAGTCTTTTAAGCTTACTTTTTGCTGGATTTGGGGTCAAGATAATCAATGTACTATCATGTTCTCTTTTTGCTTCAAAAACTCAAAATTTTGAGGAGCATAAAATAAAGAAAAGATAAATTTAATCGCCCTAGTTAACTTAAGTTTATAAATAAATGGCTAACAATCAATTCACAAGTGAATAATAGGACCAAGACATGCAAGCATGCTTAACAAACTTAAATAACCGACATGATTTTCAGCGAGAAAATAATCTAAAAATCTTTTTGGTTTTTCTCTATACAAACTTTAAAAACACAATATTTTTGTCTTTTTCAATTTTCTTATAAACAAAATAAACTTCACAATCTTTTTGGATTTTCAGATTTTTCTGTACAAACCATAAATCACATTCTTTTTGGTTTTTCAAAATTTTAAAATGTTTTTGGTTTTTCTAAATATTTAAAAGAAAAACATTAAAGAACAGAAATCACAATATTTTTGAATTTTGAAATTTTTTTTAATGTTTTTAAATTTTATCTATACAAACGAAAAACACACTCTTTTTGTATTTTCAAGATTTTCACCCCCTAAAACCAAATTAAATTTTAAAAGAAAAATATGACAGAAAATAAAGATAATCATCCTTTTTTAAAGATATCAGCGAGGGTCTTCAATCCGTTTAAATCAAGCAAAAATTTAAAACGTGTTTTGTCAAAAGCTTTGGTAAACAGATCGGCGTTTTGAAAATCAGTGTGTACTTTCTCAAGATCGATTAATTTCTTTTCATAGCAATCCCGTATAAAGTGATATCGAATTTCGATATGTTTTGTTTTCGAATGTTGTATGGGATTCATGGTGATACTAATAGCAGCAGAATTATCAATTAGGATAGGAGTAGTAAGAAACTTCAAACCGTAGTCGCGAAGATGTTGTTGTATCCACAAAACCTGGGAACAGCAACTCGAGGCTGCAACATACTCAACTTCGGCGGTTGAAGTGGAGACCGTTGTCTGCTTCTTACACTGCCAGGAAACAAGCCGGTTTCCTAAAAATTGACATCCTGCAGTCGTTGATTTGAAATTGATCTTGCATCCTCCATAATCTGAGTCTGAGTAGGCAGTAAGATCGAAAGTATCATCCTTGGGGTACCACAACCCGATGTCTGGATTTCCGCTCAAATACTGAAGAATTCTCTTGACTGCAGCTAGGTGAGTCACTCGTGGACTTGCTTGATACCTAGCACAAAAACAAACAGCAAACATAATATCAGGGCGAGAAGCCGTTAAATACATTAAAGAACCAATCATGGCACGATAGAGGGTAGGATTAACGGAATCCTCCAATTCATCCGGTAATAAATTGTGCCCTACTGGAAGAGGAGTAGAAGGGTTTTTTCCGGCATAAATCTTGAATCGGCTCAAGACGTCGTTCACATACTTAGTCTGGTGAATAAAAATTCCGTGAGCAGACTGTGAACCTGCAACCCTAAAAAGAAATTCATCTCTCCCATCGAGCTCATCTCGAACTTTGTTTGCATGGACTTCTCGAACTCCTTACACAATGTGTCGTTTGTAGACCCAAAAATCATATCATCGACATAAATCTGGACTAGGAGAAGATCGTCACCAACAATTTTATGAAATAAAGTGCAGTCTACAGTCCCTCGTTTGAAGCCATTATCAGTCAGATGGTCGGCGAGCGTGCCATACCAAGCTCTCGGGGCTTGATGTAGACCATACAGGGCCTTGTTTAATCGGTAAACACGGTCCGGATAATCAGGATCTTCAAAACCAGGAGGCTGTAAAACAAACACTTCCTCGTGTAATTCACCATTGAGAAAAGCACTTTTAAGATCCATTTGATAGACCTTGATATTCTTATAAGCAGCATAAGCCAGGAAGATTCGAATCGACTCTAATCTTGCCACTGGCGCATAAACCTCAGTGTAATCAATACCCTCTTGCTGATGAAATCCCTGCACCACTAAACGTGCCTTGTTTCTCACAATTACCCCACGATCATCCTTCTTACACTTATATACCCACTTAGTCGGAATTGCCTTCTTGACTCTAGCAGGTTTGTCTATTAAGTCCCAAACACCCAAACGTGCAAATTGCTATAATTCTTCTTGCATAGCTTCTACCCAAGAAGGATCTTCAAGTGCCTTACGAGCTGTCGTTGGCTCAACTTGAGATAGAAAGCAAGAGAATTTAGCAAGGTTTACCATTCCCGAAGAATGTAAGTTAGTGTAAGCACACAATATATTATTATCACTTGACGAAGCAACTTGATGATGTGTACGAACGCCCACATCAAGTTCTCCAATGATGGTTTCCTGTGGATGATATCCATGAATCCGAAGAGTAGGATTCTCAGGAACAACAACATTATCAAATAAGTTAGTGTAATGTTCACCTAACTCGGGAGATGAAACATTATCACTGTCAAGGTCAATAACTTGATCTTCAGCTTGATCATCATCAGAAGAGGTAGAAACATTATCAATAAAAACTGGAGAAACAACTTGAGGTTCTTCAGTTGGAGCATCTGGTTGAGCTTCAACATCATTAGAACTTGAAAATCTTGGAATGGTCAAATGATCTTCAAAGTATGCACGAATCAGATCTTTATCAATGTGTTCAGTCGAAGGAGTAAATGAATTAAATAAACTATCGTAGTCAAACATCCAGTCTGGGCCTTTCCCTTGAGGAGGAGTTGTGTACTTTTGACACTCCACATGATACCATTCTTCAACACAACCAGATGTGAAATTAAAAACCCTTTTCTTTGGAGATGCATATCCCAAGAAATACCCTTCGATAGCTTTTTTCTTCAAATTTACCCGCATCCTTCTTCAGCATAGTACAAGGACACCCAAAAGGTTCCAAATACTTTAAGTTAGGTTTTCTATTATTTAAGAGCTCGTAGCTTGTTTTCTTGAGTCGTTTCACAGTTAGAACTCGATTAAGCGTATAACAAGCTGTATTCACTGCCTCATTCCAGAATTGGACAGGAAGCTTAGAATCAGCCGAGCATTGTGCGTGCAGCTTCAATCAGAGTTCTATTTTTCCGTTCAGCAACACCGTTTTGTTGAGGTACATAAGGTGCACTATATTCTCAGTGAATTCCATTTTGAATACAAAAGAAATCCAATATAGTGTTTTTGAATTCAGTACCATTATCACTTCGGATTCTCCTCACCTTTTGTTTATACAGTGATTCGATCTTAGTAATAAGGTTTTGTACCAAAACCGGTGTTTGATCCTTCGAACTCATAAATAACACCCAAGAGTATCTTGAATAATCATCAGTCACTACAAGACAATACCAATCTCCAGAAATACTCGCACGATTCACAGGACCAAACAAATCCATATGAAGTCGTTCTAGCGGAGTATCAATGGAATTGAATAACTTAGAGGGATGTGTCTTCTTCTTCTGCTTGCCTTTTTTGCATGCAACGCAGTGATCGGATAACTTAAAATTCTTTAACGAGACACCCTCAACTAAGTCATTCGCCATTAAATAATTCATCTTTCTAACGTGTATGTGACCCATTCTTCGATGCCATAGAATCGAGTCTTTCTCGGTTGCTTTCGAGACAAAATATGTTTCGATCGATGTGGATACCTTAGAACTCATATTTAAGACATAAATATCATTTTATCGTGGTGATCGCATGACAACCATGTCCTCGGGAATAACATAACCCGGTTTCAAGATAAGACATTCTTTGTCAGTAAATATCGTAGTGTACTTTTTATCACAAATCTGCGATACACTCAATAAGTTATGATCAACTTTGTCGCAATCATTCACTTTCTCAAACGTAATGTGACCATTTGAAACTTCACCCTCTTGTGTGATCATGCCCCCAGAATTCCCAGCAAACGCTACATAACCCCCTTGAATATTTCTCACATTTGATAAGAGGTTGAGATTTCCAGTGATATGACGAGAACATCCGCTGTCCATGATCTAGTTTTCACCAGAAATGGTCTTGGATGAACCCTACACACAAATGAAAGTGATTAGTTCAAAAAGGCATCCCAGGCCTCGGTCTTGGGCACCTTTTGGTTTTCTCTTTGATCATTAACTTGAACAAATTTCAACTGTTGTTCATCCACTTGTGAATAAGTTACCGGCTTCCTAGACTTTCGTCTTAAGTAAGCTGCCTGAACAATGTTTGAATTATTGTTCTGACATATGGTTCAGTTGGAATGAATTTTGGTTTCACTTTACCATGTGTCTCATTGACATGAAGAACCTTCCGAGGATTCACATTAGAGAACAAAATATGAGTATCATCAGCATACGACACAGGTCGTTTCAGAATCTCCTTTACCACAGGAACCGGTTTGGAATAGTCCTTGATAAAAGGATGAAGATTCTGATGGTACTTCTGACTACAATCCCTCACAACATGACCAAGTTGACCGCATAAGAAACAACTTCGCATGTCTACACGATGTTGTTGCGAGGTATTTGGAATGAATGACCCAGAAGTTTGATGATGACTCACATTTTTAGTCATGCACTTAGCAAACTCATCAGATAATTCAGATTTCTTCTTTAAGTAAAAATCTAAATTAGAACAGTTCGAAAAACTTTTTAGTGTATCTGTCCCAGTTGACTTCACAAATTTAATTTTCTTAGCTTGTTTTAAAAGTTGCTTTGCCTTAGTCAATGGGTCAGATTGAACTAATGTTTTTGTTTGAGCATACACACGTTCAAGTTCTTGAATTTTTGAAGTTTCATTGACAAAAACACTCTCAATAAGTTCAGGTTTGATGATACTTATTGGAATATCTTTTTCTGTGAACATCGTGTCCATTCCTTTTAACTTAAAAACTCTAGCCGATGAAGACTTAGAACTCGGAGTATTAATGAAACGCATTAAGTCCTCGTCAGAAATCGTTGGTTTAACTGACTTCTTTGCCCTCACTGGTTTGGTTTTCACAGTTTCTTCCTTGTTCACTTGAGATTTGAATGAACCATACACAGCTTCCTCAAACTCTTGAGGTTCACAAAGAATATGATTAGAACTAGGAATGTTCTTATTCTTGTGTATTATCTCAGGTTCAAATACATCTTCAATAATAACTTTGTCAACATTTTCAACAAAGACCTTTTTACTTTCCACATTAGGTTTTTGAGGAGCAACTTGGGGTTTGACAATTTCAGGTTTAACCAATTTAGGTTTTTCAGAAATCACAGAATCTTTTTGAATCAAATCCTCTTCTTTTCTTGCAAAAGGATTAATTTTATAATCATTATGGAAAGGTGTTGGAATTTCAACAAAACCAATACCTTTTTTGGAGTCCTTTTGTTTTTCAGAAACTTCTATAATTTCATTTAACAAAAACGAAGAAATTCGAAATTTACCCAACTTGTTTTTCAACTCAAGAACCTCATTCTCAAGCTCAGTTATCTTTGAACGATGTTTCAAAATCTCTTGAAATTTTTGTCATTAATTGTCATCTTCACAGATAACTCAGCCTTGAGATCGTGGTTACTTGTCGACAATGCATCAATCTTTTCTCAAGATCTCATTTGAGATTCAAGAGATTGTCGATAAGTATCCTTAAGAGAAGCAATTTCTCTTATTAGACTATCATTTTGATTTTTCAATGCTTCTAACTTAGATTTATTAGATTCACAGTCAACACATGATGCTTTAACAGATGAAGCAGCAGAAATAAAATTAATAACTTCGTTAATCTTGGCCATGCAAGCAAACATTGATTCGGAAGGCTTGTCGCAAGAGTCGTCAGAATCAGATCCAGAATCATTATCGGAAGACATCTCACTACCAGTTGCATCTTGATAATCTTTATGTAACCCAAACATAGCCAAATTTGCTTGAACATCATTGCATAGTAACCGTTGTGACCAGTCAGTTCCATCTGCTAACATTGCTTGTGTTGTAGAAGAAGATGATTTCTTTTCAGCATCACTTCCTCGTGGTGTAGAAGCATTTTGATTTTGACCACGAGAACCAGTGTATTCTTTCCTTGGTTTGTCACATTCCTTTGCGAAATGCCCAAATTCTTGACAATTATAACACTTTACTTTTAATTTGTCAAAACCCAACTTCTTGTTTAAAGCTGGAAGATCTTTTCCAGTTCTCTGCATGAATCTTTTAACTTTACGGACGCTCATAGCCATGTTCCATTTTAAATCCATGATTTCTAGATCATCTGGATCTATCTGATCATAGTCCTCATCTGTTAAATCACTTGTGGCAATCTTACTACTCACTAAGTTTTCATATGAAGACATAAAAGCTGTCAGAAAAGCAAAGTTTTGCTCAGCTTCCTTCATATTAACACTAGGTGGTGTAACAAATGGATTTGTATTAGTTGAACTTCCAGAACCACCCGAATTACCAGCAGAGTAGAAACAAACATTTGGATCATTAAACATAGTTGATTCTTTTTCACTTGCAGCATGAGTAAGAAAAGCAGTGATTAGAGAGATCGTTAAACTAAGAGGCATACTTCCACCATAGAAAGCTGGATCTTGGTTTTCTTTGGAGGATTTTTGACACTTAAGATCATATTCTCTAGCTTCGATCGTTTGTAAAAATTCAAGTGCCGTCAAGTCTTCATTCAAGAAATAGTCATTTTCTTTCAAGACCATTAGAAATGTTGAGTAAGAACTTGGAAGCACACTTTTAATAGTGTCAATTTTATCCCTTTCAGAAATTTCCATTTTCATCTTGTCCATTTCAGCAATTAAATGACTAAATCTAGTAGTCATCTCTTCAACTGTTTCTCCCTTCAATAAATTAAAGTTTCGAAACTGAAACTTGAGCATCACTTTCTTACTCTCAGCTGTGTTTCCCATACTTCTCATACGCAGATGTTGAAATAAAGACGCACATCTCTTGATACTACCAACTTGATGAAAGATATTTTCTGGTAACGCCATAGTCAGAGTAGAATAGGCTTTTATCTCGATTTCTAAAGCTTTCTTCTCTTCTTGTGAGTATTGAGAAACAGCTTTAGGAGTATATCCAATAGTATCATCACCAATCATTGGTGCAACATAAACTTCATCAAGACAATATGAGCAGTCAGGATGAACATATCCCAAATGTGCACGAAACCGAGGTTCCCACTTGGCAAAGTCACTGAACTTCATCAATCTTGGACATTTAGAATGCGAACCTATCTCGGTATCAAGTTGCAACATCTGTTGCATCAACATGTTTTGAGACGCTAATGCATACATACCGGCCATATTTGAAAATTAAACAAGTTTAAAGAACTAGGTTTAACGAACTGGGTAGCGAATTGTGAACTATTATAGCGAACTGAGAAAAGTTATAGCGAACTGTTAACAGTGTTTAACGAATCAACTAGTGAATTAGATTAACGAATCAATGAACAGTTATAGCGAACTGTGAATAGTGTAGCGAATCAAGTCTTAACAAAGTTAAGATTGAAAGTTAACGAATCACAAATAAGGTTAACGAATCAACCAAATGGCAAAACAGATAACGAATGAGATGAAGGTTTAGCGAATCACAAGTCAACTTAACGAATTGACCAAACGAATCACAAAGGATTAGTTTAGCGAATCACAAAGGATTAGTTTAGCGAATCAGATGATAATCAGTAACGAATCGCCAAAATAAACTTAGCGAATCGCTAAGGAATACTTAGCGAATCAGCTACAGTGGATTAGCGAATCACACTATAGCGAATCAGGTTGTTACAACCGTTTGTAACAAACTCTGACACCTTATGCCACGTGGCAAAGGTTGTTAGGACACAAATCCCAAGTTGGACGCGTGTCACACGAATCAGTTAATCTAGTTAACGAACTAGATAACACGAACCAATAACTCACACGAACTGGTTAACGAACAAGGTAACGAAGTAACAAATTTGATAACGAATCACAGATAAACATATAGCGAATCACCATACAGATGATAGCGAAATACGTTCATCTTCAAATCTTCAAATCTTCAAACAATTTTTCCAGAAATTTTGAAGATCAAACCCAGAAACCCAGAAATACCAAATTTGTAATACTCTTCCAAATCTTAACCAAATCGTACAAGTAACCTATCAATCTTCTCGTAATCAAATTCCGAATCCAGTACACATCATCTCGTAACCGATTAACACTAATAGCCAAACCAATTTTAACCAAAACACAACCCTGTTTCGGACTTAAACCGAAATCAATACCAAACAACACAAATCCAAATCAAACCTCAATTCCTCTAATCCGAACCTCTACAATACCTTAACCAACAGGAATTCAATCCAATTCGTCCATAATTCAACCAATTCAAACCAAAATCGATTCAAAAACTCTAAAACAGAAAAACTTAACAATATCGAAATAATTAAAACACCAAATCAAGTGTAATGAGCACCAACAGCTCTGATACCACTTGTTGGTTCGTATCAATAACAATAACAACAAACAGATCTCAGATCTGTGTATATACTATTAATACGATTAAGGATCTAGCTCACAATTAACATCAATTCAGTGTTATATATGTATATCTATTATCAATATATTATCTGTATAATATTAGGTGAAGCTTGAGAGAATTTGGACAACAATTTGTTAATTAACTCACCAAACTTTCTGAAAACTTATATTAAAAGTGAACAGTTCACTATATATAGAAGGTGATCTGGTTCGCTAACATCCCCTAGTGAACCAGCCTCCACTTCGTTACATACATTAAATTAGCGAAACACCCCCTGATTCGTTAACATCCCCTAACGAATCAGGAGGGAATACATTACTTGGCTAGTTCGCTAACATCCCCTAGCAAACTAGCCTTTAACTTAGCGAACTGATTAATAAATAAACTATTTATTACATTAAACATAAACAAAATCGTTAACGTTAAATACAAAGACTCTAGACGCAAAACCGTGTACTAACAAGACTCCCAAAGTCATAAGTAGCAAGCTACCCAAAACATACAAAGAGAAATAAAACAAATAAAACCAATGTCCAAGGCTGGTTTTGAAGGATGGCAGGGTGGTCGACGGTCCTCGGCCCGATCACCCCGACAGACCTGGAATTCAATTTTACAAAAATTATACATATATATACTCAACAATTTAAGCCCATTTTAAAAAGATTGTACAACCATAATCATAACCAAGTAAGTCTGTTTAAAAACTAAATATTTTAAACTCAATAAAAATCCCTTTTACTTAAAGACACAAAAAATTTTCTCCTGCGGCCCAAAAGCTTTTAGCGATTTTTGAAGATGGCACTACAATATCTAAAACAAATAAGAACACTATGCCAGGAATTAGTAAAGTTGAACTAGCACCATTTTTCCCAATTTAAGCTCACTGTTTTGCTTCTATTCTTGATCCAAAGAAACGACGTATCTTTATATCATTCACCATTTTTTTCCATACCAAGGGGTTGTTAAAAATGACACCGTTTCTTGTTATCCAGATCAACCAACATGTGACGACCGACATTGCTTGAGTTGCCAAACACTCCTCCTTTTAGATACTCGATTATTTCTTTCACCAAGCCAATGTGTGATGAACTAGGTAGTTTTACCCAATCATTGATAATGGTTCATCCCCACCTAGCAAACCAACATTTCACCATAAGATGTTCAGATGACTCTGACTCCATATTGCAAAATACACACTTGTCATCTCCAAATCTTAAGCCTCTTTCAAGTAATGTAATCTTAGTTGAAATCCGATCCATTCAATTTACCTTGATAGGAACCCACCGTAACCAACAATTCCCATCAACAACTTAGTATCTCGAATTATCAGGTTCCCATATAAGATTCTTCACTAGAAACTCATTCAAAGATCCATCCGCAGTCTTCTAAAAAGTCCCAACGTCATTAGATACTTATGAAACACATTACACATAGTAGTTGCACCAAACTTTGTATATATGAAGGATCCAAATAGCTATAAACAAGTAGATAGATTGTAGCCCCATAACTATTTTATAATAGCTTTTAGCCCGCGTGTCATGCGGGTTTATTTGGATATATATATACATATATATATATACATATATATATATATATATATATATATATATATATATATATATATATATATATATATATATATATTATTGTGAATAGATAAATTTTGATTATGGCGTGCTTAGATTTTAATGGTTAAAATCAATTATGATGTTTTTTTTATTTGAGGTATAGATTTTGTATTAAATAGTAGGTTACACGAATAAGTAAAATATGTTCATTATGTTTTTTAACCTTCGGGCTCTTTCAATTGAGATTTGTAGATTTATAGTTGGTTTGGAGTTTATGTTTATAGATGGGGTGTTTTGATTGAGATATGTGTGTTTATAGTTGAAGTTTAAGTTTCGTTTTTGGGTTTTTTAGTATGTTTGTGTGAGCTTATTGTTGCAGGATAATAGTGGTTTAATTAGGATTCCTCCATACCAACCTGCAGAGGTGTGTATTAGAACTCCCTAACCTCCAACATTTTCTTCACTCGCTAATCGTCTCATTTAGTTTGTGATCTATCATTCCTGATCATCAACTGTCAAAAACATATAAATTAGAAAATAATAAAAACATATATCATGATACCAACAAAAAAAAGTGACTAAAACCAAACCTGGATTAGTTGGGACCAAGTAGTAGTGGCAAGCGACTCTTGATATACGTCTATTTATACATCTCGAATCCCTTGTAAAGTTATGTTTATTTAATGTTTTGAGTTCGGTTGTTCGTGTTTTGTTAATCTTTTATTATTTAAGGTTTTGAGTCAAGTTTTATATATTTATCGTGTTTTAACTCTTTTTGGTGTCTTGCATGATATACTTAATTCTTTCTATCTTTTCATGCAAAGTTTATGTTCGTTTTGTTCGTCAAACGGTTTATATTATAATAGATCAAAATATTAAATATACCTTATTATATATTAGTTTGGTAATTGTTGATGAGCCATATTACCTATAATTAACTAATAAAGGGTTTCCCCTTGGGTGTATATAAAGAGAGATTAATATTAACATCATAACCTAATCACACACACAATATAATTTTGTGTGCCTCCTCTCTCCTAAAACAGGGTTCCTCTCAAGAACCCTAACACCATCCTTAACTATACATCCTAAAGGGGAACTCGATCAAGATGACAAGCATGTCGACTATATCATACCATGCTGCGGTTACTACTCTCTCTGCTGTAACAGGTTCATAGGTTTAATATTTATCATGTTTTATATTACTTACATGAAGAACTGATCAACATGTGGCATCAGAGTGATGTTGATTAATCAGTTCTTCATGTTTTCCATAAATTTGGAATTGAATCAGAAGACATGGACTAAAACTTGATAAACCCTAATTTTTTAGGTTTCTTTTTTTCATGTTCTATTATGAAAACAATAACATGAAACTGTTTAAAATCGCTAAAATTCATATTTAGTAAACTCTAATATTTTCGAAATCTGTTAATTTCATGTTTAAAGATTTCGATTCCAAGTTTTTTTTATGTTTCATTGTAAAATTTTCGATGATGTTCTTTGTGTTCATCATTATTATCGAAAATTTTACATATGTTGGTTCAAAAACTAGATTAAAATATGTTAATGATTATTTAAGGAAATATTTTTTCAAATATTGGATAACTTAGAAGTTTTAATATTTTTTTAAAAGATTTGAATCCCCTTAAAATAGGAAACAAATATAATTGTTAATCATTTAAAAGATTTGAACCAAATATTATCATTATTAATTTAGTTAACAAATATCATGGGTTAAGGGCTTAAACCAGTTTACGGGTTCACAGGCTATCTAAAAATCATGTATTATGGGCTTAAAATAGCTTATGTGTTCTAAAAGTTTATGAGTTTCTAAAATGGTTTTGGGTCATAACCCATAAACCCGAAAACTCACTATTACCGGAATCAATATTTTCCATAAAACTCCATAAAATCATGTAAACACCCAAATACTGAAAAACCCACTAAAAGCCGGAAACTAGCAATTCTCGGGAACCCAAAATTTCCGAGAACTAATTCCGCAAAAATATTGTCCTATCGGAAACTTAAAAATCCTTACTCTAAACATTTTCCGCTATTAACTAATTAAATATTTTGTAAACCTTAAATATTATAAAATTTTACAAAACATAAAGGCTTAACTTGAATGAACTTTTGATGTAACACATTTGCCCAAAGGTGATGAGTTACATTTACCCTATCATTCAAGTATAACTGAAAAGCTTTTGTTAGTTTTGCCTAACATGATACAAATGTCTCACTTCTGCCTAAAGGTGATTTGTTACATTTTTATTTAGCAAAACTAGCCCGTGCATAATTAAAATAATTGTCTCACTTCTGCCCAAAGGTGATGTGTTACAATTGTTTTGCACATATACTTAAATAAAGTTTAATTCTGCCCAAAGGTGATTTATTTTTTGTTTAAGTAGAACTATTAATTATATTCTATTAGTTTGATGTTAATAATAGACATATCACATCTTCAATAAAATATAGTGATCGTCATATTAATGATCCTTCATTAATCTAATGATCATAAACTTTAATCCATATTATTTTAATATCCCATAATATTACTCACTATATTTTCCATAAATAACGATCTCATCCAAATCATCCACTCTAATCCTAATATATAATTGAATTTTGTTTCATAAAGAGTTTTAATAGCATTTAGCTCTTCTCAATTTTAAGTATTCATTAAGACATGATATGGCTATCCTACTGTTCTTTCTAATAACAATCATTATATTAAAAACAAGAGCATAACAAATGGGATGCGTCAATCATAATGTCTCTTATAATAATAATAATCAATAATTTATTCAAATAAATGCTATCACTAGAGTTATTCTTGATTTAGTTTTTCCTAAGACTAATCAAAATAACTCATAAGATGCATGCATTCTTTCTTGAAAATTCTAACTATAAGGTTAAATGGCATTACCGAATACATCATAATGTAAAATACCATGACCTATAAAATTAAGGGCTTACACATGGAAATAAATACATTTTTTAGTACATTACATACTAAAATTTTCAGCTGTACAATTTGGTGCCTTACGAATCAAGTATAACACTCAGAAGTAACAAAGGAAAATGAGTGTGTTGATCAGCAACATATGTACACGAAAAGAAATGTCTGGTGCTAGAAATAAGATGTTATTCAACTCACTACCACTAAAACCTAAAAGAGGATAATTCTAAGGTTCATAGACAAAATACAAGTATTACTTCCAGCTTTAGGTTTCTTAAGGAGAAGTCCCATTGCAAAAATATGCCATTAGATTAGGCATAGACATTACAAGACTATCCATAATTCAAAATAACAACTGGCTAAAATTGATAGTTGTATAATAATGATATATATAAGTCTGCTAATCCTAATATTCCCATTAACACATGATTTGTTGAGTCTAGTTCTATATGTTTACCCGAAATCAACAAATAACTAACATGAGTGTTAGTGACAAATTTAAATGTTAAGGTTATTAGAACCATGATAATCTGTCTTTTAATTACACTTTATGATACCTTAAATATTCTGAAGATTAATCAGAATTTAGTATCAATACTTAAGTTACATTATGACAGTTATAAGGTTTGCATAGCCAACATAAAGTCACTCTTACCTTAAACTCTTATATTATTTGTTATCAATAGCTGTATTGAAACATTTATAAAATAGAACTAGATTATAATGTATACTTTCACAACTTTTGTTATAATTCAAATAAAAATTTAATGAAAGACAAATGAGACCTATAATATTCATCTATTAAAACCAAATTTCATGAGAATCATGACATGGTTGATGAGGGTGATTTTTCATATAATCTCATTCTTAGTGATTTTAAATCATGTGTTAAATGCCTTAAACATTACTTGGCTTAAGGAATAAGTATGGGTCCACCATAAGTTATATTTCACTGACATTCGTGAAACTTATTCAAACGGAATATTCAGACATAATTCTTTTATCATTTAAAATGCTATTTACTTGTATCTAATCAGTATTCTATGGTCTGCGGTCTTAAAAAGATCCGTTCATATATACTTAATACGATTTCTTCTAAATATGTCCTTTAAGTTTATTATGACATCTGGACGTTAATGGAATCAAATCAAGTCTAACATATATATGACAGATTCCCACGTCATGTAAATCATTGAAACTTCTCGTGTATTTTTCCTAGAGATATTAAAGATCAGTGGAGCCTTAACTGTCTCAATCATAACTTACAAGATTTGCAAGAGGTGGGGGAGTGAAAACTTGATATTATCTCAAATACACCTCTTGTACAAGACACTACTCCATCATAACACTATTCCATCAAAACTTATCTCTTTAGAATTTACTACTACTCTTACAAAAGTTTCATTGTTGCTTAAACGTGGACAAATTCATATTTCTTACTAAATTAATCATCACCAAGAGAAACTGCAACAACTTATATTATTAACTTGTTTCTCTGTTAGAATCTATTGGTCTTTAAATACTGACCCTAAGTATGCTAATTTCCTAAAGGTTTCTAAGGTCAGTGGGAGCAGTAAAAGTCTTTATAATGGCTTGTTAGAAGTACAAGAGGCGGGGGAAGAGAGATATTAAATTTTACTCCAATTACACCTCTTGTACACCAAACTGCGCCAAATCTTACACACTTAGAATCCTGAAAATGATAGCAACCTAACTAAGAGCTAATCCATAAAATTGAGACTTTTAAAATTACCCAATAGTCAACTTAGGAGTCCATCTAGGTTGTAAAACCTACTAAATTTGATGCTTATGTAACCTCCCTAACTAAAGTTGAACTGGATGTTGAAAAATTTAATGATCATACCCCTTATAATTAAACCATTATCAATAATCATAATAGACTCCATAAGTCGCTAACGTTTTGAGATTTGGTTGAATCACCTAAAGGTGTTCATAACTAAACTAAATCCTAACACAAACGTTAAGACACTAAGAAGCATAATTGATTATTAAAGGTTAGATTCAAAAGGGAATAAATCATCAAAGAATCTTATAACCTATATTATAAAACATTTCTTTGAGGATCATCACTGTTCAAGTAGCTTATAATAGTTAAAGAGCTACATTAGAAGAACATTAAAACAACTTTCCCTAATAACTGACTTACATATCTACATGCTCATAAAACAACCTAAATATTATAAACTGAAGGTTAATGAACATTTAGTCTATAAGTCAATAAAATCCATATATGGGTTAATGCAAACATCAAAATTTGATGAAATATTTATTCAATTATTTTCATCAAAAACCAAGTGGATTAATGTACCTACCTCAAGATGAGTGGGAGCAACTAAAAACAAACTTGTCCTTATATAGATGACATTCTTCTGACAAGTATATGTTACATAAGTCAAAGCATTGTTCACACACTTTGATATGAAATATCTCAAAGATATCCCTTACATAATAGATATCATAACATTCTGAGATAGACCCAAAGGGACATTAGTTTTGTTCTATAAGTTTTATCTTAAAAGGGTCCTTACACATGTAACAAACAATATTGCTCTATTTAGAGGATAATAGGATCATTGAGATTATTACCTTATGCTTCATTAAGTAGAAGCCTTATGTAGGTTCAAGTAGATAAATCTATCTCATGGAGGAGTCATAATGAACTGATAACAACAACCTAAGTCATAACGACATAATATGTTGATTAATTACAACGTTGTTGTTAATAAATGTTGTTGAACATTTATTAGTGGACTCATAAGTTTTTATTAAAATCCATATAAATTATATATTGAAGACTTATTGTGATAAAGTCAGCTACCATGTTTTCTCAAACAGTAACAGTTTGAAAGGTGCTGCATTAAGTTTTGATATGAAATTAATTATTCATTTATGAATGAATTGAGAAATCTAAATTTTCGTATCAAATACATTCATGATATGCTTAAGGACCCGATAAATAAAAGTCTCACCCATAAATATTATGAAAGCGCTTATAATAATGATGGGTTATTGATGACTATGCGCAACTGCATATCATACTATGAATGATTAACTGTTAGATTTCCTCATCAGTTTTGATTTGTATGTCTCTTAATATGTTCTGCATGCATAATGACATATAGACAAATTATTATACAAATCAAATGTTTGAAGGGCTTACCTGAAAATTTTGATCATAACTACTTTGGTTTTAAATAAGGACTGCAGTATGATTAATAGGGGTCTTGAGCTGATGTTCAATTCAATGACTGTATTTCTCTGCTCCAGTTTAACTCCTGATCAGGCTTATCTAATACTCATAATAAATGATTACTCGGCCAAGTGGGAGAATGTAAGAATAATATATATTTATATATGGCCATTTAATCATTTATATTATAATAGATCAAAATATTAAATATACCTTATTATATATTAGTTTGGTAATTGTTGATGGGCCATATTACCTATAATTAACTAATAAAGGGTTTCCCCTTGGGTGTATATAAAGAGAGATTAATATTAACATCATAACCTAATCACACACACAATATAATTTTGTGTGCCTCATCTCTCCTAAAACCGGGTTCCTCTCAAGAACCCTAACACCATCCTTAACTATACATCCTAAAGGGGAACTCGATCAAGATGACAAGCATGTCGACAATATCATACCCTACTGCGGTTACTACTCTCTCTGCTGTAACAGGTTCATAGGTTTAATATTTATCATGTTTTATATTACTTACATGAAGAACTGATCAACATCCCGATCATCAACTGTCAAAAACATATAAATTAGAAAACAATAAAAACATATTTCATGATACCAACAAAAAAAAAGTGACTAAAACCAAACCTGGATTAGTTGGGACCAAGTAGTAGTGGCAAGAGACTCTTGATATACGTCTATTTATACATATGGAATCCCTTGTAAAGTTATGTTTATTTAATGTTTTGAGTTCGGTTAAGTTCGTGTTTTGTTAATCTTTTATTATTTAAGGGTTTGAGTCAAGTTGTATATATTTAACGTGTTTTAACTCTTTTTGGTGTCTTGCATGATAAACTTAATTCTTTCTATCTTTTATGTAAAGTTTATGTTCGTTTTGTTCGTCAAACAGTTACGTGATTACTTCACTAATGTTTTGATTTAT
Organism: Bidens hawaiensis; assembly: GCF_021521415.1. Taxonomy (NCBI): domain Eukaryota; kingdom Viridiplantae; phylum Streptophyta; class Magnoliopsida; order Asterales; family Asteraceae; genus Bidens; species Bidens hawaiensis. The sequence goes on along the minus strand of NW_027493444.1, from coordinate 31,001 downwards.
TTTCATGTAGATGGTGGCTTGGTGATCAAGGGAAGAAAGTTCTAGAAGATTCTTTTCATTACTTGGAGTTCAAGAATGAATATTATCAAGATTTAACAAGAATAATCAAGAAATAATAAAAAAATCCGGATCTCCTAAAAAAAGCAAGCCGCGCCGCGCGACCGGAGGAGGCCATTCCCGTCGCGGGGCGCCTAGGCCTTCTGGTCAACATATTTTTGCAAGTCCAAGCCCGTTTCACGCTATATAAACTTAAAATTGCAAACCTAGACGAATGGAGACTCTTGTGCAACCGATTTTGGAGAGGAAACAAAGGTTTTGAAGGTGATTTAAAGCTAGGAACCAAGGAGGATCGAGAGAGCTTTCATCCGGGTGTTCAAGGATCAATTGCAAAGGGTTTTATCGCTCTAACTTTCATTCCTTGTTCATTATTTATCATGCCTTGCCTCTTTGTTTGTTGGGACTTATATTTCAGACCGACGCATCGAATTAATCTTTGGGTGAAAAATATATTATTTTGGTCTCAACCAAGAGTGGATGGCTTGAAGACCAAGTCATGCTAGGCTAGTATAAATAGATGTTTTTATTCATTTGTCTAGTATGAGTGACTGTATTGTGTATGTGTGAGATTTAGGGTTTTATCCCTTTGAGGGAGTCTCCGCCTCCAGGATGAGCTCTCCTGGTGGCGGCTGATATTTCTTAATGGATTGTATGTATAAATGTATGTATGAGTGTTTCATCTTAATGAGAATCATTCGGCTAATATTTCATACTACCATTTCTATCTTTTGTGTTTTGATTACAATTGTTCATCCTACTTTATTGTTGATTGTTAATCAAATCAGGCTCTCTCCCAATACACCTCATCCGTCCAACCAACATCATTCAAGAGTGAATACGAGTTAGATTCGATCCTAACCCTAGATCCGAGCTCCACACTGTTGATTAGTATTGACTATTATTCACGCTTCCGCACCGGGGCTCGGACCTGTCAATTGGTATCAGAGCCTGGGTTACCGAATCATTCAGACTAACCGCTGAACAGATTCATTTCGCTCTTGAATCCACCATGGACGTTAAACGATGAAGTTCGTTGAAATTATTTTTGGGGGTTTTGAAATTATTTGATGATTCGGAGAAAAGTATATGGATTGATGTTTGGGTTGATGACTCGTCTGGAGATCCAACATCAATTTCATGTTTATTTGGTCAAAATGGTCCAGATCTGATGTAACAGTGTTATTTGGCTCGTTTTGGGCAACACTGTTAATCTGATTATTTCTAGATCTGAAAAGGTTGATTATGATATGAAGATAGGTTTCTTTGATTTCGAGATGACTTGGATAGGGCTATAGTGATTAATTTCAGATTACGAAACTTGTTTCTGGATTTGAAAAATTAGGTTTTGTGTGCTCGTGCTGCAAAAACAGTAGATGTTTGTTGAAAAATATTGCCGATGGTACAAACTGATAAGGAGAATGGACAAGTCAAGAATGAACAGGTACTAAAGGCAATTTCATCATTGTTTGTTGTAGCAGATGCAAAGTGAATATTCGAGCAGGTTCTGCAAGGGCAAATCAGTGACTGATGACGCAGAAATGAAGTTTTGATGTTTCGAGCACACTATGAAAAAAATAAGATTGGACTCGAGTATGGAAAATGACTAAGTGTTGCTTCGAGCACAGGAGGTGTTTTGCCCAAGCACATCTTTGTTTTGCTCGAGCACAGGTTATTTCGAGCACATCTTATATTGAGCACATCAAATTCGAGCACACTTTGTGAAACCCGGAGCATATCTTTTGTCTTCAAAAGAAAACTATCTTCTTTAAGTCTCGAGCACACTTTGTTATTTATTCGAGCAGACTCTTTCTTGAGCATACTTTGTTTTGCCATGAACAATTATGCTTGTGAAGAGAAAACTCAAGTTTGTGTCGAGCACACCCTTGCTCCCGAGCACACTTTTGCTCCCGAGCATGTTTGGTGGAAAATGAAAAAGCACTAAGTAATCCGAGCACACTTTTGTTTCCGAGCACTAAGTAATCCGAGCACACTTGTACTTCCAAGCACACTTTGTGCTAGTTGAAAATTGAAAAATCACAAGTGTCTTGATTTCCGGGTACACTTTGTGCTAGGAAAGTGCTTCCGGGTACACTTTGTGCTAGTGCTAAAATTGAAAAAAATCACAAGTATTCCCGAGCACACTTAGTGATAATAAGTACTTCCGAGCACACTTTTGCTCCCGAGCACACTCTGTGCTCGGTGAAAAATTGAAAAATCACAAGTGTTTCGCTTTCCGAGTACACTTTGATTCCGAGCACACTTTGCTTTCCGAGTACACTTTGCTTCCGAGTACACTTTGCTTTTCGAGTACACTTTGCTTCCGAGTACAATTTGTGCTTGGAAATTGAATCAGAGTATGCTTTGTGCTTGGAAATGAAACCAAGCATACTTTGTGCTAGGAAGGTGCTCCCAAGCACATTGTGTGCTAGGAAACAGAGTTTGTGAAACATTTCAAAGTTTTGAAGAAACTTTTGAGATTTTTGGTGTCGTTGACCATTTGACCAAGCTGTTCTCTACAGAAGATATATACTAGGGGTATTTTGGTAATTTTTCTCCAATCATCAACAAGCTTATGGAATTCAAACCTCATCCAATTTCACGACTTCATCAAAAGCTTTACAAGAACAAGTGTTGACCAAGCTTAAGGATTTAATCACTTTTAGTGTCAACCAACTTTTGAATATTTTCATTTGAGATTTTTACAATCTTGATGAGGATGATCAAGATTGTTTCACCCACACTTGATTTGAAGACACATTTATTAAAGACAATTGCAACAAAATTGGGGGAGTAAAAATATTTGAATTTCATTGCAAATGGCTAGCTTCAAATCAAGTAAAAGACTCAAGTTAAGGAAAAGTTGATCAAGATCAATAATCCAAGGTTTTTTTTTTAAAAACGTTTCATCATTTGTAAGTTTTCAGATTTCCTAATACGGATGAGAAGATGGAGTCATCACGAGCAACAATGTTGAAAGGATGATCAGTGGAGTCTAACCTCCTATGAAATAGTCACTTGAACAGTCAAGAACGGGTTATGGTTGACTTGAATGCTATCTTAATTCAGGGAATGGTTTGAAGATGATTTACATGGGAAGAAACGGTTTTGAAGAATTGAAGATTATTTGATGATCACAATGAGTTTATTTCTTTTTGTGATAACCTTGTTACTTGAAGTTGATCTTTGAAGTTCAACGCCTCGTTCATATGCCCATATAACTATATCCAAAAGTGATATAAGAGTGATGATTCGAAATGAACAATGGGAGAAGCTTAAAGTGAGGGGGAGAATTTCAATGAAAGACAACGAGTTATGAGGTGATCATGGAAGAAATTCGATGGCATCGGTCTAAGGGGGAGATTGTTGGGACTTATATTTTAGACCGACGCATCGAATTAATCTTTGGGTGAAAAATATATTATTTTGGTCTCAACCAAGGGTGGATGGCTTGAAGACCAAGTCATGCTAAGCTAGTATAAATCGATGTTTTTATTCATTTGTCTAGTATGAGTGATTGTATTGTGTATGTGTGAGATTTAGGGTTTTATCCCTTTGAGAGAGTCTCCGCCTCCAGGATGAGCTCTCCTGGTGGCGGCTGATATTTCTTAATGGATTGTATGTATGAATGTATGTATGAGTGTTTCATCTTAATGAGAATCATTCGGCTAATATTTCATACTACCATTTCTATCTTTTGTGTTTTGATTACAATTGTTCATCCTACTTTATTGTTGATTGTTAATCAAATCAGGCTCTCTCCCAATACACCTCATCCGTCCAACTAACATCATTCAAGAGTGAATACGAGTTAGATTCGATCCTAACCCTAGATCCGAGCTCCACACTGTTGATTAGTATTGACTATTATTCACGCTTCCGCACCGGGGCTCGGACCTGTCAATTAATTTTAAATTAATTTACTTGATCGAGCAAGGTTTATAAATAGACGAATTCGGGCAAACTTTGTATATCCAAAATGAAAATTTTCCAAGCAAAATTTGACCGGGTAAGGTTTGTAAGTGGAAGTATACCGAGTAGACTTTGGATATATTAATCTTTCGAGTAAGGTCTTATGAACTTAAATGAAAATAAATGTTTAATATATCAAGTGGATAATGTTAGTGGTTGACAGCTAATAATTCACAAAAGGACAAAGAGCATTTAAAACCCACTTTCAAAAGGGATAAAAGAGGGAGTTAGGCAAATTTTTCAACATTAATTCCCCCTCTCTCCTCCCACTGCAAATCCTTACTCTCAAAGAAACACACTTTACCTTATCTTTACACACTTTACCACTTCTGGATATATATTCGAAAGTATTCATTCCTTAAATAGATAAGGAATTTATAAGCTAAAAGACAAAACACTTTTCAAATTTCTCACTTTACCTGACATGTAAAAGAAAGAGGCAGAAACAAAAGAACTTTATCTGCAATTTTGGTAGAAAATTGCAGATATGTACTTTACATTTGTCTTAACTCTCATTAAAAGAAGACCAGCATATGCTATTCAAAATTAAAACTTCACATTTCAAGAGTAACTTATATTTGTGTTTTGTGCAGATTTCTATGTCATTCAAGACAACGGTTTGAATTGAAATATTATTTATACCTTAATTTTCTTTCTTTCTTTCTTACTTTGAGATCTAACTGATAATTGTGTGTTCATTGACATAACAGAAAATCAGTAATTGATCCAACTCCAAGTAATTCCAATTCCTACAAACATCATCTTTCTGAAGAACTGAAGAAAGCATTGCAACGAGTTCAAACCCTAATGTCTGAGGTTGAGAAGATCTCAGCTGCCCCAAAACAGGGGGAGAAATAACTGAATCAGGGGGAGAATTCGTTGAAGCTTCTCTCCATTTATGAAAAGAACACTTCAGATGATGAAACTGACAACATTCCAAAAGATGAAAAGAAAGAACTTGAGGAAAGCAAGAAACTAAAAGGAAAAGAAATTGCTCTGGAGGATGATAAAATTCAGACTTTAAATTCTCAGAAGGAGAATACAATGGACTCAGAAATGAATGAATCTGAATCAGAAGCCAAAAGAGTCTATGTGCAAAGAATGACAGAAATTTATGACAGAGAATTTCTGAGTCAAATGATGTCTGATAAAGACTTTGAAGAACAAGAAAACTTGATGAAGCTATTTGAAGATGAGAGAAAGCTAAGAAATGAAGTGAAGAATAATCAGAGAGAAGTCCCTCAAGAACTGATTGAAAAATGCTTGAATGATCAAGAAATTCCAAATGGTGTGGTAGTCTCTCTGCTCAAACTAATTAAGCAAGAAGAACCAGAGAAAGAGATAAAAGAGAAACTAGACACTGTCATTGACAAGATTTCAAAGGCTTTGAATGAAGAAAAGACTGTTCAAAACAAAATGAAAGATGAATTGGAAGAAGATATGAACATTCAAAAGTTCTTGAGCAAATATGGTGGTAAACCAAAATTTTTGGTTAAAAATGGAATTCCTTTTGATAATGTAAAAATCATGAAAAGAAAAGAGATTTTGAGCAACTTCAAGAAAATGAAAAGACAGCAGTTAAACATGAAAAAGGGAGCTGCCCAGTCTCTGGTTGGTAAGAACAAAGGAGTATCCAAAAAGATGGTTGATCTATCAAGGATGACAATTAAGGGGAAATCCAAAGTAGAGAAATTCTGCAAACAGACAACATCCAAGCTCTCAAAACAGAACAGTACAAAGAAAAGGAAGATGTCTGTGACGACTCAGGAAAAATCAAAGCAGATGTACTTGAAGATGGATAAACCCTTTGTCGAGGTTGCAGTAAAAGCCAAAAACCATTCAGTCAACCACAATGTTATGCTAAGTGGAGTATTCTATGACTCCATGACTGAACATCTAAATGTTATGATGGAAAATGGAGAGATTGTGAAGATCTTCTCTAAGAATGACTTCAGAAAATTCAATCTATGGCAATTATCTGTGATTGCAGCACTGCATCTCTCAGATTATAATGTAAGGCAAAGGCCTACAGGTGCTAAGCAATCAGAACTGTTAAGATTCTTAAGAGAGCAGGAAAAGTTGGATTTTCCATGCCTAAACAAGCATCTCTAGATAAACTAAAGAATCTTTGAAAAGGCTTTGTTTTGTAAGGTCTTCGGACAACTTTCTGATTATGTAATTTGCTTATGTTATTTGAATATGCATATTTGATTGTTTGATTTGATGTGTATTTTTGCTAAGTGTAAGTAACCATAGAAATGTTTTGGGTCAGCTGAGGTGTTCCAATCTAGGGGGAGATTGTTGGGTCAAGAAATTGACCTAAGGGGAGATTGTTGAGTCAAAGATTTGACCTAAATGAAGTACATGGAAGATTGGAATCTTCTCAACCTCCTCTGAATTTGCTAAGTAATGGATCCGAGCACACCTTAGACCTCCGAGCAAGCTTTTATTTGGCCGAGTACGATATTTTGCCTACCGGGCAAGGTTTACTTCAAGTAGTCTTCTTAAGTGGATATCCGAGCAGGGTTTGCAGATTAGTGCATTGCCGAGTAAGGTACACTAGTTTATGTAAATCCGGGCAAGGTTCACTTTATCAAGCAAGTCTGTTCTTCAGAGCCAAGTATATTACTCTTCAGAGTAAGGTTTGGTTAACCAAGTCCAAGAAGCCAAGTGATTGGAAGACCAGGCAAGGTATTCATTAATAAGTATGATCCAAGTATGCTTGATACTCTAAAGGAATATCTCTAAGTAATATCGGGCAAGGTTCAGCTCGAGCAAGGAACAGTACTCCCGAGTACACTTTGCTAATAAGTTATTTTATAGCAAAGAGCTGAAATGGATCATTGAAGAACAAGGTTGCTCGTAAGAAGTTGTTGTGCAAAGTCTGGCAAAGTCAAGAAGACTGAAGTCTACTAGGTGAGTATTTTATTTAGTGAAATACTCTTTAAGTAAAGTCTACCTAGAAACTGATCCCGAGCACACTTCTATGTTACCAAGTTATGAAGGATGGCCGAGCATACTCGGAAAGACAAGATTGGTGCAAAGCCTACCCGGAAGACCTGTTTTACACTTAGTTTATTTTGAATATGTAATTTGAATATGTATGACTGTATTTAGGGTTTCTAGAAGGAATGACAGCTGTCGTAGGTTGGCAGGCCTATAAATAGAATGTTTAGGGCACGCCGCCAAATGGGGCACAATACGGATAAGACAGACACATTAATTGAGAGAATATTGTGTGACGGCTGTCTTAGGATTCCTAGAAAACCCTAAATCGATTATCCTTTTGTATGATTAATATTATATAAATGGAAATCTTTTGAGTGAATCTTCAGTGTGCTTTCTACCTTTGATTATTCATTGCAACCGTATGTTTGTTATTGATTCTGCCTTTAACAAACAGATATCTTTCTAAATATAGCAACCCGTCATTAACTCTCTTGTCGATACATCAATCTGTGTGAGTTATGACATGATTAATTAAGATCCAGGTGAAATCGAAGGGACCGACAAGTTTTCGTAATCTGAAATTAATCACTATAGCCCTATCCAAGTCATCTCGAAATCAAAGAAACCTATCTTCCTATCTTAATCAACCTTTTCAAATCTAGAAATAATCAGACAGTGTTGCCCCAAAACGAGCCAAATAACACTGTTACATCAGATCTGGACCATTTTGACCAAATAAACATCAAATTGATGTTGGATCTCCAGACGAGTCATCAACCAAAACATCAATCCATATACTTTTCTCCAAATCATCAAATAATTTCAAAACCCCCAAAAATAATTTCAACGAACTTCATCGTTTAACGTCCATGGTGGATTCAAGAGCGAAATGAATCTGTTCAACGGTTAGTCTGAATGATTCGGTAACCCAGGCTCTGATGCCAATTGACAGGTCCGAGCCCCGGTGCAGAAGCGTGAATAATAGTCAATACTAATTAACGGTGTGGAGCTCGGATCTAGGGTTAGGATCGAATCTAACTCGTATTCACTCTTGAATGATGTTAGTTGGACGGATGAGGTGTATTGGGAGAGAGCCTGATTTGATTAACAATCAACAATAAAGTAGGATGAACAATTGTAATCAAAACACAAACAAAATAGAAACAGTAGTATGAAATATTTGCTGAATGATTCTCATTAAGATGAAACACTCATACATACATTCATACATACAATCAATTAAGAAATATCTCAGCCGCCACCAGGAGAGCTCATCCTGGAGGCGGAGACTCTCTCAAAGGGATAAAACCCTAAATCTCACATATACACAATACAGTCACTCATACTAGACAAATGAATAAAAACATCTATTTATACTAGTCTAGCATGACTTGGTCTTCAAGCCATCCACCCTTGGTTGAGACCAAAATAATATATTTTTCACCCAAAGATTAATTCAATGTGTCGGTCTAAAATATAAGTCCCAACAATCTCCCCCTTAGACCGATGCCATCGAATTTCTTCCATGATCACCTCATAACTCGTTGTCTTTTATTGAAATTCTCCCCCTCTCCTTAAGCTTCTCCCATTGTTCATTTCAAATTATCACTTTTGGATATAGTTGTATGGGCATATGAACGAGGCGTTGAACTTCAAAGATCAACTTCAAGTAACAAGGTTATCACAAAAAGAAATATACTCATTGTGATCATCAAATAATCTTCAATTCTTCAAAACCGTTTCTTCCCATGTAAATCATCTTCAAAGCTTTTAATCTTTTCATCACTGATCAACTTACTTGCCTCATACTCATTGATGATGCTTTTTTTCTAAAACACTCACTTTCCAGCTTCCCTACTTTTGTTTTCAATTCAATGATAAGTTCATTTAAATCAACTGTAGGAGCAGAGTGTACCTGAGATGATGATCCCTTTTCTTTCTCAATTATGGCCATGAATGCCACATTTGCTTTTCTGATATCATCTGCAATGTCCTCTTCATGATTGATCCAATCAAAATTTCCTTCATGTTATGTAGTCACTGCCACATTTCCTTGATTTCTGATCTGATTTTGATTTGCTGGAACAGTGTTGTTTGGAATATTTTGAGCTGCTTGAAGGTTTTGATTATTGTTCATATGAAAACCTTGAGTCTGTTACATACTTTGTTGTTGATTATTTATTTGAGGATGAAAGTTGTTGAAGTTGGGGTTGTAATTATTGTTGGGATTGAAGTTGTTAAAGTTGTTCATTTGACTGTTGTTGTTGTTGTTGAATCTTGGCTGATTTTGTTGGTAATTCTGCTGACCTCTTGGTTGTTGATATTGATGCTGACCTCCTGGTTGTTGATTCTGGAATTGATTCATTTGAAAGTTTCTTGGTTGATTGCATTCTCTTGCAAAATGACCAAGTTGCTGACAATTGTAGCATATTGCTTTTGACTTGTCAAATCCAATCTTGTCATTAAGACCAGAAACCAGAGACCTACCAGTTCTGTTATACAGCCATTTACTTCTTAAACCCAACATGGCAGCTTGCCACTTCAAATCCATGTCTTCCAAGTCATCTGCATCAATTTGTTCTAAATCATCTTGTACCACACTTGTGTGAATTATATTCTTTGCAACAAATGCATTATATGACTCAGTAAACATAGACAACAAAGCTTGTGTTTCATTGCTTTGACCATGTCCTGTGCCAGTATTAGGAACATTTCCACTTGGCTTGGAGGCAGAATCAGTATCATCAATCAGTTGCACATTGAACCTCTGCTGATTTCCTTGATTACTTGTGCTACCTCCAATGAAAGATTTTGGAGTAACAACATTATGTTCAGCTGGTTCTTCAATAATGGGAATTTTCTGTTGATTCTTGGTAGGCAGATTTCCCATGGGTGCAATCAATGCATTTGAAACATTGAAGCAGGGTCTATCTTCCTTAATCATCTCATTCTCTATCATTTCAAGTTCTGCAGCCTGAAGAAAGCATACCACATCATCTAATTTCAATTCATTGAAATTTTGCTTCTGAAGGATGAACTTGCAAGCAGTATACCATTCTTTTGGCATTGAGTTGAGTAACTTTTTATTCAAATCAAAGTCGATTATTACATAATCAGTTGTCCTCAACTCATTCACAATACTTAGAAAACATTCTAGTATTGATTTCAACCTTTCTCCTTCCTTATACTTGAACCTTTCCAACTGTTGCTTCAATCTTTGCTTCTTTATGTTCTTTAGTTCAGTATTCCCTTCATACATTTCAAGGATGACATCATACATTTGTTTGGCAGTTGTGTGATGAGCCACCTTGGTCAGAATCTCCCAAGACAAACCTAGCTTAATCATAGCTAAGGCTTTGTCATCCACCTTTCTCATTTTTTCTCTTACAGCAGCAGTTGTAGTTGCATTTGCACCTTCTTCAACAGCAGTTTGTGGACCATTCTTGATGGAGTTCCACATGTCAATATCATTGTAGCATACGACTGCTTCAAAGAGTACTTTCCATTTGATAAAGTTTTCCTGTCCATACAACCTTGGTATCTTGTTAGTAGACGCCTCTTGTTCCTCATATCCAGAAATTTTGAGAAATCAAAAATCAGTTTCTTTGTAAAAAAAAAATTTCAAAAATAATCAGATCTGGAAACAGAATGCTCAGATCTGATGTGTCTGATGTGATTAGAACAAGATTTAGATATAAAGATTAGAACTTTAATTGAAATAAGGAAGAGAAAACACCAGTAGATTGTAGATCTGGAAGAAAAATGAAAAACAGGGCTGTTGATGTCACAAATCAATAAAACAGTGGTCTGCTTACGTCATTCTTCTTCAAATCTTCAATCAGCAACAATCTTTCCAAAATAGCAGTAACAAGCTCTGATACCACTTGTCGGTCCCTTCGATTTCACCTGGATCTTAATTAATCATGTCATAACTCACACAGATTGATGTGTCGACAAGAGAGTTAATGACGGGTTGCTATATTTAGAAAGATTTCCGTTTGTTAAAGGCGGAATCAATAACAAACATACGGTTGCAATGAATAATCAAAGGTAGAAAGCACACTGAAAATTCACTCAAAAGATTTCCATTTATATAATATTAATGATACAAAAGGATAATCGATTTAGGGTTTTTTAGGAATCCTAAGACAGCCGTCACACAATATTCTCTCAATTAATGTGTCTGTCTTATCCGTATTGTGCCCCCTTTGGCGGCGTGCCCTAAACATTCTATTTATAGGCCTGCCAACCTATGACAGCTGTCATTCCTTCTAGAAACCCTAAATACAGTCTTACATATTCAAATTACATATTCAAAATAAACTAAGTGTAAAACAGGTCTTCCGGGTAGGCTTTGCACCAATCTTGTCTTTCCGAGTATGCTCGGCCATCCTTCATAACTTGGTAACATAGAAGTGTGCTCGGGATCAGTTTCCGGGTAGACTTTACTTAAAGAGTATTTCACTAAGTAAAATACTCACCGAGTAGACTTCAGTCTTCTTGACTTTGCCCGACAACTTCTTACGAGCAACCTTGTTCTTCAATGATCCATTTCAGCTCTTTGCTATAAAATAACTTATTAGCAAAGTGTACTCGGGAGTACTGTTCCTTGCTCGAGCTGAACCTTGCCCGATATTACTTAGAGATATTCCTTTAGATTATCAAGCATACTTGGATCATACTTATTAATGAATACCTTGCCCGATCTTCCAATCACTTGGCTTCTTGGACTTGGTTAACCAAACCTTACTCGGAAGAGTAATATACTTGGCTCTGAAGAACAAACTTGCTTGATAAAGTGAACCTTGCCCGGATTTACATAAACTAGTGTACCTTACTCGGCAATGCACTAATCTGCAAACCCTGCTTGGATATCCACTTAAGAAGACTACTTGAAGTAAACCTTGCCCGGTAGGCAAAATATCGTACTCGGCCAAATAAAAGCTTGCTCGGAGGTCTATGGTGTGCTCGGATCCATTACTTAGCAAATTCAGAGGAGGTTGAGAAGATTCCAATCTTCCATGTACTTCATTTAGGTCAAATCTTTGACTCAACAATCTCCCCTTAGGTCAATTTCTTGACCCAACATTGTTTTTAATACTTGTTTAGGATTGTTTTTAATAATGATTATAGGCTAGACTTCATGTCTACCTAGGTTTGATGAACATGTTTTTGACTTGATTCTTGCTTTGGACAATTGTTTGATTATGGTTTCATTATATTAATAGTAAAGACTTGGTTTTGTTTTCATGATGCGTATAAGTATTTATTATCTTGGTTGATTATTAACTATTGCTTCACATAGATCTTTTATCTTTTGATTGTGTTCTTTAGATTTAGGGTTTATGTTTAAATCATTACTTGGTGTTTTGATTATTGTGATTAAATGGGCCCATTAGATTATAGAAGCTTGTTGATAGTTGGTTAGGGTTTTAAATGTTTTGCTAAATTCCAATAGCTGTAAGGTGAGGAGTTGTTCATGTGTCTTGGTCAATTGCATGCTAGGATAGATAGTGACAATATTCTTGCTTATTGTGTTGATCCATGTTCATGATGTCATGTTAGCTTATCAAGTTGTCTAAGGTTTAGTGTTTCGTGAGATTGCTTGCTTTAGATACTATTAATTAACCCTGTTTGATGACTTTGCGGAAATCAATATAACTGATTGCTTAATAATCTAATAATTATCTTTAGGATGTCGTTTTCGGTCAAGGGTCCTTTAGGGTTTGTTAGATGAATACGTTTAGAAATCAGTTTCCATAATCATGTTATTTGTCCATTGCTTGATGATTGTTGATACATGGGATTCTTACCCAGGTAGATTCCTTCTCTAATTAGTTTCGATCTACATGAAAATAAATCAAGAATTAAGTATATCATGCAAGACACCAAAAAGAGTTAAAACACAATAAATATATAAAACTTGACTCAAAACCTAAAATAATAAAAGATTAACAAAACACGAACTTAACCGAACTCAAAACATTAAATAAACATAATTTTACAAGGGATTCGAGATGTATAAATAGACGCATATCAAATATCCCCACACTTACTCTTTTTTTGTCCCTGAAAAAATCTGATGCAGTTGTATCAGAATCGGAAAATTCAGTCTTACAAACATATAGGTTAATTTTTAAAGCTCATAAAAACGCAAAAACCGCGATCACCGATATTGTTGTCCACTTAAACCCATGCCTTAATCTTTACCGGGACAAATAAGATCCGACAATAATAGCACTAAGTGGTTTACACAATTAAGAGCCGCTTATTTTCAGTTTTTACCGGACCAGACCACCCCAACTTGACTTAAACCTCAAACTTTTGTTGCTCTATTTTTTTCATGAATAGTTAAGACGATCAAGGGTATTGTTTATCCACCTAAGCTTAAGCATCAAAGTCTACCAAGCATCCATTAACTCTCCACAGATTTTCACCGAGGTTGCATGAGCATAACCTTCCTTGATATAGAAAACAATAATAGCTATAAGTTACTACTAAAAGCCTCGATACTATATGCCAACACCTTCTCTCTCATGGACCCTCTTTAAAACCATTTAAATTGCGATAAATACAAGTATCCATTTTTAGATCATTCATCAACAATCAATCTAGATATAAACTAATTCGTAAAGTCGTATAACAAAAACATCCATTTACCGAACTGATTAATTGCACTCGGGTTTGAGTCTTGCAGTTGTTCGGATATGTAGGCTCGTACACAAACTGAGCGAACACGAACATGGGATTTCAGCTCAGTTTAGACCCGCGAGCCAACTCAAGCTCGTTTAGTGAAGCTTGATGTTAAACCTGCTTATCATACAATCTCATTTTTAAACTCGGGCTTGGGCTAGAGCTCCTTTAAACTCGGTTGAATTTGAGCATTTAGCTAGTTAGTGTCAAGTATATGATAAGGTTGCACACGTAAATAACAAAACTTTTGAGTAGTTAAGTTCAAATGCTAGGTTTCTTTGCTAATAAACCTGAAGTCTAGGGTTCAAATCATAGGCTAATTAGCTTCTGTTATCTTTTCTTTTTATTTTTATTACTAATCAAAACCCTAATATATATATATATATATAAACAAGATTTCTTTCTATAAATAACATGTATTCTCATAATTTATTGCTAATAATATATTTCAAAATTAAAGTAAATAACTTTTTTGATAAATAACATGCATTCTCATAGTTTCTTGCTAATAAAATAATTCAAAATTAAATAAAAATAATCACTCTCATCGATTACACAAACACTTCATACTAATTCTTGGCCAAACGCTATCTTCGCCTTTTTATAATTTCTGTTCTCTCCATTGAAAATTCAACAATCATGGTAGGTTCCTTCTTCACAACAGGTACTTTCATTTTCGATTGTCACACAACCATGTTCTAATTCGATGAGTAGAACATTCAATTGATAAGGTAACTTTCTAATTCAATGATTTTGTATTAAAAGTTAATCTGAAAAGGTTAATTGTTGCAATCACTATTGCTTACAGGGAAATAGACCTGTGGTATATGTATTGTTAGAATGACAAGTGTTCAACGCAATTCGATGTTAGTTTAAATTTTGATTCAACTCATTGTTTTAAATTTTGATTAGATCCATGATTAATTTTCTGAATCTCAAATTTGTTTATAATAGTGATGTCAGGATGAAGGTAGACTTAATCATTCTTTTTGTTATCTTTTTTTAACCGCCCATATATATCATACGGGTTTTAACCTAGTATGTTATTATGTAGTTTACTAAATTACTTTTCAAGGAGTAAATATATACAAACACCAATAATTTGGTTTTTGAGTGATTTATCAATAAAAGTTATTCGAAGTAATCTGATAAAAAAATTCACTTCAATAAATGCATTTTTAAAATATTACATAATATATTAAAGTAAATCATCTGAATGTTTCGATATAGGTAAATTTAAAATACAAAGATAGACAAAAATAAGAAGTGTGAGAAGGATTTGTGGCCACACAAAAAACCACTCAACAAAAAAATCAAAAAAAAAACAAAACAAATCATAAATCAAAATATAATTAAAAACCAAAATATTTCCCCCGTCATTCCCGTTTAATAAAAACCCACGAAAAGACAATGTTGAGAAAAAAGACACAATATCGAAAATGAACAAATAACACAATGATAATAAAAAAGACACAATAAGTCGCAAAACTTAACACAATGTCAAACAAAGTATAACACAATGTTATGTAATATAATATAATATTAAGAAAAAAAGTGATTTCAAGGAAAAAAGACACAATCAATGACAACAGTAAACACAATACACAATGATAAATAAAAAGACACAATGAAACTTTTTCCTCGACATTGTTTTTTTTAGAACGAAGAAGACGGTGGAACACATTTTTGCGTTTTTGCATTTTTCATTTTTTTATTAAATTTTGAGTTATGATTTTTCTAATTAGTTTTTAATTGTTTTTAAGGTTTTCTTTTTTTGCTATAAATACTTCTCATCCTTCTTATTTTTGTCCACCTTTGTAGAATAACTTGACCTATAATACATATATCTTTTGTAAATAGATAGCGATTATTTTGAAGATATGAATCCTGATTTTATCTAAAAAAATTTTGTTTATGATGAATTGCTAATATTGGGTTTTTATTATAAAATAAATTATTGAAGTATCCATACATATACTAAATTATATATTTATATGATACAAATCGTAAATATCGTGTAAGACCCCTGTCCCGGTGCCATACTTTGGCGTTGAATTTACTCATAAACACGGTTCTAAATATTAGAGTGAATTAAAACTTTCACGAAATACTTAAAACGTCAAACATTCATACATAAAACTTAAACATGTCTTTACAGTACAAACATCGTAAAACAAATAACTTCAAATCATCAGATGCCAACTTCTTTATTCTTCAACCATGTGTGCTCCTCAAGCCAGCTGTCTTATTCTACTTACCTGCGTGCATACTAAAATTTAGCTACGCTGAGTGAGTTATACTTAATCATGCAACATGCAATACATTCACATACTTACATATATACATATCCAAAGATACATAGTACATACTTAACATGTTTACTTTTCTTTCATACATACATACATACTTTCATTCTTTATTTCTTTCATACTTTCATTCTTTTAGCATGTACATTACATACATAACTATCTATACAATTACAGAGCATTTCGCCTTATAACCTTCGCATATTATTATGGTCTGCAACCCTGTAACCTTCACATATATTATTAGGGTGTGTAACCCTGTAACCTTCGCATATATTATTAGGGTTTGCAACCCTTTAACCTTCGCGGAAATTATTAGGGTCTGCAATCCTTTAAGCATACAACCATACATCCGTACATACTTTTAGTTATATATATATATATATATATATATATATATATATATATATTCATATACATCTACATACATACTCTTAGCTTTTCTTATATCATTCAAATATCGTTCATAAACATTCATACAGCATACACTTACCACTTAAGGTATGTGTATTAACTAAACATATAAGAGTAAGTACGCAGCCCCGAAAAACATAAAAGAGAAAATGGGCTAGAAACTCACATGTGTCCTGATCCTTTCCGAGTTTATGGTCACACCTCTTCTCAACGGGGTACGACTAACTGTGTAGCAATTAACAAGCATCACTTAACTATTCCTAATTATATCATATTTCTAGGTTAATGAAATCCTTAGCTAACGGGGGTCCGGGGGCAACGCCCCTAGCAGGGTCCAAGGGGCAGAGCCCCTGGCTAGGGTTAAGCTGCTAGGTCAGTTTTGAAAAAAAAAATTTCATTAATAAGTCTTCACTAAAAACCTTATCAGAAAACTGAAGTTCAACTCCCCCTATACGTTTCATTACATATTCGTCGTATATGTCAAACCTGCATATACGCCGTATAAGTTAAGCTTCACATATCCGCCATATAAGTTAGGATTACTTATCCACCGTATAAGTTGGGTTTTCACATATCAGCCGTATAAGTTGGGTTCACATATCCGCCGTATAAGTTGGGTTCACATATCCGCCGTATAAGTGTTGCCTACATATCCATCGTATATGTCACCCAACATATACGCCGTATATGTTGTCCAACATATCCTTCGTATATGTATATACATATCCGCCGGATATGTGCAGGTCAGCCCATCTTTCATGCGTTTTTAGGGATTTTCAGTGATTTCGACACCGTCAGCCGCCGTTAACCACCATGGTTGGTCGGATTTTGATCGTTTATGGTCCAGGTAGCTTCGAGGAATCCAAATTCAAGCCACTTATGCTCATTTTTGATTGATTAAACACCCAATTAAAGCTAGATCTAGACTCAAACGACTCATTAGGTATCCAGGGGCTGCGGTGTTGGGTTTTAAAAATGTTGGGTCAGCTGATATAAATGATATCTTACCTTAGGTTGGTCTTGGATCATTGAATAGAATAGTGTAGAGTGTGGTTGGTTTAAGTGTGTGTTTTTTATAGTGTAGGCTACTGTGTAGAATGGATGGAGATTGAAAGGATTAGGGTTTAAGGGGTATTTATGAACCTTAAGCCCATAGACCTTAGATCCATCTTCATTTTAAGTCCTAATTAATTCCATCTATTTTAGCATACCATCCTCTTAACATTATTATTATATTATTATTATTTTTCTACCAACTCAAATTAATTCTTTCAACGTAAATAATATGTTAATATTATTCATAGAAATTTCAGGATGTTACATATAGTTAACATGTTTATTTTACACATTATACAAACTTAAACGTAATACTATCATGTAAATATAATGATTAGTTATAAACATATATATATACACACACACGCTTCTATTAGACAACTAGTATTATGAACCCCGCGTTGCGGGGAGGGGGCGTGAAACTGTAGCCAAAGAAAGTCATGGCGTCCAAACAATAACCAAAATCTGTCGTTTTAATTAGAAAAAGTTTCAAAGGACTCAATAGTGCTAACTCATTGTAGTTGCATATAAACCGTGACGCCATAACAATATACATATCAATATTTTATGGATCATCATCACCTACATATCTTTTACTTTCACCCATTTAAAAGAAAGTAATCAAATTATGGTGAAAATTAGTTGCAAATTTTACAATAAAAGGCGAGCAACACAATCCTCAATGCTTAACTACACATCATCGAATCCAAGATCAAGAAATTTTCTAGAAAGCTCTGAAGCGGTAACTCATTTAGTCATTGTAACTGCAAATAAATTTTCACGTGCGTTACGGCGGATAACGTTATTAACCTAGAGGTAAAGTAGTTTGCAACAGTTTCAAATCATCTAAAAGTTATAACTTAAAAATATGTTAGATATTCTAACTACATAGCACTAAGGTTAGTGTACGTTTTATATAAAAAGTTGTTGATTGTATGTACTATTTACCAAAAAGTAGCTGGTTACAAAAGGAGGTGTTTGTTGACCCAAGTCTCCTAACATTCACTGCAATTTGCCTATAGTTTTTACATCTTGCTGCTATATTCCTTATCTGTAGACAAAGTATGGGTTTGTGGAAATGTATTTAACTTGATTAAGAACTAAGCAACATTGGCGATGGTACTTGTGGATTTATGATGATTCGTACACTTCCATTGCGGCGACTTATATGTCTTTGTGATTACAAATATGTTGGGGATTTCTACAATCGTATATTTTAGGAAAATCTGAGAGTTGTGAAACACTTTCAGATCAAAACTATTTGTTGGTTCTCAAATGTTTTGACCAAATGAAACTCCAATTAACTCGTTAAATGAAGGGATCAACACGCCAAGTTTCAATATGTAAAAAACAATGAACACATATAGTCAACAAAATGTTATACATGTAAGAAAGTTTTCTAGCATTACCAACATCATCTACTTGTCGGACTCGGTCTGACCAAGACACATATTATAATTGAAGTGGCTAGTATGTTATGATCTAAGTCGGGTCATACCCAATAATAAGCTAGAAAAACACCATGATATTTATTTAAGATATGATCTAATAAATAAATATTAACACTTAGAATATTTGGAAATTGAGTATCTAAATATTTGCACTTGTGAAACAAATAAATTATATAGATAATTTATATTATGAGAGAAGATGCTTTGCATGTTACTTGTATTATGTTATTTAATTTGATTAAATAACAACATGCAAAGATTATCGGATTTTGCATGTTACTTGAATCATATTATGTTATAATATAACATAAGTAATAAAAGATGAATTTGAGTTTGAATTCTTTGGGTGGGAACCCCATAGGGTCGGCCCCCTTTCCCCCTCTCTCTCATCTCCTTATTACTTTATATTTTCAAGAACATGCATTAGGATCCATTGGTTCATGTGGTGGTGCATTCGTTGTATCCATCTTTCTCTTTCGCACACACAAGATAGCAAGTAAACTCTCTCTTCTTCCTCTCTAATTTCCGGCCAAGAGAGGGAGAAACAAGGAAGAGATTTGAGTGAAAATCCTAGCATAACAAGGATGTTTGTTGGATGCTTGAAGGGTATACAAGCTTGAGGTCTTCCCTTTAGAGGACTAGCATTCAAACTATCATCTCCTTCATTTTCTTGGACTCTTAAAGGTATATTACATAAACACCCTATGGTTGTTTATATTGGTAAGCATGCAATTATGTATATGGATCCGGGGATAGGGTTTTTGCATGTAAAATCAGTTTTATATTCATCTAATTAACAAGATTTAAAACTTTTTATCCGCTGCTTTTTTCATATAAATGAGGTTATATGACTTTGATAATCTTGTTAAAAACCCAGCAATGGCATCAAGAGCCGCTTATATGAATACATGCTTCTATGGATCTAAAATTTTCGTATTTTATGGTGTGGTTCACAATATGGCCGAAAGTTTTGGGGATTTTGGTTACCCATTGGTTTTCCAAGATTATACTTTACATGCTTGTGGTAATCTTGAAGAATTAAGTCATTTGTATGATTGATTATTTTGTTTGGACAAAAAGCCCAAAGTTTTCAGTTTGCTTAACCTAGGCCGAAAACTTTAAGGGTTAAAAAGGGGACCATTTTGGATTTGCACCATTTGCATATTTGGATATGTATTTGCATGTTCATAACCTGGCCAAAACCTTGTGTTTGGATGTGTGTTTGTATTGTGATTTATTCGATTATTCAATATGGTTGTAATATTCATTTATTTGAGTTTGTAATCTATTTATTTATTTCATATTGGTTTGTAATAACAAGTAGATTAGTTGTATTTCTTTTACTAGAAAAATGTATTAGGATATATTTTTTGTAAAAGAAGATGCACAAGAAATTAGGATTTTGGTTTTGGGCCTTAATGGACCTCATAGTCCAAGATGAGATTTTAGCCCAATGACCAAAACCCAAAAATGGGGGCCCAAGAAAGCTAGGAGCTGAAGTTGGAGCCCAAAAGGAAGCCCAAATAAATTGGAAGAGTCACAACACAAGGTGGGAACTTGAGGCATTTGGATGCAGTGTCAAGTGGGAGTTCACCAACACATGCCTTGTGTCATTTTCGTCCCTTAGGAGAGACCTTTTGGGACACTTGTTTCGGTCAACATGTGTTGCCAAGATTAGTTGGCTATGGTTATGAACTTGTGGTTGTTTTATTTATGTATGTTTGGTTGTTTTGTTTGCATATGGATTGTTAACTTAAAATCAACAACTTGCATTAAATTGGTTCCTTAGAAATCATTAGTAATAAAATTGGTTTATTAAAGGTTAATGATTTCACAATAAAATGGGTTTTATTAAAAGGAACTTTGAAAATTAGTTTTCAACAAAGTACCATGAATTTGAATGCATGCAAATACAAGGTATGCAAATTATTTTCCAATCTAGAATTTAAAAAGCTTAAATCCCTTTTAAAACAAGTCTAACACCATCCTTTTATACAACACTCGAATCACTTGGGAACTAGATGTGGGATAAAGGTCATCTAACCACATTGGAGAAAACTTATGAGTTTGAGGTGGGTTTGCCATATTTATTAGATAAAGGTCACTTAACCAGTTGTATGTGCAAATCCACACGTGTGTTTAAGTAGGACGACTTAATTTAGAAACCATGTGAATAGGGTCACCGAATCATGGTGCAAGTTTCTTGCCTCATGTTGGGAAGTTTCCCGATATTCAAAAGGACTTTGAAAATCTTGGGGCATATGACATGATCACCCAATTAAAGGAAATGTTCCTTCCTCAAGCTACGGTGAAACGCTTCGAAATGGTTCGATCGCTTCATGCATGTCATATGGAAGAAACCCAATCAATTTCATCTTATGTGCTTAAGATGAAAAGCGACATTGATCGACTTGAATGGCTAAATTGTCCCGTCTCGAAAGAGGTAGCCACATATATGATCCTTAATGGCCTAACCAAGAGATTTGAGACTTTTGTCATGAACTCTAACATGAACGGATGGGACACGAGCATTGGTGAGCTTCACGCAATGCTCAGAACAGCCAAAGCGGGAATGGGTAAACTGGTTTTACCGGTTCGGCGATCAATGAAGGTGGAAATAGGAAGAGACATCACCCGGAACCCAGGGCAAATGTTGCCAAAGGTAAGGGACACGTCAAGGGTATGTTCAAAGGGAAGGCAAAGGCGGAACCACCCAAACCAAAGGAGAAGAAGCTAAAGGTTAGATCGGAAGACCCGTGCTTTGGTTGTGGTGAGATATGACATTGGATGAGGAATTGTCCAACCTGTCTCAAAGAGTTGAAAAGACAAGAGGAATGCGGGGCAAACCTCGGGTACAACTTTCATGATCCATATTGATCTTAATGTTATTTCTTCAAACACATGGCTATTGGATACTGGATGTGGAACTCATATTTGCAATTTGTTGCATGAGTTAAAAAGAAATAAGCATTTCAAGAAAGGAGATACAAGTCTCTTCATGGGCAACAAAGCAAAAGTTGATGTCGAAGCCCAATGAGACTACATTTTGAAGCTTCCAAGTGATTTGGAAGTTGTTTTGAAAAAAATTTTGTATGCTCCTAGTTTGAGTAGGAATATTATCTCTGTTTCTCTTTTAAGACAATTTGATTATGATTTGAAATTCGTAGACAATGGTATTTCTGTTTTCATGAATGACGACTTTTATTTTAAAGCAATGCCATTTTATTTTAAAGCAATGCCGTCTAATGGCATTTATTTGAAATTTGTAGACAATGATGTCTCTAAAATTGTGAGATCAAAGAAAAGGAAATTTTATTTTTGTTTTTTGTTTTCATGAATGACGTCTTCTTGACGTTGACCATGTGTACTCTAGCGTTATGGGCGGTATTTTGGCTCAAAACGTCAAGAAACATCCCCCCCTGCCCGAGATTTTCGGTCGAGTTTCGGTTGTGAAGGTTGTGTAGACAATGTTGATATTGGCTTGGTTTTTAAAAATTAGGTGGTGTTGTGTGGATATTGCAGGAGGGGATATTGCAGGTGTGGTGTTGACTAGTCGATGGTTGGCTGGAGTCTGCTGGAAATGGTAAAGACTACCCTTTCTCCAACTTATTAGGGTTTTGTTGTAGTGGTTGAAAGGTTAAAATGCAAAGATATTGGTTATAAAGGGGGTTTATATAGCTAGGGTCAGTTGAGCGGTAAAAGGTGTAAATAAGTGTAGTTGTTGAAAGATTAGTTAAAAAGAAATTTAGTTTTCTTTATAAATATTATTATATTTTTTTTATTTTAATGTTTTTATATGTTAATGCAATTTTTTTATTTAATGACTTATTATTTGCTTAATTTTATTTATAAAATTAGAAATCAAAATAAAAAAATAATTGTTTAATGATTGTTGTAGAGTTTTGACTACCCAACTTTTTTGCAAAACTCTAAAAACCTGACTAAACATCACGTAGCATAAAAAGCTCTTATGTGAAAAGTTTTGACTACGCATTGTCTAAGACCATGTTTACCCCAGCGTTATGGGGACGTTTTGGCCCAAAACGTCGGAGAACACCTCCCCCTTGTTTGTGAATGTTGTGTAGACGTCATTGATCTTGGCTCTGTTTTTAAAAAACATGTGTTGCTATGTGGATATTGCAGGTGTGGTGTTGATATGGTCCTTGATGATCGACCGGAGTCCACCATAAATGGTGGCGGCTACCCTTGTGTTTTCAGGGTTTTGGTTTAGTGGTTGAAAGGTTAAAATGAAAGAGATGGGTTATAAAGAGGGTTTATATAGCTAGAGTTATTTGACAGGTAAAAATTTTAAGTAAGTTTAGTGGTTGTAAAATAAAATGAAAGAGATGAGTTATAAATGTTGTTTATATAGCTAGGATTAGTTGAGGGGTAAAAAGTATAAATAAGTGTAGCGGTTGAAAAGTTAAATTTAAAAAGAAAATTAATGTGTTTTGTTTAATTTTAATGTATTTTTTTTATTTAAGGAAATATTATTTTCTTAATTTTAATTAAAAAATTAGAAATGCAAAATAGAAAAGAAAAATAATAATTAAGTAATTGTTGCAGAGTTTTGACTATACGATTTTTTTTATAAAACTCTAAAAAGCTTACTGCATGTCATGTGATGTAAAATATCCTTTGGTGTAAAGTTTTGACTACACATAGCCTAACAAACAAACATAACCATCACATATATCATGTAGGGTCTAGGGAGGGGGTATGAGCGCGAGCCTTTCCCCTAATATTGTTGAATAGATAGCTAATTTCTAAACTCTAAGTAGTGTTTGGTATGCAGAATGGGAGACGGAATGGAATGGATCGTTACGAAGGAATGAAAAAAAAGTGTTTGGTTGGTTCATGGAATGAAATGATCTATTACCAAGTCCAATCCATTCTCTCTAAAGCACACCAAATTCATTTCATCAACGACCCTTGTTTTTCTTTCATTCTATCCTCTTTTATACTACATCACCTCCACCACCACCACCGAGCACTGCCGCCACCGAACATCATTGCTAACCGCCACCTCCAACCACCGCCACCGACTGTCACCCCCGCCACCCACAACCATCTCTAACTGCCGCCACCAACTGTCACCACTAAATGCCACCTCCGACCACCTCCACCGACTATCACCACCGCCACCCACCACCACTAAATGCCCCCAACCACTGACGTCGCCGCCACCACCATCAACCACCGTTGTCGCCTCCGACCATCACCGCACCCCACCGCCGCCGCCCACCACCACCGCCAACCATTTCATCCATCACAACCACCACCATTAGCCCCACTACCATTATCACCTTGAGTCACCATTAAATTTATTTTATTCCTTCGTCTTTTCTAGTATACCAAACTACACAAAGTAATAATTCATTTCATTCCTACATGGTAACCAAACAAGATAATGATAGTAATCATTCATTTAATTCCCTTATCCATTTCATTACCTAATACCAAACATACCCTAACAACTCTTCTCCAAATAGAATACAGTAATCCATATAAACTAGAGGTGGCAAATGGGTTGGGTCGGGTCGAACGAGTCATGGGTTGAAATGAGTCATGGGTCAAAACGAGTTTCGGTCATAATGAGTTTGAGTCAGAACGGGTCAATTTAAAAAATGGTTGTTTTGGTTTAGGTCGGAATAGGTTAGGGTCGAACCGTTTTTTTTTTTTTTTTTTTTTTTTTGTAAGGAGAATAACGTCGGAAACATGTTAGTATTTTTATATATTTTTTTGTTTTTTATTTATATTTTAAGTTATGATTTTTTTTATTATTTTTTTGAATTTATTTTGGGGGGTTTTCTATTAAGATAAAAAAACCCTAAAAAAATATTCAAAAATAATAATATAAAAATTATAACTCAAAATATAAATAGTAAACAAAAAAAGTAAAAACACTAAGGTTGTGTTTGTTTTTGCTTATAAGGTCTGCAAGGAGCCTATGTCTGCGGGCGCGCAGACATAACTGTTTGTTAAAAAAAAGATCTGAAAACTGCTTTTATGGTCTTAAAAAGTAAGCTAATATCATCATCTTCACATTTTTCACACTTCTTGTGACATTTGTCAATTTTTATTCATATTCGTATTTATATTTGTATTCGTTAAACCGACCCGTTATGTCGTTTCAATAAATTCGTGTTTGTCGTTTATCATTTAATATTAATTACGATGATTTATAGTTATTATTCGTTCATTTTCTATCCGTTTAGTTCTAGTATCGATCTCCGAGCTATTAAAAGTCTATAAAATAATCAAGGCTTAAAACTATTCGAGCATAAAACGTAAACAATCCCAATATAATAAAATATATCAAGTTTGGTTAAGTTATATATGTTTATAAAGTTCAAGTGTTAAACATTAATAAGGTAAAAACAGTTTATATATATATTTTAGAAGTTGAGGGGTGTAAATTGTAAATTTGAATTTAGATTATAATAAAATAATAATATTAAACTCCCAGCCCCCCCGCCCCTTCTTCCCCACGTTTTTCCGGCAGCCCCAACTTCCGGCGAACGACATAACTTCCGGCGACCCATTAAAACATCTCAAAACGCTATTTTTAATCAATTTTAATGATATAAACTCGTTTCTCCATCGTCTTAAAGCTTAATCAAGTCTCATTACGCGTATTAACACACTACAATGTACGGATTCAAACCCTAACCGTCGGATAATAATAAAATTTCATTGACGCGTATTAATCATCCAACGGGCAAATTGCAACTACAAATAGCATCCTAACATCCTTCTAAATGTGCTACAACGATAATTATACACAAACAAAGTCCCTAATATCACTGATTGTTCGTCCAAATCTCGCTCCGGCCAACGTACGGTTCTCCGTCAAATCATAACCTTGGAAGGTAATTGTAATATGAATTAGTTTTGTTTTAAGCCGGCAAAGAAACCCCTAACCAAAATCTATCAAACATATGATGGTTATGGAGAATTGAAACCCTAGGGTTAGGGTAAAGAAGGTGAAGTGTGGCAGAAGAGATGGTTTGGCCCAGTGGTTGTGTCTGCTTGTTGTGGACGTGGAGACCCGGGTTCGAACCCGTGTCACAGCAAACCATTTTATATTTTTTGAAAACCATATTTACTAGTTATAATGAATTATATATATTTATAAATTATACAAAATAAACAAAATTAGTTTTGTAATTAAATAAAAGTTGTTTTAACTTCCATTAGCATTTTCGCTCAAGTATCAACTTTTACAAACCCAAACCGCTCATTAAAAACTCGTTACATAATTATATATATATATATATATATATATATATATTGTCATTTTAACTTTATAAATTCTAAATCAACAAACGTTTATACTAATAATCATACTGGTAACGACAAACTCCTTAAATATTATTAATCTTGTAAATAATATTTTGATAAAACCCGTTAACTTAAATATTAATACACTTAAAAATGTGTAACGAAATACTTATAATTAAAACCGTATGAACTATAAAAAACGACATTTTATTTTCATCAAATTAGTTAGTAATTCTCTTGTTTTTATTATTTCTAGCTCGTGAGATTCGATCGTTTGGTTTCATATAACGCGCTTTTGTTTCATTTTCAAGTTTGTCATCCCAATTCAAATGTGAGTTTCTCACACCCCCTTTTTACCCTTTTTAACTATTTTGGGGGTAGCATATATATCCTATCAACGATTAAATTTCGGTTATTTATTATTACAAACTACAATTCGTTACATGGACTTGTATGCTTATTTGCTTACTTGCTCAAAGACTATTTGCTCATGGTTTCCTCATTAAGTATGATCATACACCCCCCTATGCACTCAGGACCTCGATGTTATGAGTGGAATAGGGACCGCCGATCCGAGTACATTTGGTTGTTACTGAATGGAAAGGACATTGCTTGCGCTATTACTACACCAAGTTTCATGGAATTGTATGGTTTTTATGTATTTGTGTCAAACTTGTGTGAACTCACCAACTATTCAATTAGTTAACTTTATTTTATATATATGCTACAGGTACTTACATTAGAGGATGAAATGGCGAAAGACACTAGAAGTTAGGTTATTTAGTAATAAACAAGAAGATGTGTTTTATTGTTTTTCCTTTATATTCGTCTTATTGAACAACCTGTGTACTTGGGATTTGAATGAATTAATGATATTATTGTCACTTAATAGTGTCACATGTGTTTTGGGCAATCTGTACGTCAAACCCGGGCGTATTCCGCTAAAGCCGGGGTGTTACACTTCTTAACATCATACCAACACCCAATGTCCAACACCACCACCACCCACCGTCTGCCAACACCACCACCGTCCGCCGCCGCCACCACCCACCGTTCGGCGCCGCCACCACCACCCACCACCACCGTCCACCACCACCACAACCACCACCCACCGTCCGCCGCCACCACCGTCAACCACTCACCACCACCGCTGTCAACCACCCACCACCACCACTGTCCATCACCACCACCACCCCCGTCGGCCACAACCACTGTCCACTACCACCCACCACCACCACTGTCCATCACCACCACCACCCCCGTCGGCCACAACCACCGTCCACTACCACCACCACCACCCACCGTCCGTCGCCACCACCACCCGCCACCACCATCCACCACCGCCACCACCCACCGTCCGCCGCCACCACCATCCACCACCACCCACCGTTCGCCGCCACCACCACTAGCCATAACCATCCAACACCACCATAGTCCACCACCCACCACAACCCATTGTCGGCCACCATCACCGTCCACCATCCACCACCACAACCGTCCATCACCGCCACCCACCGTTCACTGATGTGCTAAAAGCAGTCTATAAAAAACTTAACCTAACTTAGACACTGTTGGGTCCATATTTGGTGGTTTGTACTTAGTTATATGTTTATTGGGTTTAGTGTTGGGCTATGTATGTAAACCGAGATCACTAAGGGATCTCGGTGGGCTTGGGCTTTACTTTGGGCCTGATTGTTAGCTTCCCTATATATAGAGAATACATGTATAGGGTTTAAGGCTGCTAGTTTGGTTGTTCACATTAGCAGAGAGTGAGCAAAATTAGAGAGTTGTTCATTCCTAGTATTATTATCAAGTATTGTAAGTGCTTAAGCACCGGACGTATTCAATAATATACGTGTGTTTTGAAGCAACTCCGTGTTATTTCACTTGTTCTTATTTGTGTTCTTGAATCACCGAGCGTTGGTATTCTGCACCAATACTCGTTTGGTTGATATCATATTGTAGTGATCCAGATTCGGGACTTACAATTGGTATCAGAGCCTTGGACGAATTCAGGCTCGTTATTGTGATATCAACGATTTGAGAATAGTCTTTACGGTGGTTATTGTGTTTTCCGGTGAAACAGTGACCGGAGAAGAGGAAGAAAGTATTCTTGGGAAGGAATTGATTTTGATTTGGAAATTAAATCAAATCCCACTTTATTTGGAAGTTTGTTACATTCTGTTTGCCTATTGGGTGTGAAATATTAGTTCTCGGTCATTTTTGGTCAATTTGTGGGTTCTCTGTCAAAATCTTGGTCAAACTTGGAGTTCTCGGTCAAAGCATTGGTCAACACCTTAGTTCTCGGTCAAAGATTGGAGTTCTCGGTCAACCATATTTGATCTCGATCAACAGAGGTTTTCGGTCAACTGAGTTTTCGGCCAAACCTAGTTCTAGGCCAAACTTAGTTCTCGGCCAAGCCTAGTTCTCGGCCAAGCCTAGTTCTCGGCCAAACCTAGTTTTCGGTCAAAGTCAAGAGGTTCTCGGTTAAAAAAAAAAGTTTTTGGCGGGAAATATTTTCTTGAACGAAATTTTTCCAAAATACTCCTTATTAGTAAAAATCCATCCTTAAAAATTTTGGCGAAAACAATTTTTTTCGGGTAATTTTCGGCGAAATTTTGGCGGGAAATTCGAAAAAATTTATCTTGAACGAAATTTTTCCTGGACGCCTCTTTTGAGCGGGACATCTTTATTGAGAATTTGGGCGATCGTATTTTTTCGAGAAATTTTGGCGGGAAAATCAGTTTAATCTTCTTAATTACTCAACGGATTCTCCACAACTCATCTCAATGTTTGGAAGTACTCTTGATCAGTCTGCTCCCTCACAAGTAGCAAATTCATGTGAGCTAAGGTTTCAACCATGTTCTTTAAATTGTGGTGAGAAAATAGAAATGTATAAGCTTTATAATGACAGTCTAAGTAGAGATATGGAAAGAATAAAATCAGAAAATTTTAAACTTAAGAAAAATGAAAAGGGCTTTCTAAACAAAATAGAAGCACAGAACAAGGATATCAAAAAGCTTAAGTCTGATTTTAGTATAAAAAGTTGTCACCACCTTGATGCCAAACAAGAAATCGCTGAACTAACTGTTAAACTGGAAGCCTCCAAGTTAGAAATTCTAAATCTAACTAGTAAATTTGAAAGGGCTGAACTAGACTTCAAAAAATTCGAGGGTTCCAGTAAAGCAGTCAATTCAATGATTGAAAATCAATTATGGTGGAAAGTAAACGAAGGTGAGGGTATAGGATATAGTCAAGTACCCCCACCATACAATGACAACTATACCAGTCTTCCTCTTACAAAAGAGTAGGAAGAAAAGGTAAAAGACATGAAGTATGGTAAATAGGTTCAATCTGAAACTGTTGGATCAGGATCCCTAGAGGAAATCAAGCCAGTTTTTAAATGTGTGAACAATTTTGATGCTTCTACTTCATGTGCAGAAAGAGTAAATGATGTTGCTTCTGATAGAGTAAATGATGTTGCCTCTGATAGTAAAGGGGTTCAGGCTAGTGAAAATGAATCCTTTTCTAACGTGTCATCAAACTCGGATGACACAACTTAAAATTGTACTAATAATAATACACAGAGTTGTGGCAACAAAGGGAAGACACGTAAGAAATCAGCACAACAAGGATAGTCTCGTCCTCATAGATCCTATGGATCTCCATGTGTTAATAAATCATCGGGTGCAACTTATATTAAGAGGCAAACATGTTACCACTGTGGCACACCAGGACATATAGCCAGAAATTGTGTCCATCGTCTATATATTCCCTATTACAAGCAAAATCAGAAGGCTGCGCCAAGGGGCAAAAGGAATGGAAAAACCTTTCCTAAGAAGGAATTCCAACATGAGGCTAGTGCTTCCATCGACTTTTGTCTGGTCCCTTGATTTCAGCTGGATCTTACTTAATCATGTCATAACTCACACAAATAGATGTGTTGACAAGAGAGTTAATGACGGGTTGCTATATTTAGAAAGATGACCGTTTGTTAAAGGCAGAATCAATAACAAATATACGGTTGCTTAATCAATATTAAAAGCTAACCAACACAAACAAGATTCACTCAAAATATTTCCATTCATATAACATTTATCATACAAATTGGATAATTGATTTAGGGTTTCTTGAAGGAGGGTTTTTTCCGTACGTATCCTAGGACAGCCGTCACTTTCAAGAAAATATTCTTTCTTATCCAAAAGTGTAAAGGCTAAAATCCGTCTTCCTCTAGCGGCGTGCCCTAAAACATTCTATTTATAGGCCTGCCATCCTAGGACAGTTGTCATTCCTTCTAGAAACCCCAAACGTAAATACATATTCTAATTACATAATCAGAAAGATTCTAAGTGTAAAACAAGTCTTCCGGGTAGGCTTTGCATCAATCTTCATTTTCCGAGTACGTTGTGTACTCTGCCATCCTTCACAACTTGGTAACATAGAAGTGTGCCCGGGATCAATTTCCGGGTAGACTTTACTTGAAGAGTATTTTACCAAGTAAAATACTCACCGGGTAGACTCCAGTCTTCTTGACTTTGCCAGACTTTGCCCGACAAACCCTTACAAGCAACCTTGTTCTTCAATGGTCCATTTCAACTCCTTGCTATAAAATAACTTATTAGCAAAGTGTACTCGGAAGTATTGTTCCCTGCTTGAGTTGAACCTTGCCCAATGTTACTTAATGATATTCATCTAAATCATCAAGCATATTCGGACCACTATTATTAATGAATACCTTGCCCGGTCTTCCAATCACTTGGCTTCATGGACTTGGTTAGCCAAAAGCTTACTCAGGAGTGAACCTTACTTGGCTATGAAGAAC